>NC_136261.1:433808905-434271144 GCF_964187855.1 Myxine glutinosa | reverse complement strand
ATCTCATTACCTTCCTTCTTTGTCATGCGAACCATCGCTATACTATCATATATTTTTATTTTCTTAAAATCACGTATTTGTTGTTTACTAATTGTACTTCCACATAAATCCTTATCTTCACCAAGTGGATAATATTCTTCTTTACGAGACTGATTTAAATCATGTAGGTCTTCTATGTTTATTGAAAAAGACCAATTATACCCTAAATCAGGCATATCATACCCCCATTTATTAATTCGCATATTAACTAAATGTCCTTCTTTATAAAATTTAATTGTAAGCAGGTAGTTAAATTCAATGAGGAAAGGTGTAATGGTCAGTATAACCAGGTGTTGTGGTTGTAAATTTTACTTGTTTCACAAAACGTGCTGTTTTCTTTAAAGATATATATTGTGATAAATCACTGAATCTAATCAAGTCATTCGCATCTGTAGGGTTTGGATAATTGATTAATTTATAAGTATTCTTCATATTAATATTTTTACTTACACTATATTTTTGTCGTTCAGCCTGTGCCTTTGTATAATAATTTGATAAATCAATATCCTGAGAGGATTTTCCAAAGATAGAACCATCTTTTCCAACATAAGTCATTTATATTAGATTAAAAATGATATCATAAAAATTTTCATTATTGTTGAGTTGAAATAATACATATAAACATAATTGACCACAACATTTAGAATTAATTTCTTGAACTTGAAATGTTTGATAAACACCATTCTGTAAGAATTGTATTACTTCAACAGGTGGTGGCATACCATAACTATCAAAATAATATTTATCCTGACTATTATGAATACAAACCCAATGAGAACCATTCTGTGTGTCTAAATTCATAATAATATTCTTTGTATTCTTATTTATATGTATTAATTCATCTCTCATACAAATAACCACATTATCAATTTTTAGTGTTTTACAATACTTAGCTAGTTCTATATTTGACGTTGTATTCTTTCCAAATTGTTTAAACCATTTATCCATTTATTTATGAGAAAGATACAATCCATTACCCCGTTTAGTTAGTTTAACACCCGCTTGAGCGATAGAGGAAAGCATATCTCCAACCAACAATCTAGCTTTATCAGGTAGACTTTCAAGTTTTTGAGCAAAATCTACAATTACACCACTTCCACTAATTTGTTTCTCCAACTCCTTGTTATGTCTTTCCAATTCTTTTTGAGCTTTTAGTTGTGCCTTCCTTTCGTTAGCAGTTTTTACCGCTGCTGAAATACCACCAGTCAATGCTCCCGCCGCACTTAAACCAGCAAATAAAGGAATTAGAAACGGGAGAAATCCTCCTCTTGACTCGTCTATTGAATATTTCTTTAACATAGGTTTCGTCATTTTAATTTTAAGTGATCCAACATCATTTAGTGTTTTTACTTGTGTGTGTGTGAGTAAAACATCAATTCTTACAGCTCCTTTTCTTTGAATTGTATTAACATTAATAATACAAGGCTTTTGATTTTGAATACAAGATGTTAATTTATTAAGATTGATTTGATTAACATATACCCCAACCATTTATTTATGAGAAAAAACCTATGTGATATTAATCATAACACCATTATCTGTATTAATCTGTAATTCTGTTTCCTCCAAAAGCAAACAATATGCATTAACCTCTTCACTCTCCCCTCTTTCAATGTATAGAGAAGTATCCACTCGATTAGACTTTATAGTTTCCTTTTGAGAACTCAGGTCAATTGCGTAGATTGTATAAAGTTTTTGAAACGCAACCATATCCAAAATAGGATCATTATTACCATTACTTTCACACACCTTTTGGTAGGACTTGTAGGCTTCCGCATAATCATTTTTTTCCCAATCAATTTCCAATCTATCTCGCGGATAAAATGTGCCATCAAGAGAAACCCGAAGTTGTTTCACCTTAGCATTATCACTCAGCGCATTATTCTTATTAGTACCGTCCTCTCCATCTGGTTTTTAAAAATGAGCCAGAGGTATCGTGGCTTTCCTTGAAGAACACCTAAATTCCAAGTGTAGGTAGTGTGTTCCAGTTTAACGTGTTGACATCTTCTTTTAAGGTATGATACATTTAGCGGTTTCTTTGAGTTAAGTCTTCTATTTAACATCTCTTCCGTTTTAAGATTAGGAGTATATTCACTGATATACCAACACAAATCATTAATAACAAATTTATTATTTTCTCCAAAAGCATTTTCATCCCCAAAAAAGCAATCTATTTACATTATCATTCCTTTGTAGTTGAAATCTAATTTTAAGCCCATACAAAACTTTATCATAATCACAAAATCCAAATATACCTTTCAGAGGTACTGCTACGGTAAAACTATTCTCAGCTTTTGCGTCATCATTATACATTGACTTCCTTTGACTATAACCAGGGTCTGCGTTTGTACCCGTTGACATATCAGGAATAAAACCCTCAACAGCTCCCTTACCCATTCTATCACTAAACGAATATAGTGTAAATTTCATCATTTCAGATGTAGCAGAGACATAATCAACCGCTTCAACCTCTTGTGTTCCAATATACAGGCGGACACTGTCAAACATTTTCCAGAAGAAATCATTTACGAGTGTAGCATTAGTATTATTCGCAGCCTTAGTGAATTTAAATTTACACAGCAAGAAACTATCAGCTATATTCAAGTAAGTTTGTTGATTATTTATTTCAAAACTTTTTGTTCCATTTGAATTCCAGTCTGTTCCTGTTATAGCATTTACCTTAAAATAGTCTTCCTTTTTAGTGGAGTTTGAAATGATAATCGTATCATCCAAATCATAGATACTATCAATCGCTTCCATACTTGTATTTATATAGCATTAAAATTGTTGAAACCCTGACCCAAGTATTTTAATGATTTTTTGTCGTTCTTGTGAAGATAGTTGAGTTTTACCTTTTTTTATTTCTTTGATTGCTTGTAATTTATGAGACTCCTTTTGAGCATCTTTTATACTCTTTATAGCACCCGCAACGGAGCCCACGGCAGAAGCAGTTGAACCAATTAGGTCTTTATGTTTAAGGATGGTTGAACCAATACCCATTAGAGTATCAATTATCCCATCTCCTTTATTTCGAAATTGATGACCTACACCTCGTTGTCTCTTAGGTTTATAGTATCCTCTACCCACATACCTTGTATAGTCTGGTGAAAGGAACATGCCCTCCCCTGTAATTATTTTATATTTTCCCAACTCGTGTTTTCTCACAATAACCATTATTTATTTATTGAAAAACTTCACGTAGGTGAATTCTGATGGATATAATTTCATCATTAAAGGATATCATACGATTATCTTGGTCGGTTATCCTAAAATTTACTCTGTATATGGTTTTTCCTGACACAGGTAAATAGACAAGATTTTTTGGTTCCATATTAAATTTATAACCAATCGGGGTTGAGTATGCACTGAATGAAAATATTGTATTTGTTCTTATTCCATCGTTATAAGCACCATCAATCAAATCACAATGAATTAATACTGAATTTATACCGGAGGATATTTGGATAACATTATCACTGTAAAACGTCCCGTTATTTTCAATCTTTTTTGAAGAGAAACCCAATAGCTCTCTAAACGAATTTTCAATCGTGAAATCAACTTTATAATTATTTTTAAGTTTAATAGTTGATTTTGAAGTGTGTTTTTGAATATCTATTACAATATTTTTTGGTTCATCACCTTTTTCTTTCATAAGGCGAGAGACTTCTGAAGATATTTGAGAAATCTCGTAAGCTCCAGGTGAAACGGTTATAGTTTTATATCCACTTCCTGGATTATAACTAAACTTGTTGTTTTTCTCTGTGATATTAAACAAGGTATTATAAGTTTCCATTGACAATAAAGATGCCTCATATGAGGTAAGGGGGGTCAAGTTGTAGTGGGTAAGGGAATGAAGCTGTGTAATCGCTCGTTGTGAAATTAAAACTAAGAATTGTGCTTCTCATCTTATTTAATATCTAATAAAATATCTTTGTATTGACATTTATTAATTATTTTCATGTTCATCAACTGATCTAAAATGGCTGAGGATTCATTAAAACAATTGTTGTTTCCAGCCTTCTTACTACCTAACAACAATAATAGCCTATTAACTAATTGTGATGGGTCATTTGGAAGAAAACTAACACCCGAACCAAGCTTACTTAAAGCATCAATAATATGTTTCTCCTTCTCATTCTTCTTACTTTTACCAGCAACAGAAACTCCATAATCAAGTGCATTTAGCAACTCAATATATACCCTATCTTCCTCTCTTTCCATATCAAGTGGTTCCTCAAAATATTTTGAACCGCTGAATCCGGGGTTTGTTAGAAGAAACATTAATCTTGGAGTTAATTTAACATTTGGTTGAGTAGAACTCAAGAACATCAATTCATCATTAAATATCAATACCTTTTCTTCCACAAGATGAAACACTGCTGGTTCTTCTGTTGGAATGAGACCTGCTCTGGTTTTTGAACCCGCCGAATATTCATTGTTTTGAAGAGCTTCCACAACATAATTAGGGGGTTGATTTACCTCCTCAAGTTTCCGAAATAATCCCTCGTCATCATATTCTAATTCACCAAGTTCTTGTTTTGTTATCTGACTAAAATCTTTGAGCATTTGAAGTTTTTTCGGAGTAAATTCTACCGTGGGAACTGTAGGTGAGTGTTGAGTTTTCAAAAGTGGTTTAAAGAATTTCTCTTGTTTTCTTTCAAAGGCTTCTTCACCAGTTAGTTTCTGTCTCCGTTTCTTCTTTATCTCTTCCTGTTGTTTAACAACTTTTGAAACTAATTGTTGATGTTCCTTAAACTTTCTTTCTCTTTCTTCGGTATTCATTTTCTGTATTTATTTATTGAAAAATATCATTTAGTATCTCATCTTGTTTCACAACAATATATTTATATTTTCCAATCGTGTGTTTCATATAATTTTCAAATTCTTTTTTACTACATAACGTAGAGCAATTATCTCTCCAAAAATTATTTACATCTATTGAATTTAACTTAAATAAAATAAAAGTATTGGCATTGTTTCTTATTGAGCGTCGAGGGAGTTGAAAATATGATTGACTAAGATATATACAATTACAAGAAGAATGTCTCCCTCTTGTATAGTAGCTATCCATTACTGTTTGGTTTCTCTCATTAACACAATCATCAAAGATGACGAGGTTCTTTTTTGATTTATCTAAATCTTGAGGTGAAGGTATATCATCCGTATTATCACTGAGAATACAAGTTATGGGTTTCGATTTTGATTTCTGTGTATCACAAAATAATTGTATTATATCTTCAATATTATAATCATTCAGTTTGTTTTGAAGTTTAAATAAACCGATAATGTCTTCCTTTTTAAGACCTGCATTAAAACCCTGTGAGAGTAGTTGATACTCGGGTTGAAAACTTGACTTTGTAAAAATTATTAAATTATCATAATCTAAAAAATTAGGACCAAGGAGCATCTTTAAAAGTAAACAGGTTTTCCCACATCCGCTTGAACCAACTATTAGACATCTCAATGAATTTGGAATGTTTTTATGGTTATTAAATTTTATCTTATTTTCCCAAACGGGTAAAAAATCATTCATTTATATATTTGGAAAACAAGTCATCCAACTTTTTTTGAGCTATTTTAGAAACTCTATATTTTATCCTGAGTTCGGGTTTAATTTCAAAATAATTCATTATTTTATTTATGTAGTATCTTGTATTAACATTTCCATTAAAATTATTTTGAATAATAAATATCATTAAACCCTTATACATTTCCTCAATACAAAGAGTCTCTTTCCTTGTAAGAAATGGTGTATTATCACCATAATGCTTAACATTCATCTCTCTTATTAATCTTGTAAAGTAATTCATTTTTGGTTCTAATTTAAAAGAGTTATATGTTTTTTTATATTTCTTATTATCATTAATTAGAATATAATCACAGAATAAACATTGTTTATATGAATCCTCATCATTAAGCCCCACTCTATCACAAGCCGGACAATTCTCTAATTTATCATATGGAGAGTCTGGAAATTCTAAATATCCTTCAGAACTTATCATATTTATGTGGTAAATTTTTACTTAAACTAAACGCAAGTTTATTCATTAATAAATACAATGTTTCAAAGCACAAAAGACAAATTTCAATCAATCTCTACTTCGGTGGAAGATATAGAAAAATATGTCAAAGATGTTAAATTGAACAAAGATAAATATGGAAATTTTTGGGTAAAACCAGTTATGGAAAATAACATGAGCCCCTCTATTTCATTTAAAGGAAGAGCTCTAACTATACCTGGAAAGACATCCATTAAAGTAAATCTAACAAAAGTTTCTCCTCTACTCCTGGCAATTTATTCAAAGCTTGAAAAAGTGATTGACCACGATACTTTGAAAAAGAATGATAAGACCATTAATAATTCTAGAGGAGACATTTGTATTTTCTTTAATAATCCAAAGGGTGTAGATCTAAGTAAAATGAATGATGTTAATATTTCTGGTGAAATGTCATTTCGTTCTATGATAGTTAGAGATTATTTAAAGATAACTTTTGATATAAAAATTGTAGAGATTGAATCTGTTAATGAAAGAAAGTATATAGATATTGATGGGAATATTTTTCTTGCTAATTAAATATGAGTCAATACAGCAGTGAAGATTTTACTATTTCATTGAACTCGGACGATAGTGATGATAGTATTTCATTGAACTTTGACGATGGTGATGATAGTATTTCATTGAACACAGATGATAGTTATGATACTAATAGTTTGTGCTCAAATGATAGTTATGAGAGTAGCTTTATTGATGACTCTGAGTATGATTCTGAGTATTCATGTGATAGTTATGACTTAGATGATTCTGAGTGAAAAAGTGTTTTAGTTTAAGCACAGCGATATATATAAAACGGAGCTGTAAAGCTCAAAAGTGTTTTATTTTAAGCACAGTGATATATATAAAACACCACGTTTTCTCACGCTATAAATATGGTTTATTGTGATACTTGCGAGAAGGAAGTAAAATATTATAAACAACATATTCTCACCGCAAAACATACATACAACATTTTAAACAAACTTTCCCCTCTTCCACCTGAAACAAAACACTGTTCTACATGTAATAAAAATATCCTCAAGAAAGGCTTCAAAATACATCTTAAAACAAATCTACATTTATCAAATTTTATCACAACTAAAAACTCTGATGGAGCATTCAAAGGACATATTAAAATAAGAGTCTTTAACTTCAAACCTCCTGAACCAGAGTCTATAGTTGATGCTGTAGAAATAGTTAAACCTGCTGTTCAAACGTTGATTGAAAAAACACTAAAGGAAATGAAACCACTTAAATTTTATATGGGAGTAAAATTAGAAATGACAAAGGATGAAGGAGTTATAGATGCACCATACATGAGAACTGAGCCACACTTTATATCTTCATATCAAGATTTTAAAACATCAGGAGTCTATGATGAACTTATTAAACAAGAGCAAGATGTGGATAATTCAATCGTAGGAAGTGGATTCAATATAGGAAAAATTATTTACATAGACATTCATATTCTTAAATCAGATCCTCTAAAAGCTTCTTCTTACATTGATTTACCCAGTGTTATCAAAAATAGAAAAGCAGTTATCAATATCAAAAATAAAGACAATAAATGTTTTCTCTGGTCTATTTTAGCACACTTACATCCTCCACATTTTCATGATGAAAGAGTATCTCATTATAAAAAATATGAGAATACATTAAATACGAAAGATCTAAAGTTTCCGATGACTTTAAATGATATTCCTAAATTTGAAAAGATGAATAATTTATCAGTTAATGTTTATGGTCTAACAGAAACAAACAACATTCAGGTTTTAAAGCTTTCTGACAATTGTAAACAAACTCATATTAATCTTCTATATTTTAATTCAGACGAAAATTCACATTATACATACATCAAAGATATTGCTAAATTAATAAAACCACAAGTCTGTAAGAGAACAAATAAAATATATATTTGTTTGCGTTGTCTTAACTTCTTCAATTCACAAGAAAGATTAGATAAACATTCAAATTATTGTGGCGAACATAAATCAACGGTAATCAATATGCCTAAAGAAGGCTCAAAGATCACATTCAAAGATGAAAATAAAAAGATCAAACATCCATTTGTTATATATGCTGATTTTGAAAGTATTTTAGAAAAAATTGATACTGCTTCTCAAGATCCAAAAGAATCATACACAAATAAATATCAAAAACATACTCCTTGTGGTTTTTGTTATTATATCAAATCATCCGTTGGTGATAAATATAACAAGTTAGAGATGTATAGAGGCTCAAATACCCCAGAGGAGTTTGTGAAACGACTAGAAAAAGACTGTGTTCGATTAACCAAGATAATGAGAGAAACCAATAAACCAATGTCCTTAACAAGTAAAGAAAAAAGGGAATTTATAAAAAACAATGTCTGTCATATTTGTGAGGAGAAAATTGGTAAAGGTCTAAAGGTTAGAGACCATTGTCATCTCACTGGTAAATATAGAGGTCCGGCTCATCAAAGTTGTAATATTAATTATCAACTCCCCTCTTTCATTCCTGTCTTTCTTCATAACAACGCTCATTATGATACACATCTATTTATCAAGGAACTCTCAAAGACTTCTGGAAGTATCTCAGCAATTCCAAACACGGATCAGAAATACATTTCATTCACAAAAACAATTCACACATCTCCTATTACTCATATCAGATTTCTTGATACATTTAAATTCATGGCAAGTCCATTGGTTAACTTGGTTCAAAATCTAAAAGAGTTTCCATGTCTTTCAGAGTATTTTTTAGATAAAGATTTTCTAACACAAAAGGGAATTTACCCCTATGACTATATGGACTCATTTGAGAGATTCAATGAAACACAACTTCCTTCAAAAGAAAATTTCTATAACAAATTAAATAATAGTCATATATCTGATAAAGATTATGTACACGCACAAAATGTTTGGGAAAAATATAACATCAAGAATCTTGGCGAGTATCACGATTTGTATCTCAAAACTGATGTGCTTTTATTGGCCGATGTATTTGAAGCCTTTAGATCTGTTTGTCGCACTGGATATGGATTGGATCCTGCTCACTACTACACAGCACCTGGATTGGCCTGGAGTGCGATGTTGAAAATGACAAAACAAGATTTGGATTTGATAATCGATGTTGATATGCTTTTGATGATTGAAAAGGCAAAAAGAGGTGGAATTTCACAAGTCTGCTCGAGTAGATACGCAAAAGCAAATAACAAATATCTTCCAAATTATGATCCAACGAAAGAGAGTTCTTACTTGATGTACTATGACGCGAACAACCTGTATGGCTGGGCAATGTCTCAGGCTCTTCCTTATGGAAAACTTAGATGGGTAAAGGAAAAAGACTACAAAAACGTTTTACAAGATGTATGTATCTCTACACAAAAAGAATTGGATGAAGAAAAAGTTGGTTATTATTTTGAAATTGATTTAAAATATCCAGAGGAACTCCATAACCTACACAAAGATCTCCCATTTGCTTGTGAGAAAGCAAGTCCAAAGAAAGAATGGTTGAGTGATTATCAACGATCGTTTGATATAGGTGAATCAACAGAAAAATTACTTACTACATTATATAACAAGAAAAATTATGTTCTACACCAAAGAAATTTGCGACAATATTTATCAAAAGGTCTAAGAGTAGAGAAGATCCATAGGGTTCTAAAGTTCAATCAAAGTCATTGGTTAAAGGGGTACATTGATTTTAATACACAAAGAAGAACAGAGTCAAAAACAGATTTTGAGAAAGACTTTTATAAATTGATGAATAATGCGGTCTTTGGTAAGACTATGGAGAATGTGAGGAAAAGACAAAATATCAGACTATCAACATCTTGGGAACAAGCATCAAAATTAATTAATAGACCGAGTTTTACTCGAGCTGAGGTCTTTACTGAGAACTTTTGTGCGATCCATTTGATTAAAGAGAGTATTGAAATGAACAAACCTATTTATATTGGAACAACAATTCTTGATTTATCAAAGTCATTAATGTATGATTACTTTTATAATAACTTGAGGAAGAAATATCAAAATGATGTTAATCTACTTTATATGGATACAGATAGTTTTATTTTGAAAATTAATACCAACGATGTTTATTCAGACATGAAAAGAGACATTAATATCTATGACACGAGTAATTACAGTCCAGAGAGTGAGTTGTTCTCTTCTAAAAATAAAAAGGTGATTGGAAAGTTCAAGGATGAATTAGGAGGAAATGTTATGAGTGAATTTGTGGGATTGAGGTCAAAGGCTTATGCTTATAAATACATTGTGAATAACGTTGAAAAGACTGATAAGAAGTTAAAAGGTGTAAAGAAAAATGTTATTAAAGAAACAATAAACTTTAAGGATTATTATAACTGTTTAACAACAAAGAAAGAAGAGTTTAGAAAGATTAATGGAATAAGAAGTTATAAACATCAATTATATTCAGAAGAGATAAATAAGAAAGCATTGGGGGCTTTTGATGATAAGAGGTTTATTTTAGAAAATGGAATTGATAGTCTCCCTTATGGTTATATAAGTATATAAGTGATAAGATATATATATAAGTGATAAGATATATATAAGTGATAAGATATACATAAGTGATAAGATATATATAAGTGATAAGATATATATAAGTGATAAGTTAAAAAGGGGGGGGGGTTGGGGATTTTAACGGGCTACCGCCGCCTTTTTTACTATTATATAAATGATAGAACCAAGTATCAACCAGACTAAAGAGTGGAGGTGTAATCAACCTTGGTATATAAATGGAAAACATAATGAATGTGAAAAATATCAAATAGGTATAATTGAAAAGGCAACTGGTAAAAAAGTTCACAAAACAAATAAGAGAATTAATTTAAATACCGGTGAATTGGGTAAAAAAGATGGAAATATTTTTGAGTGGACGGAAAACTTTGATGGTTGTCAGGAAAATATATACTTTAATTTAAAAATGGTATGTGGCACTGGAGGCGCTCAAGCAAGAACATTGAGGGAGGTTTACCATTTTATCTTAGCTCAGTTAAAATATCTTAATAAAGAACCAAACTCAAACATATATTTTGTTAATATATTAGATGGTGAAGAGAGTTGTAGGAGAATTAAATTATTTCCCACGCATAAACAAATATTTGTAGGGTCGTTGTTTGAGTGGGTTATATTCACCAGATGATATTAAGAGTAAAAGGTTAAAAGGTCCATGAGGTCAGAAGGATCACAGGTGTTTAAGTGGTCTAATGAATAAGGATAACATGTCAAAAGGTTAGAAGGTTCGTAAAGAACAGGGTGAGAGAAATATAGGTGTTTAGGGGCAATGAGGGAGGGAAAGAATTAATATGGAAGTGAATGGGTCAATGTTTGAGTGGGTCAAAGATTAATCTGCCAGATGATATGTAGAAGAAGGATGATAGGTCTATAAGAGAAAACAAATATTTGTAGTGTTTGAGTGGTCTAATGAACAACATTAAGGATAGGTACTACAGACAAAAGGTTCATAAAGATGAGGGTGGGAGAAATAGAGGTGTTTATGATTTTTGAAAAAGACAAGGGGGTAAATGACATTAGATAGGGATTTCCCATGTTAAACGGAGGTGTCCCAGAAGCAACATTATTACACTACTGATGTGCACATATATATATGTTGCTCGGCTTGGCTCCGCCCCTCCGGAAAACGCGCTGTGTCGCGCTGTTGACGTTCGCGACACGAGGCTGAGGACGCGCAGTGCGGCTTGAGGAGAACTCGAGAATAAACAAGAGATATCCTTTTTCTTTTTTTTTATATTTTCGTTTAATTAACGATATCTGCCAAACGACGTGCCCTATTGGAAATTCCAAAAGGACATTTTAGTGCTGAACAGATCTGTGAAGTTTCCCCTCGATTGCATCAAAAATGAGGGAGGAGCTCGGTTTTAAAGGTTCATGCTTAAAAACGTCATAACTCTGAAACCATGTGACGCATGACGTCATGCCTCGATCTGTTCAGCCGTTGCAGAGAAAAAGGGGTTTTCAAAAACAATATGGCGGCCGAAGCACGTGATCTGTGACGTCATAATTACCATTAAAATATTCTACAGACCGAGTCCATCATATGGTGAAAATTTTATCTCAATCGGTCCTATTAATGCAGAGAAATTGGTTTTTAAAGGAAATTAAAACTTAAAATGCCACTGAGTGAAGGATCGTCAGAATTATCAGAATTACCAAAGTTCAAAGTGCCATAACTTTGTTAAAAATGATCGAAACTTCGTGAAGTTCGAACTTGACCTGTAACTTATCATGAGGTCCCAAGTACCAAGTTTACCAAGTGACCGTCATGTAGGCCTACCAAGTTTGAAATCATTAGCGTTAAGCGTTTAGAATAAAAGTCCGGAAAACTGTTCTTTGCATGACGGACTGATGGACTGACGGACGGAGGGACAGCGTGCAAACCTATAGTCCCCTCCGGTGTACACCGGTAGGGGACTAATTCCCGCACTCAAATTATAGTCCGGAAAACTGTTGGAGAAATTCCCAAAGTTCAAAGTGCCATAACTTTGTCAAAAATGATCGAAACGTCGTGAAGTTCGAACTTGATCTGTAACTTATCATGAGGAAACCATTTACCAAGTTTGAAATCATAAGCATTAAGAGTTTAGGAAAAAAAGTGCGGAAAGCTGTTCTTTGCGTGACGGACTGACTGCGTGACGGACTCCGTCCCTCCGTCAGACTGACAGACGGAGGGACGGAGTGCAAACCTCCAGTCCCCTAGGGTGTACACCGGTCGGGGACTAATAACCATGTACATGTTTTTATAAACAAAATGTTTATGAGCACAGAGAGAGCGGGAGAGCGAAAACCTACTGACTGAATAAACCAGAAGGCAATACAGCTCGCACTATTATTACCAGACAATGGTTGTTTGTCCGTGTTCCATTCTTTTTAAAATGCTGAGCCTCAAGCAAGGAAGCAGCACAAGGTCTTTTAAACTTGCTTGGGCTGACTCAGCCAGGACTCCAAACACTGACCTCGCACACTCAGAGAGGACACTCCAACCACGACGTCATTGAGAGTGTCAAAACAATCATGTCAGGAGTGGGATGGGAACCCACGCCTCCAGGGGAGACTGCGACCTTAACGCAGCGCCTTCGACAACTCGGCCACCCTGACTACATGGTCTCATTAAGCGTCAGAATTATGGAAAGCATAATTATTCATAGTAGAGTGAAGATTATTTTGAGAAAGAAGTTGCACACCCACAGCAGACCCAAACGACTAATTTTAAAAAGAAGACACTATGCAGAGCACGACACTTGCAAAATACACCCCCACCGCCCCAAAAAAGGTTGCCATTGATCCATCAAATTGTCCATTTCATCAAGATTAAAATTGACGATCTTTATCAAAGCTCTGATTAACAGGATGTGAAGTGACGATTTTTCAGGTGAAAATTGATGATTTTTCAGATGAAAATTGATGATTTTAGAGGTTTGACCTTGAGTTTACCTTTGACATTTTGACCACAAAAATAGTTGGTTTTCCAATTTAGTGACTCAATGTGCAAATGTTCTTCAATTTCCTCAAAGTCTTTGGGGTGAACGATGACGTCTCGAGGTTGTTAAAAATTACAATAATGTCAGTAATGGGATTTGAACCCCTGCCTTCAGAGGAGTTTGCGACCTGAATGCAACACCTTAGACCACTTGGCCATCCTGACACTGTGTCATCACAACATCCTGACTCCTTGTCATCACAACATCCTGACTCCTTGTCATCACAACATCCTGACTCCTTGTCATCACAACATCCTGTTGATTCAATTTTTTTTTCAAAGGGACAGAGAAAAATACATTCATGTTGTTTACAGAGAAACAAGTTTAACATCACCTTGACCAGATGATGCATGTTCAGCATCGTTTGGAAATAATCTTTGAAAATAAAGAAAACAATGTTGGAAAATTCACCAAAAAATTCAAAATGGTTGCTGTTGTTGCTGTTGTTGCTGCTGTGATTGGAATTCTTGTTGGGGGTCGATTTTTGAAATGTGCACCCATTGGCTGGACAGCTGCCGGACCACACCCACATCTGACGCTTGATTCCACCCACCATAGTGCCAAGAATTTAGTGATATGGTCGCCATCTTGTTTCGTGCAGGGATGAGTTCATTCGGCCTATACAGGCCTCTGCTGATTATGGACTGACGAGCTTTGCTTCCTCACGTTTCCATTGGCTTTGTGTCGAGTGTTAAATTATTAGTTCGTTTTAATCAAGACCCAGAAACGTGTTACATAACTTTTGAACGGCGCATTATATGCGTTTCCCAATCGGCCCATTGCCGGATTTTTAAAGCCCATTCCATCACGCTAAATGACAAAGTGAACAAGCATTCTGAGTATTGTGTTGCAATACATGTCCACTCAAGGCATTGGGTGGCACTGTCACAGAAGACAGTATTATGAATTAACGCACTCAAATTATTGTCCGGAAAACTGTTGGAGAAATTCCCAAAGTTCAAAGTGCCATAACTTTGTCAAAAATTATCGAAACGTGGTGAAGTTCGAACTTGATCTGCAACCTATCATGAGGAAACCATGTACCAAGTTTGAAATAATAAGCATTAAGAGTTTAGGAAACAAGTGTGGAAAGCTGTTCTTTGTGTGATGGAATGACGGACTGACGGACCGACAGACGGAGGGACGGAGTGCAAACCTCCAGTCCCCTGCAATGCACACCGGTCGGGGACTAATAACCATGTGCTGGTTTTTATAAACAAAATGTTTATTAGCACAGAGAGAGCGGGAGAGCGAAAACTTGCTGACTGAGTAAACCATAAAGCAATACAGCTTGCACTATTGTTACCAGACAATGGTTGTTTGTCCGTGTTACTTTCTTTTTAAAATGCTGAGTGTCAAGCAAGGAAGCAGCACAAACCCTTTCAAACTTGCCTGGGCTGACTCAGCCAGGACTCCAAACACTGACCTCGCACACTCAGGGAAGACACTCCAACCACGACGTCATTGAGAGTGTCAAAACAAACGTGTCAGGGGTGGGATTCGAGCCCATGCACTCCATGGGAACTCCGTGACTTTAACAGAGCGCCTTAGACCACTCGGCCACACTGACTACGCAGTTACATTAAGCGTCAGAATTATGGAAAGTATAATTATTCATAGTAGAGTGAAAATTATTTTGATAAAGACAATTTACACACCCGCAGCAGACCCAAACGACTAATTTTAAAAAGAAGACGTCATGCAGAGCACGACACTTGCAAAATCCACCCCAACCGCCCCAAAAGAGGTTGTCATTGATCCATCAAATTGTCCATTTCATCATGATTAAAATTGACGATCTTGATCAAAGCTCGGATTAACAGGGTGTGAAGTGACGATTTTTCAGATGAAAATTGATGATTTCAGAGGTTTGACCTTGAGTTTAGTTTTGGCGATTTGACCTCAAAAATAGTTGGTTTTTCGATTTAGTAACTCAATGTGCAAATGTTCTTCAATTTCCTCAAAGTCTTTGGGGTGAATGATGACGTCTCGATGTTGTTAAAAAAAAAGTCATGTCAGGAGTGGAATTCGAACCCACACCTCCAGAGGAGACTGTGACCTCGATGCAGTGCCTTAAACCACTCAGCCATCCTGACACTGTGTCACTGCAACATCCTGACTCCTTTTCATCACAACATCCTGACTCCTTGTCATCACAACATCCTGACCCCTTGTCATCACAACATCCTGTTGATTCAATTTTTTTTTCAAAAGGACAGAGAAAATTACATCATGTTGTTCTGCAGAGAAACAAGTTTAACATCACCTTGACCAGATGCTGCATGTTCAGCATCGTTTGGAAATAATTCAAAATAAAGAAAACAATGTTGGAAAATTCACAAAAAAATTCAAAATGGTTGCTGTTGTTGCTGCTGTTATTGGAATCCTTGTTGGGGGTCGATTTTGGAAATGTGCACCCATTGGCTGGACAGCTGCCGGACCACACCCACATCTGACGCTTGACTCCACCCACCACAGTGCCAAGACGAAGTGACATGGTCGCCATCTTGTTTCGTGCAGGGATGAGTGCATTCGGCCTGTCCAGGCCTCTGCTGATTATGGACTGCCCAGCTTTGCTTCGTCACGTTTCCATTGGCTTTGTGTCGAGTGTTAAATTATTAGTTCGGTTTAATCAAGACCCAGAAACGTGTTACATAATTTTTGAACGGCGCATGATATGCGTTTCCCAATCGGCCCATTGCCTGATTTTCTAAAGCCCATTCCATCACGCTAAATGACAAAGTGAACAAGCATTCTGAGTATTGCGTTGCAATACACGTCCCCTCCTGGCATTGGGTGGCACTGTCACAGAAAACAGTATGATGAACAAGCATTCTGAGTATTGCGCTGCAATACACGTCCCCTACCAAAGTTCAAAGTGCCATAACTTTGTCAAAAATGATGGAATATGCAAATTTATGCACGGTTGATGCTGATTTTCAAACTTGATCTGAGGTAGGCTGAGACACATGTGTCACGCCTTGCCTCGTTGATAAGCCTGCAAGGTCGCTCCGTGGAGCGGCCTGCATGTATTGCACTGTGTGAATTATCTAAATTATTACCAACTCACGGTCTGAAGTACTGGCGATTCAAGAGATATCCATTTTTAAAATATTTTCGTTTAATTAACGATATCTGCCAAACCACGTGCCCTATCGCAAATTCCAAAGGGACATTTTAGTAGACTGACATGCTGAACAGATTTTTGAAGTTTCCCCTCGATTGGATCAAAAATGAGGGAGGGGCACGGTTTTAAAGTTTCGTGATTAAAAACGTCATAACTCTGAAACCATGTGACGCATGACGTCATGCTCATGACTTTTTTGTTCCTTAATGGGTATGCGATTCTGCCTGCAAAGTTTAGCCTCGATGTGTTCAGCCGTTGCAGAGAAAAAGGGGTTTTCATGTTTTCACGAAAAACAATATGGCGGCCGAACCACGTGACCTGTGACGTCATAATTACCATTAAAATATTCCACAGACCGAATCCATCATATGGTAAAAATAATTTTATCTCAATCGGTCCTATTATTGCAGAGAAAATGGTTTTTAAAGGAAATTTAAACTTAAAATGGCACTGAGTTAAGGATCATCAGAATTATCAGAATTACCAAAGTTCAAAGTGCCATAACTTTGTCAAAAATGATCGAAACGTCGTGAGGTTCGTACCTGACCTGCAACGTATCATGAGGAAACTACCTGCCAAGATTGAAATCATTAGCATTAAGCGTTCAGAAAAAAAGTCCGGAAAACTGTTCTTTGCGCGACGGACTGATGGACTGACGGACGGAGGGACGGCGTGCAAACCTATAGGCCCCTCCGGTGTACACCGGCAGGGGACTAATTACCGCACTCAAATTATAGTCCGGAAAACTGTTGGAGAAATTCCCAATGATCAAAGTGCCATAACTTTGTCAAAAATGATCGAAACGTCGTGAAGTTCGAACTTGATCTGTAACTTATCATGAGGAAACCATATACAAAGTTTGAAATCATAATCATTCCGAGTTTACGAAGAAATTGCGGAAAGCTATCCTTTGCGTGCCGGACTGACGGACCGACAGACTGACAGACGGAGGGACGGAGTGCAAACCTCCAGTCCCCGACGGTGCACACCGGTCGGGGGTAATAACCATGTACACGTTTTTATAAACAAAATGTTTATTAGCACAGAGAGAGCGGGAGAGCGAAAACTTACTGACTGAATAAACCATAAGGCAACACAGCTTGCACTATTATTACCAGACAATGGTTGTTTGTCCGTGTTTCATTCTTTTTTAAACGCTGAGCGTCAAGCAAGGAAGCAGCACAAACTGTTTTAAACTTGGTTGGTGCTGACTCAGCCAGGACTCCAAACACTGACATGGCACACTCAGAGAGGACATTCCAACCACGTCGTCATTGAAGGTGTCAAAACAATCATGTCAGGAGTGGGATTTGAACCCACGCCTCCAGAAAAGACTGCGACTTGAACGCAGGGCCTCGGACTGCTCAGCCATCCTGACACCATGTCATCACAACATCCTGACTCCTCGTCATCACAACATCCTGACTCCTTGTCATCACAACATCCTGACTCCTTGTCATCACAACATCCTGAATCCTTGTCATCACAACATCCTGACTCCTTGTCATCACAACATCCTGTTGATTCAATTTTTTTTTTCAAAAGGACAGAGAAAAATACATTCATGTTGTTTACAGAGAAACAAGTTTAACATCACCGTGACCAGATGATGCATGTTCAGCATCGTTTGGAAATAATCTTTCAAAATAAAGAAAACAATGTTGGAAAATTCACAAAAAAATTCAAAATGGTTGCTGTTGTTGCTGCTGTTATTTGAATTCTTGTTGGGGGTCGATTTTTGAAATGTGCACCCATTGGCTGGACAGCTGCCGGACCACACCCACATCAGACGCTTGACTCCACCCACCATGGTGCCAAGACGAAGTGATGTGGTCGCCATCTTGTTTCGTGCAGGGATGAGTGCATTCGGCCGAAACAGGCCTCTGCTGATTTATGGACTGCCGAGCTTTGCTTCGTCATGTTTCCATTGGCTTTGTGTCGTGTTAAATTATTAGTTCGGTTTAATCAAGACCCAGAAACGTGTTACGTAATTTTTGAACGGCACATTAAATGCGTTTCCCAATCGGCCCATTGCCGGATTTTCTAAAGCCCATTCCATCACCCTAAATGACAACGTGAACAAGCATTCTGAGTATTGCGCTGCAATACATGTCCCCTCCCGGCATTGGGTGGCACTGTCACAGAAGACAGCAGTCTGAATTACAGCACTCAAATTATAGTCCGGAAAACTGTTGAAGAAATTCCCAAAGTTCAAAGTGCCATAACTTTGTCAAAAATGATCGAAACGTGAAGTTCGAACTTGATCTCTAAATTATCATGAGGAAACCATGTACCAAGTTTGAAATCATAAGCATTAAGAGTTTCGGAAAAAAGTGCGGAAAGCTGTTCTTTGCGTGACGGACTGACGGACCGACAGACTGACAGACAGAGGGACGGA
Organism: Myxine glutinosa; assembly: GCF_964187855.1. Lineage (NCBI taxonomy): Eukaryota > Metazoa > Chordata > Myxini > Myxiniformes > Myxinidae > Myxine > Myxine glutinosa. The sequence goes on along the minus strand of NC_136261.1, from coordinate 434,252,041 downwards.
GTGCAAACCTCCAGTCCCCTACGGTGTACACCGGTCGGGGACTAATAACCATGTACAGGTTTTTATCAACAAAATGTTTATTAGCACAGAGAGAGCGGGAGAGCGAAAACTTACTGACTGAATAAACCATAAAGCAATACAGCTTGCACTATTATTACCAGACAATGGTTGTTTGTCCGTGTTCCATTCTTTTAAAAAGGCTGAGCGTCAAGTAGTTCGCCAGTTAGGAGGAAGAATCGTTCATTTTTTCAGGAAAGCACCAAATTTGGCACAGATGTAGTATGGACCTATACAATTGTTTCCTGAGGGGCGCCCAAAAAATCAGAACCCCTGGTGGCCGCTATATTGAATTTCAACATGACCGCCCTCTGTGACCTATTTCCCTCAATATCTTCTATACTATGAGCGATAACACCACAGTTCCAGTGTCTTACCCCATGTTTTCATGGTCTCTGAATCCAATGGGATCAATTGCATAAAGATTGGCATCCATCATCTTTAACTTCAAGATGGCCGCCATGGTGTTTCCATTTTCCTTGAATCTCTCAAAGTATTTTCGGTAAAATTTCAATTCCAAGTGATACACATTGTTTTATTGGTCTCGGATAACAATGGAATGGTATTAATTAATCAAAGTTACATGGGGTAAGACACTGGAACTCCCCTCAGGAAAACAATTGTATAGGTCCATACTACATCTGGCACCAAATGTAATGTTTCGATACTATAGTACGCCATGTAAGACGTGTCTGCCACAGCGTTTGATTGCCATTATTTAATTAGTTTATCTAATCACAATCTAATCAATAATAATAATACTTTATCTGTGTAATACATGTCCATTATGTCACTTTTATTTTACGTATGAAATATATATATTTTTTCAAGTCCTATTTCTTTCTTTCAGATTGAGAAAATGTCCAAGAAGTTCACCCTGGTTCAACCTCACCCTAGTGGGAGCCATGATGATCCACCAGACATCCCATCAACTGACTGGAGTCTATGTGTCCTTTGTCAAGAGAGGACATCAGAATCGCTTCAACAGCCAAAGAGGGGCACACGCTTGGATGCTGATGTGAGCTACAAGTTGTTGGATGGTCAGCTGAAGTTAGCACAGGAAAACGGCTACGATCCATTCAACATCGACCTCCATCGCATTGATGACGGCAATGGCATTGAAATGACATTGATATCGAACACTGCATCATGGCATAAGTCCTGCAGAAGTAAACTTTCTGTCTCCAAAATTGATAGGTATGCCTCTGCCAAGAAGTGGACATTAGATGGATCAGAAGCACAGCAGGGAGGTAGTCCAGTGAAAATACGTCGTCTTGAAGGAGCTGCGCTCCAACGCGAGTCGAAAGAATTGACGCGACCAAAGACGGATTTCGCCCGAGTTGCTTTATTGAAGCAAAACAGCTCAGGTATTCTCAAAAGCCCGTTTATCGGGCAGCAATATATATACACATTTATGCCCGGGCGTTTGCTTGGGAAAACCGAGACCGGGCATGCCCGGGTGTCAAGGGCGAGTCCTGGAAAGGCGAGTCTGGACATGCCCGGGCGTCCTGGACGCGGCCTGGCAAGTCGGGGCTGGGCGTGCCCGAGCGCTCTGGGCGAGCCCTGGAAAGGCTAGAGCGGGCATGCCCGGACGCTCTGGGCGAGCCCTGGAAAGGCGAGTCTGGACATGCCCTGGCGTCCTGGACACGGCCTGGCAAGTCGAGGCTGGGCGTGCCCGGGCACTCTGGGCGAGCCCTGGAAAGGCGAGAGCGGGCATGCCCGGGAAAGACGAGACCGGGCGTGCCCAGGAGGTTCGGGCGTGCCCGGGAACAGCGAGTCCAGGCATGCCCAGGAGAGGCACGTCTGGGCCCGTCCGGACGAGCCCAGCATGGCGATCGCGCCCTGGCCACATCCTGGCAGGTGCAAGGCGATTGTGTACATTCAGGGGGAACTGCTACACACGCCCCTCCAGAATCGACCTGCACCGGCAGGGTCAATTTTTAAGGGGGGTCCGGATGACCCGGCCGAAGCGAACCCTGGTGGGTCGTGGGGGGAGGGTCCGATCCGGTGGTGGGTGGTCGAGCGGGGGGAACTGTAGATGGGGGGCGGCCTCGCCACGGAGTTAGGGCCAACCGTGGTGGTCGGTCGACGTCCACGTGCGCCGGTTTGAGGCGGTCCACAGAGATCCGGTCCGACCGGCCGCCGACGTCGACGACGAATGACTTGTTGCCCCATCGCAGGACCCAGATGGGCCCGTCGTATGGTGGCCGGAGTGGCCCCCTGTGTGCGTCATGATGCACAAAGACGTACTCCGCTGTGCGAAGTGCCGGGGGGATGTAGGACTGGGGGCCACCGTGGCAGGACGTTGGCACGGGGGCAAATCGGTGGGCAGCCTCCTGGAGGTCCGAGCGCTGGTGTGCGGCAGACCAGGGACTGGTAGCGTCGGGCGCGAACTCGCCCGGGACGCGGAGCGGCTGGCCGTAGACGAGCTCAGCGGCGGACGCCCGGAGGTCCTCCTTGGGGGCCGTGCGGAGGCCCAAAAGGACCCATGGCAGCCGGTCGGTCCAACCGTTGTCCTGAAGGCCGGCCATGAGTGCGGCCTTCATGGAGTGGTGAAACCGCTCGCACAACCCGTTGGCTTGGGGGTGGTAGGCCATAGTGCGGTGCAGCATGACCCCCAACGAGCGGGTGACCGCACCCCAAAGTTCGGACGTGAACTGTTAAAAATTACAATAATGTCAGTAATGGGATTTGAACCCCTGCCTTCAGAGGAGTTTGCGACCTGAATGCAACACCTTAGACCACTTGGCCATCCTGACACTGTGTCATCACAACATCCTGACTCCTTGTCATCACAACATCCTGACTCCTTGTCATCACAACATCCTGACTCCTTGTCATCACAACATCCTGTTGATTCAATTTTTTTTTCAAAGGGACAGAGAAAAATACATTCATGTTGTTTACAGAGAAACAAGTTTAACATCACCTTGACCAGATGATGCATGTTCAGCATCGTTTGGAAATAATCTTTGAAAATAAAGAAAACAATGTTGGAAAATTCACCAAAAAATTCAAAATGGTTGCTGTTGTTGCTGTTGTTGCTGCTGTGATTGGAATTCTTGTTGGGGGTCGATTTTTGAAATGTGCACCCATTGGCTGGACAGCTGCCGGACCACACCCACATCTGACGCTTGATTCCACCCACCATAGTGCCAAGAATTTAGTGATATGGTCGCCATCTTGTTTCGTGCAGGGATGAGTTCATTCGGCCTATACAGGCCTCTGCTGATTATGGACTGACGAGCTTTGCTTCCTCACGTTTCCATTGGCTTTGTGTCGAGTGTTAAATTATTAGTTCGTTTTAATCAAGACCCAGAAACGTGTTACATAACTTTTGAACGGCGCATTATATGCGTTTCCCAATCGGCCCATTGCCGGATTTTTAAAGCCCATTCCATCACGCTAAATGACAAAGTGAACAAGCATTCTGAGTATTGTGTTGCAATACATGTCCACTCAAGGCATTGGGTGGCACTGTCACAGAAGACAGTATTATGAATTAACGCACTCAAATTATTGTCCGGAAAACTGTTGGAGAAATTCCCAAAGTTCAAAGTGCCATAACTTTGTCAAAAATTATCGAAACGTGGTGAAGTTCGAACTTGATCTGCAACCTATCATGAGGAAACCATGTACCAAGTTTGAAATAATAAGCATTAAGAGTTTAGGAAACAAGTGTGGAAAGCTGTTCTTTGTGTGATGGAATGACGGACTGACGGACCGACAGACGGAGGGACGGAGTGCAAACCTCCAGTCCCCTGCAATGCACACCGGTCGGGGACTAATAACCATGTGCTGGTTTTTATAAACAAAATGTTTATTAGCACAGAGAGAGCGGGAGAGCGAAAACTTGCTGACTGAGTAAACCATAAAGCAATACAGCTTGCACTATTGTTACCAGACAATGGTTGTTTGTCCGTGTTACTTTCTTTTTAAAATGCTGAGTGTCAAGCAAGGAAGCAGCACAAACCCTTTCAAACTTGCCTGGGCTGACTCAGCCAGGACTCCAAACACTGACCTCGCACACTCAGGGAAGACACTCCAACCACGACGTCATTGAGAGTGTCAAAACAAACGTGTCAGGGGTGGGATTCGAGCCCATGCACTCCATGGGAACTCCGTGACTTTAACAGAGCGCCTTAGACCACTCGGCCACACTGACTACGCAGTTACATTAAGCGTCAGAATTATGGAAAGTATAATTATTCATAGTAGAGTGAAAATTATTTTGATAAAGACAATTTACACACCCGCAGCAGACCCAAACGACTAATTTTAAAAAGAAGACGTCATGCAGAGCACGACACTTGCAAAATCCACCCCAACCGCCCCAAAAGAGGTTGTCATTGATCCATCAAATTGTCCATTTCATCATGATTAAAATTGACGATCTTGATCAAAGCTCGGATTAACAGGGTGTGAAGTGACGATTTTTCAGATGAAAATTGATGATTTCAGAGGTTTGACCTTGAGTTTAGTTTTGGCGATTTGACCTCAAAAATAGTTGGTTTTTCGATTTAGTAACTCAATGTGCAAATGTTCTTCAATTTCCTCAAAGTCTTTGGGGTGAATGATGACGTCTCGATGTTGTTAAAAAAAAAGTCATGTCAGGAGTGGAATTCGAACCCACACCTCCAGAGGAGACTGTGACCTCGATGCAGTGCCTTAAACCACTCAGCCATCCTGACACTGTGTCACTGCAACATCCTGACTCCTTTTCATCACAACATCCTGACTCCTTGTCATCACAACATCCTGACCCCTTGTCATCACAACATCCTGTTGATTCAATTTTTTTTTCAAAAGGACAGAGAAAATTACATCATGTTGTTCTGCAGAGAAACAAGTTTAACATCACCTTGACCAGATGCTGCATGTTCAGCATCGTTTGGAAATAATTCAAAATAAAGAAAACAATGTTGGAAAATTCACAAAAAAATTCAAAATGGTTGCTGTTGTTGCTGCTGTTATTGGAATCCTTGTTGGGGGTCGATTTTGGAAATGTGCACCCATTGGCTGGACAGCTGCCGGACCACACCCACATCTGACGCTTGACTCCACCCACCACAGTGCCAAGACGAAGTGACATGGTCGCCATCTTGTTTCGTGCAGGGATGAGTGCATTCGGCCTGTCCAGGCCTCTGCTGATTATGGACTGCCCAGCTTTGCTTCGTCACGTTTCCATTGGCTTTGTGTCGAGTGTTAAATTATTAGTTCGGTTTAATCAAGACCCAGAAACGTGTTACATAATTTTTGAACGGCGCATGATATGCGTTTCCCAATCGGCCCATTGCCTGATTTTCTAAAGCCCATTCCATCACGCTAAATGACAAAGTGAACAAGCATTCTGAGTATTGCGTTGCAATACACGTCCCCTCCTGGCATTGGGTGGCACTGTCACAGAAAACAGTATGATGAACAAGCATTCTGAGTATTGCGCTGCAATACACGTCCCCTACCAAAGTTCAAAGTGCCATAACTTTGTCAAAAATGATGGAATATGCAAATTTATGCACGGTTGATGCTGATTTTCAAACTTGATCTGAGGTAGGCTGAGACACATGTGTCACGCCTTGCCTCGTTGATAAGCCTGCAAGGTCGCTCCGTGGAGCGGCCTGCATGTATTGCACTGTGTGAATTATCTAAATTATTACCAACTCACGGTCTGAAGTACTGGCGATTCAAGAGATATCCATTTTTAAAATATTTTCGTTTAATTAACGATATCTGCCAAACCACGTGCCCTATCGCAAATTCCAAAGGGACATTTTAGTAGACTGACATGCTGAACAGATTTTTGAAGTTTCCCCTCGATTGGATCAAAAATGAGGGAGGGGCACGGTTTTAAAGTTTCGTGATTAAAAACGTCATAACTCTGAAACCATGTGACGCATGACGTCATGCTCATGACTTTTTTGTTCCTTAATGGGTATGCGATTCTGCCTGCAAAGTTTAGCCTCGATGTGTTCAGCCGTTGCAGAGAAAAAGGGGTTTTCATGTTTTCACGAAAAACAATATGGCGGCCGAACCACGTGACCTGTGACGTCATAATTACCATTAAAATATTCCACAGACCGAATCCATCATATGGTAAAAATAATTTTATCTCAATCGGTCCTATTATTGCAGAGAAAATGGTTTTTAAAGGAAATTTAAACTTAAAATGGCACTGAGTTAAGGATCATCAGAATTATCAGAATTACCAAAGTTCAAAGTGCCATAACTTTGTCAAAAATGATCGAAACGTCGTGAGGTTCGTACCTGACCTGCAACGTATCATGAGGAAACTACCTGCCAAGATTGAAATCATTAGCATTAAGCGTTCAGAAAAAAAGTCCGGAAAACTGTTCTTTGCGCGACGGACTGATGGACTGACGGACGGAGGGACGGCGTGCAAACCTATAGGCCCCTCCGGTGTACACCGGCAGGGGACTAATTACCGCACTCAAATTATAGTCCGGAAAACTGTTGGAGAAATTCCCAATGATCAAAGTGCCATAACTTTGTCAAAAATGATCGAAACGTCGTGAAGTTCGAACTTGATCTGTAACTTATCATGAGGAAACCATATACAAAGTTTGAAATCATAATCATTCCGAGTTTACGAAGAAATTGCGGAAAGCTATCCTTTGCGTGCCGGACTGACGGACCGACAGACTGACAGACGGAGGGACGGAGTGCAAACCTCCAGTCCCCGACGGTGCACACCGGTCGGGGGTAATAACCATGTACACGTTTTTATAAACAAAATGTTTATTAGCACAGAGAGAGCGGGAGAGCGAAAACTTACTGACTGAATAAACCATAAGGCAACACAGCTTGCACTATTATTACCAGACAATGGTTGTTTGTCCGTGTTTCATTCTTTTTTAAACGCTGAGCGTCAAGCAAGGAAGCAGCACAAACTGTTTTAAACTTGGTTGGTGCTGACTCAGCCAGGACTCCAAACACTGACATGGCACACTCAGAGAGGACATTCCAACCACGTCGTCATTGAAGGTGTCAAAACAATCATGTCAGGAGTGGGATTTGAACCCACGCCTCCAGAAAAGACTGCGACTTGAACGCAGGGCCTCGGACTGCTCAGCCATCCTGACACCATGTCATCACAACATCCTGACTCCTCGTCATCACAACATCCTGACTCCTTGTCATCACAACATCCTGACTCCTTGTCATCACAACATCCTGAATCCTTGTCATCACAACATCCTGACTCCTTGTCATCACAACATCCTGTTGATTCAATTTTTTTTTTCAAAAGGACAGAGAAAAATACATTCATGTTGTTTACAGAGAAACAAGTTTAACATCACCGTGACCAGATGATGCATGTTCAGCATCGTTTGGAAATAATCTTTCAAAATAAAGAAAACAATGTTGGAAAATTCACAAAAAAATTCAAAATGGTTGCTGTTGTTGCTGCTGTTATTTGAATTCTTGTTGGGGGTCGATTTTTGAAATGTGCACCCATTGGCTGGACAGCTGCCGGACCACACCCACATCAGACGCTTGACTCCACCCACCATGGTGCCAAGACGAAGTGATGTGGTCGCCATCTTGTTTCGTGCAGGGATGAGTGCATTCGGCCGAAACAGGCCTCTGCTGATTTATGGACTGCCGAGCTTTGCTTCGTCATGTTTCCATTGGCTTTGTGTCGTGTTAAATTATTAGTTCGGTTTAATCAAGACCCAGAAACGTGTTACGTAATTTTTGAACGGCACATTAAATGCGTTTCCCAATCGGCCCATTGCCGGATTTTCTAAAGCCCATTCCATCACCCTAAATGACAACGTGAACAAGCATTCTGAGTATTGCGCTGCAATACATGTCCCCTCCCGGCATTGGGTGGCACTGTCACAGAAGACAGCAGTCTGAATTACAGCACTCAAATTATAGTCCGGAAAACTGTTGAAGAAATTCCCAAAGTTCAAAGTGCCATAACTTTGTCAAAAATGATCGAAACGTGAAGTTCGAACTTGATCTCTAAATTATCATGAGGAAACCATGTACCAAGTTTGAAATCATAAGCATTAAGAGTTTCGGAAAAAAGTGCGGAAAGCTGTTCTTTGCGTGACGGACTGACGGACCGACAGACTGACAGACAGAGGGACGGAGTGCAAACCTCCAGTCCCCTACGGTGTACACCGGTCGGGGACTAATAACCATGTACAGGTTTTTATCAACAAAATGTTTATTAGCACAGAGAGAGCGGGAGAGCGAAAACTTACTGACTGAATAAACCATAAAGCAATACAGCTTGCACTATTATTACCAGACAATGGTTGTTTGTCCGTGTTCCATTCTTTTAAAAAGGCTGAGCGTCAAGTAGTTCGCCAGTTAGGAGGAAGAATCGTTCATTTTTTCAGGAAAGCACCAAATTTGGCACAGATGTAGTATGGACCTATACAATTGTTTCCTGAGGGGCGCCCAAAAAATCAGAACCCCTGGTGGCCGCTATATTGAATTTCAACATGACCGCCCTCTGTGACCTATTTCCCTCAATATCTTCTATACTATGAGCGATAACACCACAGTTCCAGTGTCTTACCCCATGTTTTCATGGTCTCTGAATCCAATGGGATCAATTGCATAAAGATTGGCATCCATCATCTTTAACTTCAAGATGGCCGCCATGGTGTTTCCATTTTCCTTGAATCTCTCAAAGTATTTTCGGTAAAATTTCAATTCCAAGTGATACACATTGTTTTATTGGTCTCGGATAACAATGGAATGGTATTAATTAATCAAAGTTACATGGGGTAAGACACTGGAACTCCCCTCAGGAAAACAATTGTATAGGTCCATACTACATCTGGCACCAAATGTAATGTTTCGATACTATAGTACGCCATGTAAGACGTGTCTGCCACAGCGTTTGATTGCCATTATTTAATTAGTTTATCTAATCACAATCTAATCAATAATAATAATACTTTATCTGTGTAATACATGTCCATTATGTCACTTTTATTTTACGTATGAAATATATATATTTTTTCAAGTCCTATTTCTTTCTTTCAGATTGAGAAAATGTCCAAGAAGTTCACCCTGGTTCAACCTCACCCTAGTGGGAGCCATGATGATCCACCAGACATCCCATCAACTGACTGGAGTCTATGTGTCCTTTGTCAAGAGAGGACATCAGAATCGCTTCAACAGCCAAAGAGGGGCACACGCTTGGATGCTGATGTGAGCTACAAGTTGTTGGATGGTCAGCTGAAGTTAGCACAGGAAAACGGCTACGATCCATTCAACATCGACCTCCATCGCATTGATGACGGCAATGGCATTGAAATGACATTGATATCGAACACTGCATCATGGCATAAGTCCTGCAGAAGTAAACTTTCTGTCTCCAAAATTGATAGGTATGCCTCTGCCAAGAAGTGGACATTAGATGGATCAGAAGCACAGCAGGGAGGTAGTCCAGTGAAAATACGTCGTCTTGAAGGAGCTGCGCTCCAACGCGAGTCGAAAGAATTGACGCGACCAAAGACGGATTTCGCCCGAGTTGCTTTATTGAAGCAAAACAGCTCAGGTATTCTCAAAAGCCCGTTTATCGGGCAGCAATATATATACACATTTATGCCCGGGCGTTTGCTTGGGAAAACCGAGACCGGGCATGCCCGGGTGTCAAGGGCGAGTCCTGGAAAGGCGAGTCTGGACATGCCCGGGCGTCCTGGACGCGGCCTGGCAAGTCGGGGCTGGGCGTGCCCGAGCGCTCTGGGCGAGCCCTGGAAAGGCTAGAGCGGGCATGCCCGGACGCTCTGGGCGAGCCCTGGAAAGGCGAGTCTGGACATGCCCTGGCGTCCTGGACACGGCCTGGCAAGTCGAGGCTGGGCGTGCCCGGGCACTCTGGGCGAGCCCTGGAAAGGCGAGAGCGGGCATGCCCGGGAAAGACGAGACCGGGCGTGCCCAGGAGGTTCGGGCGTGCCCGGGAACAGCGAGTCCAGGCATGCCCAGGAGAGGCACGTCTGGGCCCGTCCGGACGAGCCCAGCATGGCGATCGCGCCCTGGCCACATCCTGGCAGGTGCAAGGCGATTGTGTACATTCAGGGGGAACTGCTACACACGCCCCTCCAGAATCGACTTGCACCGGTAGGGTCAATTTTTAAGGGGGGTCCGGATGACCCGGCCGAAGCGAACCCTGGTGGGTCGTGGGGGGAGGGTCCGATCCGGTGGTGGGTGGTCGAGCGGGGGGAACTGTAGATGGGGGGCGGCCTCGCCACGGAGTTAGGGCCAACCGTGGTGGTCGGTCGACGTCCACGTGCGCCGGTTTGAGGCGGTCCACAGAGATCCGGTCCGACCGGCCGCCGACGTCGACGACGAATGACTTGTTGCCCCATCGCAGGACCCAGATGGGCCCGTCGTATGGTGGCCGGAGTGGCCCCCTGTGTGCGTCATGATGCACAAAGACGTACTCCGCTGTGCGAAGTGCCGGGGGGATGTAGGACTGGGGGCCACCGTGGCAGGACGTTGGCACGGGGGCAAATCGGTGGGCAGCCTCCTGGAGGTCCGAGCGCTGGTGTGCGGCAGACCAGGGACTGGTAGCGTCGGGCGCGAACTCGCCCGGGACGCGGAGCGGCTGGCCGTAGACGAGCTCAGCGGCGGACGCCCGGAGGTCCTCCTTGGGGGCCGTGCGGAGGCCCAAAAGGACCCATGGCAGCCGGTCGGTCCAACCGTTGTCCTGAAGGCCGGCCATGAGTGCGGCCTTCATGGAGTGGTGAAACCGCTCGCACAACCCGTTGGCTTGGGGGTGGTAGGCCATAGTGCGGTGCAGCATGACCCCCAACGAGCGGGTGACCGCACCCCAAAGTTCGGACGTGAACTGTGGGCCGTGGTCAGACGAGATGTCCGCTGGTGCACCGAAGCGCGTGACCCAGGTGGCGATGAACGCCTGTGCCACGTCGGCGGTGGTGGTGGAGGTGAGGGGCACGGCCTCCGGCCACCTGGTGGTCCTGTGCACCATGGTGAGCAGGTGGGTGAACCCCCGCGATGGGGGCAGGGGACCCACCAGGTCCACGTGGACGTGCTCGAAACGCCGTGCAGGCACGGTGAAAGGTGCTAGTGGGGCCTGGGTGTGGCGGTGGACCTTGGCCCGCTGGCAAGCCGTGCAGGCGTTGGCCCAGTCGCGGACGTTCCATCGAAGGCCGTGCCAGACGAAACGCGCTGACACCAGCTTCTGAAAAGCTTTCCGGCCCGGGTAAGAAAGGCCGTGGATGGAGGCGAAGATGCGGCGCTGCCAGGAAACGGGCACGATGGGGCAAGGCTGGCCCTGGGAGACGTCGCAGAGCAGGACGGTGCCCACGAAGGGGATGTCGGCCAGGCGGAGGCCCGTGTCCGCCGCCCGGAGGGCCTGCACCGAGGTGTCGGGGGCCTGGTCGGCCGCCATGAGCGTGAAGTCCACGCCGAGGTGGGCCGCGTTCGTGCTGGCCCGAGAAAGACAGTCGGCCACGGCGTTGTCTTTGCCGGCGACGTGCCGGATGTCCGTGGTGTCCGAACACAGCGGAGAGGTGGCGCTGCTGGCGGGCCGACCACGGCTCCATGACTTTGGCCATTGCGTAGACCAACGGCTTGTGTTCGACGAAAGCCGTGAAAGGGCGGCCCTCCAGGAGGTGTCGGAAATGGCGAACGGCCAGGAATAGACCGAGCAGCTCACGGTCAAACGTGCTGTATTTTAACTCGTTCGGCCGGAGCTGCCGGCTGAAAAAAGTGAGTGGCTGCCAAACCCCATCCACCCATTGTTCATGGACGGTGCCCACCGCGTAGTTGGAGGCGTCCGTAGTGAGGGCGATGGGCGCGTTGAGCACCGGGTGAGCCAGCAGCGTTGCGTCGGCGAGGGCCCGTTTTGCGCTCGCGAATGCCGCATCCATGGCCGCAGACCAAACGATGTCATGCTTGGCTGGCTTGCCCCGGAGGGCCTCGTAAAGGGGCCGCATGAGCTGAGCAGCGTGGGGCACGAATCGGTGATAAAAATTCACCATGCCAAGGAACTCTTGTCGGGCCTTGATGGAACGGGGACGCGGGAACGTGGTGATGGCCTCGACCTTGGTCGGCAGCGGCACGGCCCCGGTCTTGGTGATGTGGTCGCCCAAAAAGTCAACAGTCGTCGCGCCGAACTGGCATTTGGCCGGGTTGACAATTAAGCCATGCTCGCTGAGGCGACCGAACAGTGTTCGGAGGTGGAGGAGGTGCTCGGTGCGGGACGTGCTGGCGACGAGGATGTCGTCCAGATAGACGAAAAGAAATGGCAGGTCGCGCAGCACACCATCCATTAAGCGCTGGAATGCCTGGGCCGCGTTCTTGAGGCCAAACGGCATCCTCAAAAATTCGAACAGGCCAAACGGCGTGATGACGGCTGTCTTCGGGACGTCGGCCGCCCAGACAGGTACCTGGTGGTATGCCCGTATCAGGTCAATTTTGGAAAATATGACCCGTCCCTCCAAATGGGCGGAAAAGTCCTGGATGTGCGGGATCGGGTACCTGTCAGGGGTGGTAGCGTCGTTGAGGCGGCGGTAGTCGCCACACGGGCGCCATCCGCCCCCCGGCTTTGGCACGATGTGCAGTGGTGAGGCCCACGTGCTATTGGAGCGCCGCACGATGCCGAGGTGCTCCAACGCGTCGAACTCGGCCTTTGCCACGGCAAGCTTGGCCGGGTCGAGGCGGTGGGCCCTGGCATAGACCGGTGGGCCCGTAGTGGGTATGTGGTGCTCGATCCCATGCCGCACTGCGACGGCCGAAAACGTCGGCCGTGTGAGGGCCGGGAATTCCGCGAGCAGGCGAGCGAACTCGCTTGCTGTCGGGAGGGCGCACGCCAGTTCGGTCGGTGCGGAGCTGCTCATCGTGCACGCCAGGGAGCGGAAGGTCTCGGCGTTGACAAGGCGACGACGTTTGACGTCGACCAGCAGCCCGTGCGCGCAGAGGAAGTCGGTGCCCAGCAAAGCCATGGGGACGCAGGCGGTCACAAAGGTCCACTGAAAGCGCTGGCTGCCGAAGGACAGGGTGACGTCACGTGGGCCGAAAGTGCGTATGGCCGAGCCATTAGCAGCGACCAAAGAGGGGCCGCAAACGGCGTCCCGCCTGTCCTGCTCGGAGGCGGGTATGATGCTCAGTTGGGCACCGGTGTTACAAGGGAAACGCCGCCCGGACGCTTTGTCCCGAATAAAAAGCAAGTTGCCCGAGTGGCCGGCGCTCATGGCTGGGAATGAACGCCAGCCCGGCCGTTTCCGGTCTTGCCGAAAGTGCACGGGGTCGGCACGTCTGAGCCTTGTGTCCGAACCTGGCGTGGTAAGAACACCACGCCTGGTCAGGTGGAGGCCCCGGCCGTCGTGTCAGAAGCGGTCGGCATGGCGTGGCGGCCGCCAGTTGCACCGGCAGTTCGGCCTCCAACCGCGCAGGGCGCTCGGGCGTCGTGGGCGTCACCTCGGATGGCGGCAGGCTCCAGGTAGCCGCGCTGATGTGTTGGCCCCTCCGAGGAGATCTTATCGGCTTCCCTGGCGAGGGCGCGGGGATCGGTGATTGACGTGCCAGCCAGGGCGAGGCGTACCGGGTGAGGCAGCTGGCGAAGGAACAGCTCGTGGAACAGAAAATCCGGAGAGTGCTCACCAAGCAACGAGAGCATATAGTCCATGCACTCGGACGGGCGCGTGTCGCCGAGCTCGGGCAGGTTGAGCAGGCGCCGTGCGCGTGCCGCCGGTGAGAGGATGAAAGTGTCGACGAGGAGCATCTTCAGCGCGTCATACTTGTCGGCAGCCGGCGGGTGCTCGAGGAGGCTCAGGGCGCGGGCCGCGGTGGCGGAACAGAGCGCTGCCACGACGTGGTGGAAGCGGGTGTCGTCCGCGGTGATGCCTCGCAGGGCGAACTGGGAGTCCGCTTGGGCGAACCAAACAGCCGTGTGAGCCTCCCAGAAGGTAGGCAGTTTAAGAGTCACTGCCGTGTCCATGTCGGTAGGTCACCAGTGAAGGAGCTGCGCTCCAACGCGAGTCGAAAGAATTGACGCGACCAAAGACGGAATTCGTCCAAGTTGCTTTATTGAAACAAAACAGCTCAGGTATTCTCAAAAGCCCGTTTATCGGGCAGCAATATATATACACATTTATGCCCGGGCGTTTGCCCGGGAAAACCGAGACCGGGCATGCCCGGGTGTCAAGGGCGAGTCCTGGAAAGGTGAGTCTGGACATGCCCGGGCATCCTGGACACGGCCTGGCAAGTCGAGGCTGGGCATGCCCGAGCGCTCTGGGCGAGCCCTGGAAAGGCGAGAGCGGGCATGCCCGGACGCTCTGGGCGAGCCCTGAGGCGAGTCTGGACATGCCCGGGCGTCCTGGACGCGGCCTGGCAAGTCGAGGCTGGGCATGCCCGGGCGCTCTGGGCGAGCCCTGGAAAGGCGAGAGCGGGCATGCCCGGGAAAGACGAGACCGGGCGTGCCCGGGAGGTTCGGGCGTGCCCGGGAACAGCGAGTCTGGGCATGCCCAGGAGAGGCGCGTCTGGGCCCATCCGGACGAGCCCGGCATGGCGATCGCGCCCTGGCTGCGTCCTGGCAGGTGCAAGGCAATTGTGTACATTCAGCGGGAACCGCTACAGTCTCGTCAATCTGTCGCACATTAGTGAGCAATCAGAACCAATTTGTTTATTTTGTGATGGACTGGGTGGAGATGCTGGACTCCATAGGGCTTCTACATTTGGTTTAGACGAAAATGTCCGACGCTATGCTGTCATGCTGAAAGACACTCACTTGGTAAGAAAACTTGCTGGAGGAGATATGATGGCTATTGAGGCTAGGTATCATAAGCGGTGTCTAAGTGCACTTTACAACCATGCCTCTAAAGTGTTCTTAGGTCATCAATCTAACAAAGCAGACAGGGAAGAGGATCAAAGGTGTCGTAGCATTGCCTTTGCTGAATTATTGTCTTACATTGAAGAGGCACGGAAGTGTGAGCAGGGTCTTACCACTGTCTTTAGTTTAGCAGATTTAGTGAACATCTACAAAGACCGACTGATAGACCTTGGTGTTGGAGAGGATGTGAATGTGAATTCCACACGTTTGAAAGACAGCTTACTGTCATACTGTCCATCCCTGTCAGCCAGTAAAAAGGGTAATGATGTGATGCTAGCTTTTGACACAGATGTTGGGGATGCTCTGAAGAGAGCTTGCGAAAGCGACTTCGATGCTGCAGCTATTAACTTGGCCATGGCAGCACAGATAGTGAGAAGACAGATCTTTCAAGAGAATTATTGTTTTGATGGGACTTTCGCAGATGCCAGCATTCCAAGTTCTCTCTTATCTCTGGTGACCATGATTTTATAAGGTCCTAGCATTGTGCATCAGACAGGGAAAGAGGAGTCAGTTGCAAAAGCAGGTAGGACTATTGCACAGTTGCTTGCATTTAATAGTGTGAAATCAGCAGCAAAGGAAAGGGAAACCGTTCGCCACAACAGAGACCGAGAAAATCCGGTACCAATCTACATAGCATTAAAAGTACATTTTGAAACGCGCAGTCGGCAGATCATAGATTGCTTCTATAGTCACAGACGGCTAATAAATGGTACTCAAGTGTTTGTGTGCTTTCCCTTCTCTTGTCTTCCGCTCCCTCTTTTTGGGTATTTTGTTTGTCTGGTTGATTTGTTTGTGAAGTAAATGTTAGCTCTTTCACGAGCCTCGATTCAGTATACAAAAAAAAAAAAAAAAAAAAAAAATTGTCTAGGACTGTGTGTGTCGTATGCCCGCATCCTGGGATTGTCAGCGAGTGCTGCAAATGCTGCTATTCAACAGTTTGAAGCCGATGGTGTTTGTCCTCCCAAGCTATGCTCTGGCGTTTTCACGACAGCACAAGCAGATAATATCGACCACAATCCCAGCTCGGTGACTGCAAAGGATTCCTTCCATGGAACTGCGATATCGCTCTGCCAGCACCCAACAGAGGATGATCCTGGAGAAGACCGTGGAAGATTGATAATATCGAAAGAGGGACCCAAACAAATTCAACCACTCCCTGCAACCTACACAAGTGTGTTGCCTGCTGATGGCTTTCCAAAACACCTCTTCACGCCGAAACTGCAAGGGCCTGTAAAGGCAATGTCTGATGCATGGGTGCAAGACAGAAAGTTGGAGACAAACTGGTTGGAGGAACTGAAAAGATGGTATGATTCAGGGAAATCAGATCGTTTTGAGTTCATATCTTGGGCTGCATATCATGCTGGCCACCTACATCAGATGGTGAAGCCAAAGGCGACCACAGCCTTGATGCCAATGTTTAGAGAAAAATCAACATCTGTTGCCATGATCACTCACGTCATAAAAGTTGTAAAGGCTGCCACACAACTCCTGAATCCAGAACAAGTACCAGTCATCACGATGGATCAACCCCTCTATGCACTTGGCAAGCAGATACAGTGGAGTCATCCTGAACTTTATGGTGAAGACAAATTGGTTATGATGTTGGGGCCACTGCACACGGAGATGGCTGCCCTCAAGACAATTGGTGATTTAATGGACGGCAGTGGATGGATGAATGCCATAACCAAGGCTAACATCACTACAGCGGGTACAGCTGATTCTCTAATCCATGCATCCAACTTGTGCAAAGCCAGGCACGCACACCAAGTCACAGCAGCCGCACTACACATTTTGCAGAAGAAAGCAAAATGGAATGTATCTGGAGGTCACAGATCAACCAAGAAGCTTTGACGACTGGTGCTCAGGACAAAGAGATAGCCATCCACAGTTTTTGTACTGGTCTACTGTCTTAGACTTCCAGCCGTCCATCTTCCAGTTTATCAGATCCATTCTTTGCTCAAACTTCAAGCTCTATGTGGAGTCCACAGCACAACTAGTATCCTGTTTTTTTTTCCATGGCTCACACTAACTATGCCAGATGGTTGCCTGTTCATGTGCGAGATATGGTGGCACTCCGAGAAACTAGTCCACATGTCTACCAGAACTTCTGCCAGGGCTCATTCACTGCCAACAAGACTGGATGGAAATTCTCATCAATAGGCCTCGATCAGGCTCACGAACAATTGAATGTCCTCGTGAAAGGAGACGGTGGAGCAGTCGGCCTGACTGAAAACCCTGCTGCACTGAGGAGGTGGATGACAGCGGGCCCTGAGGTAGCTCGAATGATCGAAGAGTTTGAAGAGTTGTACTTCAAGCCGAAGGAGCAAAGGGACCAACACCATGAACAAACTGGTAGTATACAACAAGCATTTGCCAACGATGTGCTCTCCCTTGTTTCAACCATTGAGGAAATTGGCAACCCGTTCGAAGATGACAGCAATGATCTTCTATCACTTGAATCGAAGGAAATAATGCCATCCAGCGTTAGAAAGACTGTCATGTATGTTAAAAAGATTGGTAAAACACAGTACCAAACATTCATAGAAGAGCGTCTGGAGAAGCAGGAGAAAGCTATAGATGATGTAATCTCTCGGAATAAGCTTCCACTTTTCAATAGTCCAAAGCAAGTTGGTAAATCAAAGGTGAAGGGAATGATAGCAGAACTCAAGAATGACTGCCATCTGTTTTCACGATTGTACATTGCGAGCCAGCAGTGAGAAGGAGACTTGGACAACTTCTTCTGCCATGAGAACCAGGCGTTTCCTCCAGCGATCACCAACAATGGCAAAATGCGGCAGGGCGCTAAATCGGACCTCTTACAATCGTTGGAGAAAGTTTCCCCTGCTGTCCATGTGGGTCCACAGGTGGAGGCAAAGGTCTTTGATGGGCGGCAGTTGTCCACCTTCTGCCAGGGGATTCAGCAAAAAACTTCTATGAATATGGCCAAAACATTTTCATCCCATACTTTGAAGGTCAACTGCGAGACACCAGCCGTGTAGACATTGTATGGGACACCTATCATCCAGACAGCCTAAAATCTGCCACACGTCAAGAGTGGGGGTCCGGATCGCGCCATCGCATTCTACCTGCAACGAAGATACCAGGGAACTGGAAAAGTTTCTTGCGGAATGATGAAAACAAGGAGGAGTTGTTCAGATTCTTATCGCATATGGTGGTGGATGGTTTGAAAGGAAAGGAGATCTATGCAACTATTGGTGACAGCGTGCTAACATCGCAACCAGATGCCGACATCAAGAACCTGAGCCCATGTACACAACAAGAAGTGGATACAAGAGTCCTTTTACATGTCCTGGATGCCGTGAAAAAGGGGAGAAAACTGGTATTGATTCGAACTGTAGATTCTGATATTGTGGTCTTGGCAATAGCACACTACTTTACCTACCAGTCACACGGTGTGGAGGAACTCTGGATTGCCATTGGCACTGGTAAAAGCTACCGCTATCTTGCCATCCATAAAATTGCCACCGTCCTTGGCCGCAGGAAGTCCGGGTCTTTGCCATTATTTCATGCCTTCACTGGCTGCGACACAGTCATTTTTTGCCCAAATTGGGAAAAAGACAGCCTGGCAGGCTTGGGAGGCATACCCCAGCATCACGCAGACCTTTCATGCTCTCGCTTATAGGACATCTGTGGACGCTATTACTATGGAACTACAGAGCATAGAAAGATATGTTGCCATCCTCTATGACCGGACTACCGAGATCAAGACAGTGAATGACATGCGCCGACACTTGTTCAGGAAGAAGGCAAGAACAATTGATCACATTCCCCCAACAGCAGACGCCTTCGAACAACACCTAAAACGTGCATGTTTTCAGGCTGGACATGTATGGAGTCAGGCACTTGTGCCCTACCCAGAACTTCCATCACCAGCTGATTGGGGCTGGATGAAAACAGGGACTTCTTGGACACCAATTTGGACCACAATACCACTGATACAGGAGGCATGTTCAGAGCTTACAAGCTGCCATTGTAAGTCGGCCTGTAAAGGCAACTGTAAATGCTCCAGGGCAAATCTGCCCTGCACATCACTGTGTGACTGCGATGGACAGTGCTTGTAGTACTACGCGTCTGTGCGAGAGCCTCCACCATTCAAGCGCCCACAATATTTTAAGTAAAAACTGCAACTGTGTGTAACTTTGATTAATTAATACCATTCCATTGTTATCAGAGACCAATAAAACAATGTGTATCACTTGTAATTGAAATTTTACCTAAAATACGATGAGAGATTCAAGGAAAATGGAAACACCATGGCGGCCATCTTGAAATTAAATATGATGGATGCCAATCTTTATGCAATTGATCCCATTGGATTCAGAGACCATGAAAACATGGGGTAAGACACTGGAACTGTGGTGTTATTGCTCATAGTATAGAAGTTATTGAGGGAAATAGGTCACAGAGGGCGGTCATGTTGAAATTCAATATGGCGGCCACCAGAGGTTCTGAATTTTTGGGCGCCCCTCAGGAAAACAATTGTATAGGTCCATACTACATCTGTGCCAAATTTGGTGCTTTCCTGAAAAAAATGAACGATACGCCCTATTTTTCAGTCTTAACTGCCTAAGTAGTGAGAGTGTACGATTTGTCAGGATTGAAAGACATGTTCAATGTGATTGTCCAGCTAGTATTTATTGTCCAAGTGTGCAGAGAGTTAAGATGCTGCTTTTTGCCCAGAACTGTCGATCTGAGGAATGAGAGATGAAATAGCAGAGGGGGGAGTCATCAGCATAAAGATAAAGATTTTCCAGAGTCAGAAAGATCACTGATGAATATTAGAAAAAGCACATGTCCCAGAACACTGCCTTGAGGAACTGCAGCCTGGTCAGGAAAAGGCAATGAGAGAATTGATGAGAGAGATGAGAGAGATGAGAAGAGGGAAATGGGTGAGTTTCCCTCTGTGTTAATGTATTCCTACCATTAACAATGCATTGGTCATTGATGTTGAGAAAAATGTGGAAGCACACAGCTGTGTGGCCTTCCGCGTTGGGACATGTGCAACTGAGCTGCTTGGAAGCAATCAGTGATCGCATGCAGAGCAGACATGCCATGATGGTAAATGTTTTGCAAGGCTTTCAACTGTTTTCGTGAACAACTCTCGGTTTGATCAGGATTACTTATGAGGATATGGACAGCTCCAAACTCCCCAAAGACAGACAATAGATCATAATGTGCCATGATACATTCACAACTAGATGGTATTCATGGAATACTTACTCTGCGCAGTCAACTGCTCTTCTATTTTTGAACGTTTCTTTTGTTTTTGATCCAATATGGCTGCCAGACCACGTGATCGATGACATCATAAACTTATATTCTCTAAATAATTGTTGCATAGATCATGCTCAATTAAATTTCAAACTGATCAGACTAAGCGTTGTCCCTGTCGAATTATGACGTCTTAATTATGACACCAATGACATCATTGTTAACAACCCATATTCCCCATATGGTTATTTACAATGAGCCACGTTTAAATTTTTTAAATGCTGACAAGGCACACACTTTACTTTTCTGAAATGCAGACACAAATGTTATATTTTCGTCAAAAATCATTGGAATTTCGCCAAATCCGTTCTGGTCGTGTGTTAATATACCTCAGCGATTGACAAATCTGAAATCAGAATTTTATTTGAGGACAAAATGACCCCGTGAGGTCGCTCCATACTTTGCCTGCTCGTCATGTGCAGTGTGATAATTAATTCCATGCCCACTAGAGAAGACTTCTTCTTAAGGCAAAAAACAACTTCTGGCTTCCATACCGTACATCCAATCATCTTGAAATTTTGCACACATGTTCCACTTCATTACCTCTACTATAATAAAAGTTTCACGTCGATCAATGGAGCGGTGAAAGAGTTATAATTTTTTTAAATATTTTCGTTTAAGTATTTATATCTGCCAAACCACGTCACCTATCGCAAATTCCAAAAGGTCATTTTAGCACACCGATATGTTGGACACATCTGTGAAGTTTTCCCTCGATCGTATCAAAAATGAGGGATCATCATAACTTCGAAACCATGTGACGCATGACATCATGTTCGCTGACTTTTTTGTTCGTCATGGGTATGCGATTCTGCCTGCAAAGTTTGGCCTCGATCTGTTCAGTCATTTTGGAGAAAGTTTGATTTTAGCGGTTTTTCAGGCTTTTCACTCAAAACAATATGGCGTCCAAACCACGTGACCCACAACGTCATTATAATTGTATTTCTGCATAAATTTATACCGAGAAGGTGCTGAAGAAATTTCATCCTGATTGGATAAAGTTTTTTACTTGTCGAATTATGTCAAAACGGCAGAACCTATGATGTTATCATTCACATATGTTATTCCGCATGGAAAGTTCTTTGAAATGAGACCTGTCTCAATGATTTCTGTGCAGCGGTTTTTGAGATAGAGGTGCAAAGTTTTTTGTTTTTTCCAAGATGGCGCCCACACCACATGACCTGTGACGTCATAATATTCACTAAAATAGTCCACAGGAGGAGTCCCTCCCATATTGAAAATTTAATGTCAATCGGACCAACGGTTGCCGAGAAAATGGATTTTTAAATGCAGACACGCACATACGTACATACTTACGACGGACGTACATATGACGTACACGAATGCTTAACCCTGCCTTTTGTTTCGTGAGCACAGGGTAATATCACAGATACTGAATTTGTGCTTTCATGACCTTTCTTTATTGCAAAACCCTTCAAAAATCAAAGTTTCATGAAAAACATAAGCAGAAGTCTTCTTCTGATAAACAATGTTACAATAAAGGTGTTCTCCCCATATCACACATGACAATAAAACATGGACTACAGCAAAGATTGAATAAAAATTGATGTTCAAACTGCCATGGAAAGATGCCATCTGGGCATAACCAAAAATGGACAAGAAAAACAATGAAATAAGATGGCAAACAAAATTCCTAAACACTGGTCACAATCAAAAAACTCAAAGGAGCTTGGCTGGATCCATGGCAAGGACAGAGACAATAATTACAAACTGGCAACCTCACGAAGACACTGAAAGAAGCACGATTCAAGATCAGATTGAGAGATTAAGTTATGTTACCATTTGAGTTTTTGGTTTCAATTTTTCAACAGTTCTCTATTATGAGAATACGGAGAAGCAAATTAACAAATTTTACATTTTTAAAAGCTGTTATTTTCTTCAAACTTAGTTTAAGGACGCACATGGGGTTAGAATTTTGAGATTATTTTTGTCTTCTGACTCCAGTTTGCTGACATTCTGGTGACACCCAGCGTAATGTTTGGGGTAACGTCTTGTTGTCAGGGGTTACAGATGGTACTCTGAGACATTGTGCTGACAAGGTATATGCTGAAAGGAATTTATGCTTTCATGATAGCTTTCTCCTTAATGGTTCACTGAATACCTTGCCCATTGCTGAGGATCGCTTACAAGGAGGGAACATACAACACGGTATGGGTAATGCTATGTGAATTTAACAAACCTTTTTCAGCAAAACTTTTCCCACAATATTTGTTTGGCATTTCAGATTTCAGTTCTCTTGCATGGATCTTCATATACATTTTCAAACTGCCGTTTTGGGAGAAACCTTGATCACATATCGAGCATTTGTGAGGACGCTCTCCTGTATGGATCCTCATATGTGATTTCAAATTGTTGCGATGAGAGAAACCTTCATCACATATCGAGCATTTGAAAGGTTGTTCTCCTGTAGGGATCTTCATATGTAATTTGAAACTGCTGCTACGAGAGAAACCTTTATCACATATCGAGCATTTGTAAGGCTGTTCTCCTGTATGGATCCTCATATGTGATTTCAAATTGTTGCTATGAGAGAAACCTTCATCACATATCGAGCATTTGAAAGGTTGTTCTCCTGTAAGCATCCTCATATGTAATTTCAAATGGCCTTTTTGAAAGAAACCTTTATCACGTATCGAGCATTTGTATGGTTGGGGTATTTGTATGGTATGGTCTCCCAGTGTGTACTCTGGATTAGAATAGGTACACCATATCCCTGCATGTCGTAAGAGACGACGAAGAGGGTTGGCGTCAGGAAGGGCATCCGGCCATAAAAAACATTGCCTCAAAAACAGAACCATGACAATTACAACTACATATGGGCAGGGTACAGCCCGAAGTGGAGATCGGTTTCTGAGGTTTGGGACATGGATTGTAGGGACAATGACAAGGAGATCAGGAGAAGAGGTGGAAGTATTGGTCAGAAGAAGAGTGGACATATGTTGTGTGCAAGAGACGAGATGGAAGGGAAGTGGTGTGAGAATGGTGAAGGGTAGGCAGGGACAGAAATACAAGTTTGTGTGGCAAGGGTGCCCGAAGGGCATGAATGGTGTTGGTGTCCTATTTTCTGAGGAGTTTGTAGACAGTGTGGTGAGTGTGACTAGAGTGCGTGATATGTTGATGATGGTGAAAATGATGATTGGAAAGCTCTTGGTGAACGTCATCTCGGGATATGCTCCGCAGGTTGGTCGGAGCGATGAAGAGAAGGACAAGTTCTGGTGTGCGATAGAGAAGCTGATGGCAAACGTGAAAGATGAGGAAGTTGTTGTGGTAGGAGGAGACCTAAATGGACATGTGGGAAGGAGTATGGATGGTTTTGAGGGAGTTCATGGGGGTTATGGATATGGTGTGAGAAATGGAGAAGGTGAAATGATTTTGGACTTTGCTGATGGAGCTGATTTGTTGATTTGTAATACTCAGTTCCAGAAAGAGGATAATAAGCTTGTTACATAAACGTCAGGTGAGTCGACGACAACCGTTGACTACCTGATGGTGCATAGGCGAGAAAGGGGGCACCTCCAGGACACAATGGTGATCCCGGGGGAGTAGGCTGTTTCACAGCACCACTTGGTTGTCTGCGACATAAGGGTGAAAGGAGCGAGGAGAGCTCGGCGGTTGAAGTACCAACCGAGAATGAAGGTGTGGAGGTTGAAAGAGGTGACAGCAAGGGGGGCATTAAAAGAGAGGCTGAGTAGGGTAGAGGATGACGTGGTTGAGCTTGAAAGTAGTTGGATGTCAATGAAAGCTAGTCTGTTGGGAGACGTTGGTGAGGTATGTGGATGGACAAAAGGACCACCGCGGCACTCGCAAACATGGTGTTGGGATGATGAAGTTGGAAAGAGGATTGACGAGAAGAGGAAGAAGTTCAAGGAGTGGCAGAAGGTGAAGGGTACGGGAACAGAAACAGCAGAGCATGAAAGTTATAAGGCAGTCAAGAAGGCTGCAAAGAAAGAGGTAGCAAAGGTGCAGGAGGCATGTAGGAAAATGTACGGAGAACGCTTGGATTCAGAAGAGGGTCAGAGAGCAGTATTCAGGATTGCAAAGCAGACAGCGAAAGAGAGGGGTGATGTGATGGGGGTGAGTTGCTTGAAGGATGAAGTGGGACAAATTGTTGTGGACCCAGATGGAATTAAAGGAAGATGGAAAAGATATATGGAAATGCTGTTGAATACAGAGAATGAATGGGGTGGCAACATAGAGAGTAACCCAGTTTTAGGACTGGCAGAGAAGATAACTGAGAAGGAAGTTGAGGAAGCGATAAAAGCAATGAAGAGGAGAAAAGCGGAAGGGCCGACGGGAGTTGTGGAAGATATGTTGAAGGCAGCAGGAAGTTGGGGTGTGAAGAGAATAACAGAGATCTGTAATCTGGTGGTGAAAGAGGGCCGCATTCCAGTGGATTGGGAACCAAGTACCCTCGTCCCTCTATACAAGGGGAAAGGTGACCCTCTGGAGTGTGGCTCGTACCGAGCGATAAAGTTATTGGAGCATGGAATGGAGGTATTGGTAAGGGTGTTGGAGAGGAGGATAAGGAAGAAAGTGAAGACCGACGAAATGCAATTTGGATTTATGCCAGGAAGAGGAACGACAGATGCGCTTTTCATTGTGAGGCAGTTGCAGGAGATGTACATGGAGTAGAGGAAGAAGTTGTTTCTTGGGTTTGTTTATCTGGAGAAAGCATTCGAAAGGTTTCCACGCAAAGGATTGACATGGGCATTGAGGAAGTTAGGAGTGGAGGAATGGTTGATCAGAGCAGTGATGGCAATGTACATAAGAGCACGCACAGCTGTAAGGACAAAGGACGGGAACAGTGGTGAGTTTGAGGTGAAGGTGGGAGTGCATCAGGGGTCGGTACCAAGTCCACTACTATTTGTAGCTGTGTTGGAGGTGCTGGCTCAGAACATAAAGGAGGGTTTACCATGGGAGTTGTTGTATGCAGATGATCTGGTGTTGACTGCGGAAAGTATGGATGGACTGAAGGAAAAGATGAACAAGTGGAAGGAATGTATGGAGACAAAAGGTCTGAAGGTGAATATCGGAAAGACAAAGGTGATGGCAAGTGGTAAAGCATGTGGTGAGGTGGAAAGAACTGGGAAGTGGCCCTGTCCTGTGTGCAGGAAGGGTGTCAGAGTGAACTCCATTCAATGTACAATGTGTGCTGAGTGGGTTCATCAAAAATGTAGTGGTCTGAGAGGGTCATTAACCAGTGTGTCAGCTACATTCAAATGTAAGGTGTGCACAGAGGGAGCTGCAGATGGAGGAAATGTTGAGTTGGATCTTGAAGATGGCGTGAAGCTGGAAGGTGTGTAAACATTTTGCTACCTCGGAGACATGCTGAATGGAGAAGATGGATCAGATTTGGCAACGGTTGCTCGAGTGAGATGTGCATGGAAGAAGTTTCGGGAACTGAGGGGCGTGCTGATGAGGAGGGGAGTGTCGTTGAAGCTGAAGGGAAAGGTGTATGCTGCATGTGTGAGAAGTGTTATGATTTATGGGAGCGAGACATGGGTAATGAACGTAGAGCAGCAACGAAGGCTGGAACGGGTGGAAATGCGAATGGTTCGATGGATGTGCGGAGTATCGTTGAGAGAGAGGAAGACAAATGATGAATTGCGAAAGGTGATGGGAATAGAGCCTGTGATTGATGCTGTGAAGAGGAACAGGTTGAGATGGTTTGGTCATGTGTTGAGGAAGGATGAAAGTGACTGGTTGAGAAGAGTGATGGAAATGAATGTAGAAGGAAGTAGAGGATGGGGATGACCAAGAAAGACTTGGCTAAAATGGTGGAAGAAGAAATGCGGGCAAAGGGGTTAACAAGGAGATGCAGAAAATAGGGCAAAATGGAGAAGATTGTCATGGGGACCGCAAGGCTAACCTCCGCTCTAGCAGGGGAAATGGCCTTAAAATGCATGTTGTTGTTGTTGTTTGAGCATTTGTATGGTTGCTCTCCTGTATGGATCCTCATATGTAAATTCAATGTGCTTTTTTAAGAGAAACCTTCATCACATATTGAACATTTGTAAGGTTGTTCTCCGGTATTGATCCTCATATGTAACTTCAAACTGCTGCTACAAGAGAAACCTTTATCACATATTGAGCATTTGTAAGGCTGTTCTCCTGTATGGATCCTCATATGTGATTTCAAACTGTTGCTACGAGAGAAACCTTTATCACATATTGAGCATTTGTAAGGCTGTTCTCCTGTATGGATCCTCACATGTAATTTCAATTTGAAAGTTTGAGAGAAACATTTATCACATATCGAGCATTTGTAAGGACGCTCTCCTGTATGGATCCTCATATGTGATTTCAAAGTGCCGCTATGAGAGAAACCTTTATCACATATTGAGCATTTGTAAGGTCGCTCTCCTGTATGGATCCTCATATGTGATTTGAAATGGCCTTTTTGAGAGAAACTTTTATCACATAGCAAGCATTTGTAAGGTCGCTTTCCTGTGTGGATCCGCATATGTGATTTGAAACTGTCGCTACGAGAGAAACCTTTATCACATATTGAGCATTTGTAAGGTCGCTCTCCTGTATGGATCCTCATATGTAATTTCAAACTGCCGCTACGAGAGAAACCTTTATCACATATTGAGCATTTGCAAGGTCGCTCTCCTGTATGGATCCTCATATGCAATTTCAAATCGCCTTTTTGAGAGAAACATTTATCACATATCGAGCATTTGTAAGGACGCTCTCCTGTATGGATCCTCATATGTAATTTCAAACTGCCGCTACGAGAGAAACCTTTATCACATATTGAGCATTTGTAAGGTCGCTCTCCTGTATGGATCCTCATATGTGATTTGAAATGGCCTTTTCGAGAGAAACCTTTATCACATATTGAGCATTTGTAAGGTCGCTCTCCTGTGTGGATCCGCATATGTGATTTGAAATGGCCTTTGTGAGAGAAACCTTTATCACATATTGAGCATTTGTAAGGTCGCTCTCCTGTATGGATCCTCATATGCAATTTCAAATCACCTTTTCGAGAGAAAATTTTATCACATAGCAAGCATTTGTAAGGTCGCTCTCCTGTGTGGATCCGCATATGTGATTTGAAATGGCCTTTTTGAGAGAAACCTTTATCACATATCGAGCATTTGTGTGGTCGCTCTCCTGTATGGAGCTTCATATGTTTATTCCAATTGCTTTTTGTCAAGAAACCTTTATCACAGACAGAGCACTTGTGGTGGTGCTTTTCAGTGTGGGTCCTCATGTGTATTTTGATGTAACTCATTGAAGCAAAATCCATTCTGCACACATTACACTTATAACGTATTCCCCTTTCTACAACCTTTTTGTGTTTGTTTAATTTAATATTAATCTTGGTGTTGGGAGGCCCAGACTTGCACTTGTATTTTATAGGAAGTGATTCTTGATTTCGTGATTGTTTCTTCAAAAAAGGCTTGTTCCTCCCTGTCAAGCTGTGACTGGACGTTATTTGTCCCATATTACTTCTGGATTGTTCTACAGAAAGAAAAAACACATTTTTTTGGGTCAAAATCAAAATGCTAAATATTTCACATTTCTGAAAATTATATATTTTTTCAACACAAAAGATTGTATGTTAAGTTTTTTACATTTCCACTCACCAGTTGCAAAAAAGGAAGCACTTCCATTTGTCATGTGAATATCATCTGTACCTTCCTTTGCAGAAGCAGATTTTAAATCTTCTGTGACTGATGAATTGTTGTTGTGTTGCCTGCCTTCCACACTTACAGGATAGACTTCACCTGTGTACAAATGTCATTTGTTTTAGAGGAAAATGAGATTGAGAACCACATTGAGATTTCATTGAACATGTTATACCTTGGAATAATGTATACTTCAATTAAAATATAATAATGAATTTACAGATTGTTTAAAAAAAATATTCCGCATGTTAAGCGCTATTGAAACGGTCTTCTACATCACCAATATTACCACCCTATTTAACATGTCCAAGTACTGCTAAACTATAGGTTAGTGGAAGTAACAAGAAGGCGATTTGTTTTTCGCAGTGTTTTAGTTTTTAATTCAATTAAAATAAAATAAAGTAATTAAAGTAAATAAAGCAAATTAAAGTAAAAATAAATTAAATTCTGTCATTGACTGGCATTAGAAGTGTCTCAAAATTTCCTTTCACAAAGCTCGGAACAAGTGTGTGTCTACCATCAGGAGAGCCAGGAAATAATATCTATCTACTTTCAAGACTCTCAAGACCTGAAGGGAGAAGATTGGGATTGAATAGAGAGTGGGAGTTTGTTCCAGAGGTGGGAGAAAAGAGGAATGAAAGAGCGAAGGTGAGCAGAGAGTCTTGCAGGACTTTTGATTTGTAGTTAACATGGGATGGGGAACATCGTATAGATGCGTTAGGAGTGCTTGAATGAGCTCAAGAGGAGGAAGAAGAGGATAGTAATAGGGCAGTTCACCGACGTGCATCGAGAATCTTCGAATATAGATGTAATCCTCTGAAGAATTGAATTGAATGATGAATTTGAACATGTCTTTCAATCATGACAAATCTCACACTCTTACTATGCCTCTCCGAAAAGACCGAATGGATAACCCTCCCTTCTATTTCTCAACAATCCTCTCCCAGAAGTTCTGACACTCGAGCTCTTGGGTCTCACAATCTGCCATGATATTTCCTGGGAACACCACATTTCCAAGCTGGCCTCCAAAGCCAGTTGCCGACTGGGCATCCTCTGTCGTGTGAAGTCCTTCCTTTGCACACCTCAGCTCCTTACCACATACAAGG
Organism: Myxine glutinosa; assembly: GCF_964187855.1. NCBI lineage: Eukaryota > Metazoa > Chordata > Myxini > Myxiniformes > Myxinidae > Myxine > Myxine glutinosa. Next base: position 434,223,089 of record NC_136261.1, on the reverse strand, counting down.
CTTTCATCCGCAGCTCAATGGAATACTGTTCCCCCCCTCTGGGCCGGTGCCCCTGCCTCATGCCGAGCTCGGCTTCATGCTGTTGAAACCAAATCTTTCAGAATCAATGGAATCTCCCGCAATGAAGCCAACTCCGAGGGCCTTTCACTTACTCACCACAGGCAGGTTGGTGGGCTTTCTGTCTTCTACCAACTCTTCTCCAGCCTTGCTCCCCCAGCTCTGTCTGGGCTCTGTCCCCCAAATATTCCTACAGGTTGGACAAGACCTGCCAGCAACCCTCTTATGAGTAAACTTCCAAAATCAAGACTATATTCACCTTCACTCTTTCATTCCTCTTTTCTCCTGCCTCTGGAACAAAGTCCCTCACTCTCTTCAATACCACTCCTCCCTCTAGGTCTTTAAAACAGCTGTTCATCACCATCTCTTATCTTCCCCCATCCAAAACCTTGATCATTTCTTCCCCCGTTAATTCACCCCAGATCCAGTTTTTTGAAATACCAACTTCTTTCCTGGAAGTCAAAGCAGTGTCCAAGTGTTTTATATCTCTCCCACCGCCCCCCCCCCCCCACATTCCCATGCCTCTTCCCCCCCCCCCCCGAAGCCCTCTCCCTCCCAAAGATATCCAGATGTCCCTGTTCTCTACTGTTGTATTTGTGTGCTTCCCTCTCTCTCCCAATCTTGTCTCCCGCTCCCTTTGTTATATGTTTCATGTGACAGTTTGTTTCTTTATGATTACTGTTAGCTCTGACATGAGCCTCGATCTTGTTCACAAAAAAAAATTAAAAATAAAAAAAATAATAATATGGCAAGATTTAATTTGTCCAGCATTACAGAATCTCAAAGGAATCATTTTGTTCGCTGCTGAATCTTGTGTAATATCACCTGGATCAACCTATGACGAAGAGCAATGTGCTGAATCCCCTTCAACAATTGTCTGTAATGCTGCAATTCTATGCAAGTGCATCATTTACATTGGATGATCGAGATATGCGGCATGTCACAGGCTAATCAGATGTTTAGACACGTACAACTAATTGGCTGTTTATCTCCATTCACAAATTGCTATATGGGCGGGCGGATTAGCTGTGTGCGTTCAACGATATTTTTGACAGGGTTTAAGGTTTACACGTGTGTTGGCAAGATTCTCACTTCGTGCTATTCATAAATTCAGCCCTAAATGGTAATTTTGTAGTTTTCTGCTCACCAGTTGCAGAACAGGCAGCACTGCCATTTGTCAAAGAAACATCTGACTCTTCCTTTACAGAAGCACATCTCAAAGCTTCTGAGACGGAAGAATCGTTGTTGCTTTGTGTGCATTCCACTTTCACAGGATAGACATCACCTGCATACAATTCAGTGTCAGTCTTTTGCAGGACACAAAGTTTAAAACTTCCAAATATAAATCATGTCAATAAGACATTTATTCAGTCCAGGAAAAGGATGATCTAAATATCACAGAATCACTACACCATTACAGTATATTTGGTCCACATCTTTACTGCAACCTCCTCCCAGGACATGTATCAAAATAAGACATTGATAATTATTAGACAGCGAGCACCAAAACTTACGAGGAAGCTACTTTTCCAATGCCTTCTTTGAAAATACCCCATTTGATGTGGCATCGTCTGTTATATAGTGTTGGTGCTGCTGAAACAGTTTCTTGGAGAGGGCCAGGCTGGGTATTATGCCATCACCATGTCACCAACATTTAGCCAATCACAGCCATTATCTACTCAGGTTGAGATAATGACATGAGGGATAGATATCTGCTATACAAGAGCTAAATGTTTAATTCTTTTTGAAATATCGTGAACACAAAAGTACATGGACAGATGATCGCTCATTCAGTTCATTATGCAGTAATATAGTAACAAAATAATTACAGCACATATAATAAAAACAAAAATGCGTCAGTTGATGGTAAAAAACAATGAAACTTTTTTCTGCCTTTTTTTTCTGATCGTCTCTGACCTTGTCCGAGGGGCAAAAAAAAAGTTGAATTGGTTTTTACCATCAACTGATGCCTTTTTTTCTCTACTATATTGGCTTCTAGCAGGAGTACCTGGCGTTGCTGGGGAGGGGGAGGGAGGAGGCAGGAGAGGGAGGGGTGTGGTAGGGAGTGGGGGAGTGGAAGGGGGAGGGGTGCGAGAGGTGAGGGAAGAGGGAAGGGAGAGGGAGGGGAAAGATATTGTTACAGACGCGGGTTTTAGATGTTATATTGACCGAGCGGTGGTGTATTTAACCGCGTCCGAACAGTTACTCCCCGATTAGAACCCGATTCCACCCGACGTTGACCAGATCGCCCCACAGATATTCAATCGGGAAACCTCTACAGCGACCGAAAGAGAATGAAAAAGAAGAAGAAGAAGAATACGGAGGAAGAACAGATTTATTATACACACACAGCAATGGATGGAAGAAGCAGTAACACAGCGAATCGTTAACTTACACTATTCATTTTTACTTAACCCCAAGACAACGAGCAGGACAGGACATTCACACTTACACAGGGGATAATGCAGGCAGGTAGGGCTTGAGGTGGATTGCTTGAGAGGGAGGCAAAGTCGGGAGGCCGCAGCTCGCAATTCCTCGCGGTTTTGGCGGGAAACCCTCCGTCGTGTATCCGCTGCGGTAGACGTCACGCGCTGGCTCGGCACACCTGCTCCTCTTCTTGGGGTGGAGCCGTCTCCCTTCTTTCAGCATGTCTCTCCAAAGCTGGTTTCCTTGCCGAGTACCTCTCCTCTTTGGCTTGGAGCATTTCGCATCTCACCGATCCTCTTGGTGCAGTCTCTTTGCTCATCTCCCAAGGCCTCTCATAAAGCAGTACCTTACAGTCGCTTTTATCACCTCGGGCGGAATTAAGCCGCCGGCTCCGAGGGCACGCCTACCGGGTCGCTCACCGCGGTGCTGATTGGCTGTTAGGGCCGGTTCACTCCTTCCCTCTTATGACGAGGTGGAGACACGCCTTTCTTCTCCGACTCAAAGCACATGGGCAATGGCGGTTGAAGAAAACCGCCCAAAATGCGGAAGGCAATTGGAAGGGAGGTTTTGGGGAAATTGGAAGGGCCTACGCTTATTTTGTTTGATACAATGCAAAGTCAATCTAGTGGGAAACACATATTTAGCCTACATGGAATAAGGAAATACACTATTTAAAAGATATATCGTGACCTGCGTGTAAGTTTCATGGAATTAACTAGGACGACGGCTGCGACCAATATTTACATTACGAGGATGTTACCATACTTTTGTAACGTTCACATTGTAACGTTCCCACATTCGTTACACTTCCTCCAAAACCGTTACACTTCTCAAATTCGTTACACACTTCTCAAAATCGTTACACTGCACCCTCCTTTCTTCAGGCCCGTGCTCGGGCCTATTAAACTTTAACTTAGTGTGACACGTAGGTGTAATTCCCTCTACAATTAACCTGACCCTGAGTGTGACAATTTTAAAACACAAATAAGTATGTCCCCCTATTGCATTGCACCCTGTCTAACAGACTCAAGCCCACAGCTAACCGAATTACGGAATTATTCTCAAACTATACATTTACGGTGGGGAGCATTATTTACAATGACGTGATTTCTTATTTACAACGCAACCCAGGACCTGTGTTTTTTTTTTCTTTTTAGGGAACAAGAGAAAGAAATTCCTGTTGGGAGGGAGGAGACAGCACGCATTGCATCGATGCACCAGTACCAATACCACCAAAGCACCCAAAGCACCAAACACCACAAAGCACCAAAAGCACCACAAAGCACCAAAAGCACCACTCGGTGCGCAGTCACCATGGTTCATAATAAACACAACAAAACAACTGGTGGTGGTCTTCTCTTTCTCTGCTGGGCCGATGTTCTTCCCGACGTCTTCTGGCTTCATGCGGCCTATTTGGACATAATAAAAAGCACAACTTGTGTCCATTTTTATTTAGGGCCTCAGGGGCCAACTAAGGGTGGTCCACCTGTTTGGCATAGGTGCCACCTTACCGAGGTCCGCAAGCAAGATTCCCCGGCCACTATGGCCGGTCTCCAACAGAGGTGCCCTGCCCCAGAACCTGGGGTCCATCAAGTGGTACTTGGCCACAGAACAGCGGTCCATAAAGTGGTACATCAACGCAATGCATGCTGGTTCTGGGAATCTCGGGCGCACAATGGCCACCTCACGCACGCTCCCCTCGGCACCCAATGGCGCACAGGTCATGTGGGAGACAAAAGAAAGACAATTGAGCGAGGGGTAAGGTCACAAGGGTACACGTCAATAAGGCAATGCAAGGCAAAATGTGTACGGAGGGCGAAGTGAGAAAGCTCGTCCCTATCGTACGTCACCCCCCTGTCACCTACCCTTGCCCTTACCCCATATGTACAAAATCTACACATTTACAAATTCATCACTACTGTCACGTCTTCCCCATATTTCCCCTATACCAAATTCGTCACCACAATCCCTCTACTTCAAAATTTGCCATCACCAATTCATCATCAATCCTCATAAGGAGGGAGAGATGGAATTACGCACAATGTCACACCCACGTCATGATGCGTCTCACAATCCAAACATTTGCATCATAAAAAATAATCAAAACATGGCATGGTGTGGAGTACCTGTCACCTCAGGTGAGTGGATGCAGATGGTGCGAGGAGATCCTTCATCCTAACTATCCTCTAAATGACTTTAACACACTTTACACTACCCGGGTTCTCTCCCTGCCAATCCATTGGCCAACTTACACTATGGGTTCTAAAAACCAATTCCCATTGACCAAACTGTGGTGCTTTTCAATTTGGGGTCTCACTCCCCCGATTCATCTCCCGGTGCTCTCGCACAATTTCTGGGCTGCGACGTCTAGCTCTCCCAACAGGTCTACCCACCTGCACACCTCCACCACTGTAGTTGCCACCCGAGCTTACCTAGCTCCTCACCCTAACCTAACTAACTGGGGACAGCCCCTCTCCTGGCTCTGTCACCCCATGGTGCCCTCTGGCACTGGGCTACCCGGGTCCGTCCTCCGGATCCTCGGGCCCCATCCACAACAACTACTACCGGCTCCCAGAGCCCACCTGCGGCCTCACCTGGCCGACATCCTCACAGTGGTGGAGTGCCCAAACCAACTACACACACTAACAGGCTACACGCCCAGCCATTTCCACAACACTAATGCACCCATCCACATACCATTCTGCCACCCGCACCACAGATGCCAATATCCAACCACAATTTACCTGTACCCTCTACCTAACACTTACACTACCCGCCCCGGGTATCCATGATGGGGGTCCACTCTTCCCCCATTCACACCTTCGCACCATCCACTCCACTCCACAATTTCCGCCATTCTCACTCCACGACCATCCATTCCAATACTCCAGATATTCCACACTACCATTTATTCCACACAGCCACATACACCTGTTGTTGCACACCTGTGCCCTCACACCTGGTGTCACCTGCACCCTCCTTTCTTCCTGGACCATTTGGTCAACACAACACGCAATCACCACTACTCCCTCATACACTGCTCCACACACCTGTTCAGTTGCACACCTGTGCAATCACACCTGTTCCATTCTCACCTGTTCAATCCTCACACACACGGCATCATCTCAGCTAACTACTCCCCTCTGAAACTTGCGCTTCCCAGTCGTCCCTTTAAACTATTGCGCTCCCACGTCATTATTATCCACACCAATCTACCTGCGTCCCCACTACAGGTATCAGTCACTAACTAATCTTAACGTTACCTAATGTCATCTTCGCGAGATCCCTACAATTATCCAAGCCCTCCCTGGCTCGGTTGTCATAGCCACCCCATAAACTATTGCGCATTTGCCCCCACCTGTGAGGGATGGTGGATTTGCCATCCCACCACATCGGGGGTCTCTCACTATCAATGTTGTTCGTCCAGATTCCAACCAATTCAAAAATTTTCCATTTACTGCCAATTCTACCCACCTTTCGAAATTTCGTATCAATTCACTATCACTATCACCATCACCCGTCTACTTATTACATCCTCTCGGTGCGCCAATTCACATCTACAGCCCGGCTTCGTACAGCCGAGCAATGAACGCGGATTCTTTTGTGCTGGCGGCTGGATGCGTCCCGCATTCGGGGCAGGGGCGGGGGCTTACCCGGGCCGAGATCCCACGCACCACCTCGGCGTGGAGCCATCCAATGTCCCGATCTCGACCTGCCGGCACGTCTCAACAAAACGTGGTCGCCATGACGACCCTTCCTATCCAGCTGCCCGCTCCGCCTAGTGGAGCCCGGACGCGGCCGTTGCAAGCGAGGCACAGCGTGGATCGCGTATGGCGGTTCTTTCGAAACCACCGTGGTTCGGATCCCCGCTGGTCCTCGCGGCACGCGAAGCTGCCCGACGCGCACCGAGGGCCCGATTCGGCTATAAGTCGTTCTAACCTCTAACCTGGTTACCGTCGACGCTTCACCTGGATTCTTACAAGCATACGCTACCCCTTTCTTGCTCATACATGCAGCTGTTCCCATTCTCCTCGTACCTTTTCTTACACACCTCGTTACACTCATTCCGCTCGCCGACTTGGTCACACACCTGACCACCGAACACTTTGGCATACATTCGTTGGTCGCACACCTCACCAACACACCTCTTCGCGCCCCCTCCTCGGTCACTTCCTCTGTGACAATCACAGGTGTGCTCTCATTCGCACACCCAACCACGTGCCTCACTACCAACTCAAATGTGCCTTCCCACACACGCTCTACCATTCCAGGTGTGCATCCTTCCATTCCAGGTGTACATCCTCGCTCACCTGTCATAACCAACTCACGCTCCGTTTCACTCTCACTACTCTCACCTCCAGTCTTGACCGCGCACTCACCCTTACTCTCGACAGCACACTCTTTCCTCATGCACCCGTCCGTTACACACCTTTCTCGCGCATCCTCTCGCGCACACTTTTTCGTTACTTCCTCCGTAACACTCACCACACCGCGCTTCCCTGTGCTCCCTCACACACGCGCTACGACCGGCTCACTCCTGACGGCACACTCACTCCTCGGCGTGCACTTTTTCCTCACACACCCCATGGTCGGACATTCTCGCACACCTCTTTCTTCGCACACCAGACCTGTCACACACTTCACCAACGGCCTTTCACGAACACCCGGATCCAAACCAATCCCCAAGCCGACTGAAGCTTTCCTCACATCATATACATTGCCACTCACCTCCGTACTTCGTCTCCACACCTCCTTTGCCACCTGCAAACTCTTTATTTGGTTAGTGAGCATCACATTATGAGTTGAGCACCGACCTTGCACATATTCCGCTATCTCCTCCTTTATTTCTCTCTTAGTTTCTGTCCGTCTCTTCTTAATTTCACTCACCTCTTCTTCCACTTCCTCTAATTTTTGTTTAACCTCTTTTATTTCTCGGTGCGTCTCTTCAAGTTCGTCCTCTAAGGCTACCGTGACCGTCTCTATGTGCAGCCTCACCTGCCGGTCCTTTGTCTCCATTATCTCTGTCACCTCGTCCACCCTCATTGTCAGTTCCTCCCGTACCATCTGACATTGCCTCTGTGTCGCTATCAAGTCATTTTTAATTTCTTTTTGTGTCGCCTTTAACCCTCCGAGTACTGCAGTGTTCCTTTGAACCTGCTCCACTAACTTCGTTTGTCCCTCTGTCAGCTGTTCCACCTCCTCCGTCAGATCTTATATTCCCCCTTGTAACTTTGCCGTATTATTTCTCACCTCTTTCTCCATACGCTTCTCCCCTCGCTTTACCTCCTCGCGTAGCCCCGAAACCTCCTCACTTACCCCTCGTCGTATTTCCTCCATCTCTTTTGTAGATGCCACCCTCATCTGTCCCAATTCATCCCTCTGAGCATCCAGTTTGGTTTCTACCCCGATTTTCACCTCCTCTATCTGCTCTCCCATTTGTTTGATTTCCCTGGCAGATTGTTCCCCTATTTCCCGCAATTTGTCCTCCATCCTATTTTCTAACCCCATTAACCCATTTTTCACCTCTTTTATCCCGTTGTCTAACCCCTCAAAATTATTGTCTAACTTCCCAATTTTCTTGTCTAACCCCTCAAAATTATTGTCTAACTTCCCAATTTTCTTGTCTAACCCCTCAAAATTATTGTCTAACTTCTCAAATTTCTTGTCTAACTTCCCAATTTGGGCATTGGTACCCCTCGCTTCGTCCCTCATTGCCCCCTCCATCCTATCCATTTTTGCATTTAGTTGGGTCAAGAATAATCTGAGGTCAAACCCGGTTTGCCCAGCGTCCACAGCCGCCACCGCGGGCTCGCCCTCCGCGGCGCCGCTATTTTGGGACTCTTCAACCATGTGCGCGAGCGCGCCATTTTGTGCGTCTGATACTCCCTCAACCGCCTCCTCATTGCTCCCCTCCATTTGATCCTGGGTTACCCCTAACCCGTCTATTTCCCCCATCGACATCCGATCGCCTTGATTGTCCATGGCGCGATCTCAAAATTCGGGTTTTATAAAACAAAATAAATTTCGGCAGCTTGTAATTTTGAGCGCGTTAAGCGCATTTCGGGTCCGATTTCGGGTCCGATCTCCCTCCTCGACACCAATTGTTACTCTAATAGTACAATTGGTGTTCCAAAATTTGGGCCTAACAAATTTAGTCCCAGGTCCGAATCCAACTCCTCGACACCAAATGTTACAGACGCGGGTTTTAGATGTTATATTGACCGCGCGGTGGTGTATTTAACCACGTCCGAACAGTTACTCCCCGATTAGAACCCGATTCCACCCGACGTTGACCAGATCGCCCCACAGATATTCAATCGGGAAACCTCTACAGCGACCGAAAGAGAATGAAAAAGAAGAAGAAGAAGAATACAGAGGAAGAACAGATTTATTATACACACACAGCAATGGATGGAAGAAGCAGTAACACAGCGAATCGTTAACTTACACTATTCATTTTTACTTAACCCCAAGACAACGAGCAGGACAGGACGTTCACACTTACACAGGGGATAATGCAGGCAGCTAGGGCTTGAGGTGGATTGCTTGAGAGGGAGGCAAAGTCGGGAGGCCGCAGCTCGCAATTCCTCGCGGTTTTGGCGGGAAACCCTCCGTCGTGTATCCGCTGCAGTAGACGTCACGCGCTGGCTCGGCACACCTGCTCCTCTTCTTGGGGTGGAGCCGTCTCCCTTCTTTCAGCGCGTCTCTCCAAAGCTGGTTTCCTTGCCAAGTACCTCTCCTCTTTGGCTTGGAGCGTTTCGCATCTCACCGATCCTCTTGGTGCAGTCTCTTTGCTCATCTCCCAAGGCCTCTCATAAAGTAGTCCCTTACAGTCGCTTTTATCACCTCGGGCGGAATTAAGCCGCCGGCTCCGAGGGCACGCCTACCGGGTCGCTCACCGCGGTGCTGATTGGCTGTTAGGGCCGGTTCACTCCTTCCCTCTTATGACGAGGTGGAGACACGCCTTTCTTCTCCGACTCAAAGCACATGGGCAATGGCGGTTGAAGAAAACCGCCCAAAATGCGGAAGGCAATTGGAAGGGAGGTTTTGGGGAAATTGGAAGGGCCTACGCTTATTTTGTTTGATACAATGCAAAGTCAATCTAGTGGGAAACACATATATAGCCTACATGGAATAAGGAAATACACTATTTAAAAGATATATCGTGACCTGCGTGTAAGTTTCATGAAATTAACTAGGACGACGGCTGCGACCATTATTTACATTAAGAGGATGTTACCATACTTTTGTAACGTTCACATTGTAACGTTCCCACATTCGTTACACTTCCTCCAAAACCGTTACACTTCTCAAATTCGTTACACACTTCTCAAAATCGTTACAATATACTACATATACATCTTTGGGGGGGGGGCAGGGGGTGGCTGTGACAGGCCCCTCCGTTTTGGGTGAGGGGAATGAGAAGGAGAAAAATTTTACCCATGCAAAGAGTGCTTTAACCTTAGCGTTGCCCAGGTAAAAAAAAGGAAATTGTAATACCTTCTAACCTCAGTGTTTCCCAGGTGAAAAAAGGAAATTGTAATACCCTCCAACCTCAGTGATGCCCAGGTAAAAAAAAAAAAGAAGGAAATTGTAATACCCTCTGCCACCATCACCAGGTGGCGCTACATGGTACAAATTTACAAAGATAATTTACACCCCTCTCCCGGTCTTTCACAACTCCACATGAGGCAGTGGCCACATGGCCTATGTTACCCCCCAGACAAAGTTATATTTGTATTTGTACCCCGAGTAAAGTATATCAGCGTTTATAGCTGGAGTTCCTGGCGTTGCTCAATTAAAAATGAAACATTAACATATTTGAAATGAGGGAAAACATAATGGAAAAGCAATTACATCAAAATCAGAATCCATCACAAATATCAAATCATCATTTCACCTTTTTGTTGAATATATGCTGGTGAATGTGCCATCCATCATGTTTCTGAGTTAAGTATGATGCCGTTCAGGAAGAAGAAGAAGCCTTACTACCAACTTCGTACAATACTGGAATTGTTTGATTTATTTGTGTTCAAATGTTTGCGAATTGTTTTGTATTTATTTATGGGAATGTGTACTTGTATATAATTCTAACTGTCATTGAGCAAAAAGGCTTAGGCACGATAGAGCGATTTTTTAAAATCCTCAAAAACGAACTTTTTTTGCCTAAAACACTCCCAGGCACTCACTGATGAACCTCTGAAAGTTTGACAAAGATCCGATAAGCCATTTCTGAGAAAAATGGTGACACACACAGACACACAGACAGACAGACCAATGGCTCTCTTGCAGTATAGGTAATTATTTTGTTACTATATATTACTAATTATTTTGGAACTGTATTATTTTGTTATTATATTACATCCCTGTCCCAAGTTTGGTTAAATAAAAAAAATCCCTTCAACGATTCACAAGTTATTGCAGCAGACACACGGATGGACAAACCAAGAACATAATAGCTGCATATTGTAACATAAAAAGGTACTTGTACTTTTGCACATGTTCTCAAAATGTGGAGCGTTGTTGGTGTTTTCTTCCTTTTCTCTTTATATGGGGTGAGGTCCAACAGTACCAAACTCCTGCCCTGCCTTGACCATGATATTCCTCCACTCCCCTGTCTCTAGCCAACTCTCTCGACCCTCCAACCACCCCCACTTCACTGATAGCTTTCTTCACACAACCCTCCCACCTCAAGAACGGTGTACCTCTCTTCCTCCTACCATATTTCCTCAACCTATCCACTTTCGTTGCCATTCTTTCTTCCGCCATCCACACCAAATGTCAAACACATTTCAGCCGACATTTCACCAATGTTGCCGTCAAGCTCATCTGCACACCAATCTCCTCCCTCAGTTCATCCATTCTCCTTCTATCCACCCTCTTCTCTCCCACAATCCTTTTGACTCAGTTGTTCTTGCAAACCTGCAGCCTCTGTGTTGTCTCTTGGTCAGTGCCACCGTCTCGAGACCCTAAAGATAGGCCGGTGTTACACACCACATCAGAACCTTCCCTTTCAATCCCATTAAAATCTTTCTGTCTGCCATTACACAATGGCCTTGCAATCCTTAACCCTCCACAACTGCTGCATCCTTACCACCACCAAATCCAGTGCTGTTCTGTTCTGTGCTGTCCACTTCTATAGATAATCTTGTGGCTTTCCCACTTTTGAAAGAATGAACCAGCTCTGGCCAACCCATTCCTTGCCATCATCACCACCAGCTCTTGACCCTCTCTGTTGCTTTTTCCACAACTAAATTTACCAATACATTCCTCTTCACCCGGCTCCATTACCCTGCCATGCATGTTAAACTCCCCCCAAAATGCACAGCATCCCTCAATACAGAGCATCCCTGAATTCCTGCTTCTCTGTCATAGACATTCCCGTTTGTGGCCCACATACCGACATAACACACACAATTTGCCTCTATACCACCACCCATGCCATAACTATTTGTCCCTCCCATCTTTCAACTCTGACCACCTGCTTGCTGATCTCTTCCGAAACTATTATTCCGACGCCATTAGCCCATTACTCATTTAATCCCCACCCGCGTGCAACAGCATGTATCCTCCTGTGAACCTCCTGGCCCTGTCCCCTTTCCATCTGGTCTCCTGCTCCCACAACACTTCCAACCTCCTTCTCTCCATCTCCAGCACCTCAACCTCTCTACCTAATTGAGGAAAATTTTAAACGTGAAAAACACATATGTAGGAATGGGAAAATGGAAAGGTGATTTGGGGATTGGGGGAGGGAGGAAAGAGGTTTTGGGGTGGTGCAATTAAAGAGGTTAATTCATCAATTTGTGTGCCATCCCTTGGATGTTCGTTAAACTGGTGTCTCATCTGCCGGCATTAGTTGGTGGGCGTTAGGCAGGGAAGTCCTGCTGGATTCTTGTATGGATGCATCATTTGACTCTTTAATCGGAAAAGACGAGTTCAAAAGGTTTTGAGGAATATCCGTTTGGAAATTAATACCCCCTTCCAGATCACTATCACCTGGACACAAGACGACATTGAGGTTTTTTTTTGAGATACAAATTTGAGGCTCCTGTAAGAGCAACACAAGAAACACAAAGTGATAAACAGAAAACACATAAAACATATCATAAAGGGAGTGGGAGACAAGATGGAAGCACAACAACAGTAGAGAACAGGAACAGGGGTTGGTGGTAGGTTCTTCTGTCGAAGGGAGAGGGGAGTAGGAAATGGTATCAAACAAATGGACACTATTTGGAGATGGTGGATGAGATCATTTCAGATATGGTGGAGAAGCTAAGATAAGAGATGGTGGACAAGAGAAGATAAGAGACAGTGGATAAGAGAAGATAAGAAAAGATAAGAGATGGTGGATAAGAGAAGATAAGAGATGGTGGATTAGAGAAGACTAGCACTGGTACCCGCCCTATGGGCGGGGCTTCAATTGAGAGGCCCAAATGAAAAGGCAAAATATCAGAAATTGAAGGCTTTTTAAATTTTTAACGATTCATATAAACATCCGTTGAATCATATCTCCCACAAATCATCAAAATCTAAACAGTACATGGCACCAATTTTGAAAAAAGATTGAATTGTGCAAAATGGAAGCGGCCGCTACACGTCTTTCTCAGTTGCATGTTTATGTGTGAAGAGTGTGCACAGAATCTGTAACATGGAAGCGACCGCTACACCTGTTTCTCAGTCGCTTTGCATGCGCTGCCGTGTTACTTCGGAGCCGCACGTTTATAGCGGAAGAGTTCGTCAGGAGTCGATCTATTCTCTCCTGGTACGTAGAATAAACAGTATTTGTAGAATTTCAACAAAAGCCACATCACTGTTCATATCGGTAAATGTTATTCCATCATGTTTGGAAAAACTGGAAAATTGGAAAATTTGAAAAATTAGAAAAACAATATAGCCTATTTTACTCCTGCGGATCCAAGGATTGAATGAATACCCACCCAAAATTTTGTTGTGATCGGGTGAACGGTTTTTTTTCCCAGTGTGTACCCTGGTTTAGAATAGGTACCTGCGTATCGTTGCGTGTCGTAAGAGGCGACTCAGAGGGTTGGCGTCAGGAAGGGCATCCGGCCATAAAAAAACATTGCCTCAAAAAGAGAACCATGACAATTACAACTACATATGGGCAGGGTACAGCCCGAAGTGGAGATCAGTTTCTGAGGTTTGGGACATGGAATGTAGGGACAATGACAGGGAGATCAGGAGAAGTGGTGGAAGTATTGGTAAGAAGAGTGGACCAATGTTGTGTGCAAGAGACTAGACGGAAGGTAAGTGGTGTGAGAATGGTGAAGGGTAGGCAGGGACAGAAATACAAGTTTGTGTGGCAAGGGTGCCCGGAGGGCGTGAATGGTGTTGGTGTCCTGTTTTCTGAGGTGTTTGTGGACAGTGTGGTGAGTGTGAATCGAGTGTGGGATAGGTTGATGATGGTGAAAATGAGGATTGGAAAGCTCTTGGTGATCGTCATCTCGGGATATGCTCCGCAGGTTGATCGGAGCGATGAAGAGAAGGACAAGTTCTGGTGTGTGATAGATAAGCTGATGGAAAATGTGAAAGATGAGGAAGTTGTTGTGGTAGGAGGAGACCTAAATGGACATGCGGGAAGGAGTATGGATGGTTTTGAGGGAGTTCATGGGGGTTATGGATATGGTGTGAGAAATGGAGAAGGTGAAAGGATTTTGGAGTTTGCTGATGGAGCTGATTTGTTGATTTGTAATACTCAGTTCCAGAAAGAGGATAATAAGCTTGTTATATACATGTCAGGTGGGTCGACGACAACCGTTGACTACCTGATGGTGCGTAGGCGAGATAGGGGGCACCTCCGGGACACAAAGGTGGTCCCGGGGGAGGAGGCTGTGTCACAGCACCACTTGGATGTCTGCGACATAAGGGTGAAAGGTGCGAGGAGAGCTCGGCGGGTGAAGTACCAATCGAGAATGAAGGTGTGGAGGTTGAAAGAGGTGCCAGTAAGGGAGGCATTAAAAGAGAGGCTGAGTATGGTAGGGGATTATGTGGTTGAGCTTGAAAGTGGTTGGATGTCAGTGAAGGATCGTCTGTTGGGAGCCATTGGTGAGGTGTGTGGATGGACAAAAGGACCACCGAGGCACTCGGAAACATAGTGGTGGGATGATGAAGTTGGAAAGAGGATTGATGAGAAGAAGAAGAACTTCAAGGAGTGGCAGAAGGCGAAGGGTACGGGAGCAGAAAAAGCAGAGCATGAAAGTTATAAGGCAGCAAAGAAGGCTGCAAAGAAAGAGGTAGCAAAGTCGCAGGAGGCATGTTGGAAAATGTTCAGAGAACGCTTGGATTTGGAAGAGGGTCAGAGAGCGGTATTCAGGATTGCAAAGCAGATAGCGAAAGAGAGGTGTGATGTGATGGGGGTGAGTTGCTTGAAGGATGAAGTGGGACAAATCGTTGTGGACCCACATGGAATTAAAGGAAGATGGAAAAGATGTATGGAAATGCTGTTGAATACAGAGAATGAATGGGATGGCAACACAGAAAGTAACCCAGTTTTAGGACCGGCAGAGAAGATAACTCAGAAGGAAGTTGAGGAAGTGATAAAAGCAATGAAGAGTAGAAAAGCAGGAGGGCCGACGGGAGTTGTGGGAGATATGTTGAAGGCAGCAGGAAGTAGGGGTGTGAAGAGAATGACAGAGATCTGTAATCTGGTCGTGAAAGAAGGCCGCATTCCAGTGGTTTGGGAACTGAGTACCCTCGTCCCCCTATACAAGGGGAAAGGTGACCCTCTGGAGTGTGACTCATACCGAGCGACAAAGTTATTGGAGCATGGAATGAAGGTATTGGAAAGGGTGTTGGAGAGGAGGATAAGGAAGAAGGTGAAGATCGACGAAATGCAGTTTGGATTTATGCCAGGAAGAGGAACGACAGACGTGCTCTTTATTGTGAAGCAGTTGCAGGAGAAGTACATGGAGAAGAGGAAGAAGTTGTTTCTTGGGTTTGTTGATCTGGAGAAAGCATTCGATAGGGTTCCACGCAAAGTATTGACATGGGCATTGAGGAAGTTAGGAGTGGAGGATTGGTTGATCAGAGTCGTGATGGCAATGTACAAAAGAGCATGCACAGCTGTAAGGACGAAGAACCTGAACAGTGGTGAGTTTGAGGTGAAGGTGGGAGTGCATCAAAGGTCGGTACTAAGTCCACTACTATTTATAGCTGTGATGGAGGTGCTGGCTCAGAACGTAAAGGAGAGTTTACCGTGGGAGTTGTTGTATGCAGATGATCTGGTTTTGATTGCAGATGGTATGGATGGACTGAAGGAAAAGATGAAAAAGTGGAAGGGAAGTATGGAGACAAAAGGTCTGAAGATGAATATCGGAAAGACGAAGGTGATGGCAAGTGGTAAAAAATGTGGTGAGGTGGAAAGAACTGGGAAGTGGCCATGTGCTGTGTGCAGGAAGGGTGTCGCAATGAACTTCATTCAATGCACAATATGCGCTGAGTGGGTTCATCAAAAATGTAGTGGTCTGAGAGGTTCATTAACCAGTGCAGCAGCTATATTCAAATGTAAGGTGTGCACAGAGGGAGCTGCAGATGGAGGAAATGTTGAGTTGGATCTTGGAGACGGCGTGAAGCTGGAAGGTGTGAAAACATTTTGCTACCTCGGAGACGCGCTGAGTGGAGAAGGTGGATCAGATTCGGCAGCGGTTGCTCGAGTGAGATGTGCATGGGAGAAGTTTCGGAAACTGAGTGGCATGCTGATGAGGAGGGGAGTGTCGTTGAAGCTGAAGGGAAAGGTGTATGCTGCATGAGTGAGTGTTATGATTTATTGGAGCGAGACATGGTTAATGAACGTAGAGCAGCAACAAAGGCTGGAAAGGGTGAAAATGTGAATTGTTCGGTGGATGTGCGGAGTATAGTTGAGAGAGAGGAAGACAAATGATGAATTGCAAAAATGATGGGAATAGAGCCTGTGATTGATGCTGTGAAGAGGAACAGGTTGAGATGGTTTGGTCATGTGTTGAGGAAGGATGAAAGTGACTGGTTGAGAAGAGTGATGGAAATGAATGTCGAAGGAAGTAGACGACGGGTAAGACCGAGAAAGACTTGGCTAATGATGGTGGAAGAAAAAAATGTGGGCATGGGGGTTAACAAGGAGAGATGCAGAAAATAGGGCAAAATGGAGAAGATTGTCATGGGGACCGCAAGGCTAACTCCCGCTCTAACAGGGAAAATGGCCTTAAAATGCATGTTGTGTTCTTCTTGGTTGAGCCGTTTTTGCGGTACCTTCGAACGGACAGACAGACAGACATTTGGCGAATTATAGTAAGGTAAGAGATGGTGGATAAGAGAAGATAAGACATGGTGGATTAGAGAAGATAGCGATGGTGGAGAAGACAGGATGGGCTGGTGGATAAGAGAAGATAAGCGATGGTGGAGAAGATAGGATAACTGGTGGTGGATTAGAGAAGATAACAGATGGTGGATGAGAGAAGGAAAGAGATGGTTGACAAGAGAAGATAAGAGATTGTGGATAAGAGAAGATAAGAAAAGATAAGAGATGGTGGATAAGAGAAGATAAAAGATGTTGGATTTTTTTTTTTTTTTTTTTTGTATACAAGATCGAGGCTCGTGAAAGAGCGAACATTAATCACACAGAAAGACAAACAGACACACAAAACAAATAACATCGGGAGTGGTAGACAAGATGGGGAGAGAGGGGGAAGGACACAAACACAACATTTGAGAGCAGGGACCGAGAGACATGGAGACATCGAGAGAACTGTGGGAGGGAGAGGGCTTTGGGGGGGGAGGCATGGGAAGGGGGGGGGGGGGGTGGGAGAGGTATAAAACATATGGACACTGCCAAGACTTCCAGGAAAGAAGTTGGAATTTCAAACAAGGTGGATCTGGGGTGAATTAGTGGGGGTAGAAAAGATCAAGGTTTTGGATGGGGGAAGATAAGAGATGGTGGTGAACAGCTGTTTTGAAGTCCTGGAGGGAGGAGTGTGATTGAAGTGAGTGTGGGAGTTTGTTCCAGAGGCGGGAGAAAAGAGGAATGAAAGAATGAAGGTGAGCAGAGAGCCGAGATTTCGGCAGTTTAACCATCAGAGGGTGGCTGGCAGATCTTGTGCGACCTGTAGGAATATTTGGGGGACAGAGCACAGAGAGAGCTGGGGGAGCAAGGCCGGAGAGGAGTCGGTAGAAGACAGAAAGACCACCTACCTGCCTGCGGTGAGTGAGTGAAAGGCCCTCAGAGATAGCTTCATCGCGGGAGATTCCAATGATTCTGAAAGCTTTGGATTCAACAGCGTGAAGCCGAGCCAGGTGTGAGGCAGGAGCACCAGCCCATAGGGGAGAACAGTATTCCATTGAGCTGCGGATGAAAGCCTTGTATGTGGTGAGGAGCTCAGGTGTGCCTCGGAAGGTCTTCGCACGACGGAGGATGCCCAGTCGGCGACTGGCTTTGGAGGCCAGCTTGGAAATGTGGTTTTCCCAAGAAAGATCATGGCAGATGGTGAGACCCAAAAGCTTGAGCGACAGAACTTCTTGGAGAGGATTGTTGAGAACGTAGATGGGAGGGTTGTCCAGTCGATCTTTTCGGAGAGACATAGTAAGAGTGTGAGATTTGTCAGGATTGAAAGACATGTTCCACATGTTTGACCAGTCTGTGATTTTGTCCAGGTCTTCAGAGAGTGAGGAGGCTGCAGACTGCCGATCTGAGGGAAGAGCAATGGAGCGGCAGAGAGTGGAGTCATCAGCAAAGAGATACAGAGGATTTTCCAGAGAGTCGGAGAGATCATTGATAAAGACCAGAAAAAGCACAGCGCCCCGCACACTGCCTTGGGGAACTCCAGCCTGAACGGGAAGGGGAGATGAGAGAAATCCATTCAGGGCCACACGTTGACTACGACCAGAGAGGAAGTCCGCAAGCAATGCATGGAGATTTCCATGGATACCATAGGAGGAGAGTTTGGTGAGCAGAGCTGGGTGCCAGACCGTATCGAAGGCACGTGATATGTCAAGGGAGACAGCTCTGATTTCCTGTTTGGCATTGAGGACCTCCATCCATTGTTGAGACAGCAGAAGCAGCATGTCCAGAGTAGAGTGACCTGGTCTGAAACCAAATTGATGATCAGAGATCAAGCCATTGGAGAAGAGGAAAGATTTCATATCCGAAGCAATGATGGATTCCATGACTTTGCTGATAATTGGGAGCAGGCTGATTGGTCTGTAGTTGCAAGGATCTGTTTTTGCACCTTTTTTGTGTAAAGCGGTAATGTTTGCTGATTTCCAGGATGCTGGCAGATGACCTTGAGCAAAAGATAGGGTGAAAAGAACAGAGAGAGGGTGAGATAGAGCGGCAGAGCAGGATTTTAGGACCCGTGGGCTGATGCCATCTGGTCCGGTTGCAGAATCAGAGTCGAGGTTTGACAAAAACTCCTCCACCTTGTCAGGAGAGAAGGCCACAGATTCCAGGAGCAGTTTGGTTCGACTGGGAAAGGTGGGAACAGAGAGAGATGGGTTTGGGACTAAGGATTTTGAGGCAAACACAGAGTTGAGGCATTCGGCTTTGTCACGTGCTATGTCAACTGTGGCCATTTGAGGTAAGGGAGGGGATGGAGGGGGAACAAACACCAGAAACGGATTTGACCAGACGCCACCAGGATTTGGAGGAAGGAGACAGGTTTGAGAGTTCATTCTTGAGTGAGGAGAGATAGTGCTTCCTGGCACTCCTGAGGGTAGACACACACTTGTTCCGAGCTTGGTGGAAGGAACTGAGATTTCCTTCAGTTGGATTTGCCTTCCAAGAGGCAAAGGCAAGTTGTTTCAGGGCAACTGCCTCACCACAAGATTCAGTGTACCATGGACGGGAGGAAGGGTAAGACAACTGAAGGCGAGATGGGATAAATCTGTGCATGAGAGAGATCAGTTTGCTTTGGAAGAATTCCCAGGAAGAATTGATGTCAGAGGCAGTGGAGATGGGAGACCAATCCAGACGAATGATGGCTGCTTGAAGACCGTCCCAGTCGGCCTGAGTGAAATGCCAGCCTCATCGACGCTGAGGAGGCTCTCTGAGAATGGCCAGAGAGATGTCCACTTTGACAAGCACATGATCAGAAGAACCGATTGGAGCAGAAGAAGAGCAGCAGACATTAGCAGGGAAGTTAGTCATAATCAAGTCTAGAAGAGAAGATACTCCATTGGCTGAGATCCGGGTCGGGAAATTGACAGATTGTGTCAATCCCAGTGAGTCACAGAAGTCCTTTTCTGAGGTGTCATGACTGGTGAGAGAGGAACCCACACCCAACCAGGTGGCATGATGACAATTGAATTCACCACATATGAGGAAGAGAGAGTTGGGATGAGTGGATAGAAGTTGGTCCATGTTGTCGGACAGTGAAATGTAGATGGAGTCATCACTGTTTGGGGGATGGTACAGAACACATATGAACAAAAGGTGGGAGCGGAGAGGAAGCCGTAGCCAGAGGTACTCCTGGGGGTGAGGAGGAGAGAGGGCAGTGCAAGGAGAGTGAGGAAGAGAGTTTTTGATAAAGATAGCCACCCCACCACCAGGCCGAGGCTCAGGTCTATCATACCGGAGGATCAGGATCAAGGAAGATAACAGGTTTTACCCAATACTGCACATAAATGGTCAATGTCCAAACTGCAGTTTCTGAAATTTAGTTAAATGCAACTGAAACCTTGGTTTAGGTTCAAATAAACATTTCAAATTAAATAATTTTTTCCTTTAGAAGAAAGACGAAATTGCTGTTGTAAAAAAACAATTTCCAAATTTTGTTTTATCTACTAGTGGGTTGGAGTTTGTTGTAATCCACATCCAGTTTAACCAGTTTACGTCCACATTGTTCAACCAAATATTTCCAAGATATAAAGAATTATACGATTAATTTCACTGTTTAAACAAGGATAAGAGAAGGTGGGGGTACATCATATTGGATGTGGGGGATACCTGGGTCACTTCTGGGAGATTGATCGGCTGTCTACGTGCAGTGGGCCTGTTCAAGAGAACTATCCAGGGCTATACAACAACAATAATAATGTTGAGCCCATCTATGGCTAAAGAGAGGTACTAAAACTACAAGAGCAAAGAACGGCACGCCATCGCAAATCCCCACGCTTCACACCCAAAGCAAAGTTGAAAGATGGCAACATGTTCCAACAGGGAAGGCTCAATATCAAATTTTGAGGGTTTCCTTTCCATGCTGACCCATCGTGATAAATCCTGGGGCATGGACCAGAAGTCAATGAAAAAGGTTACATATTTCATGTGTCCCCTATGCTGATTGCATATACAAGGAAACAAACAAAATGTTTAAAATATGCCTCTCATTACATTTCTTGCTACCCCCTCAAAGCTCGATTTTATTAAATGCTGTGAACAAACTTGAGTTCGAACACACAAAATGTAATTTCAGCCAAGTTTGGTCACAATCCCATCGGCAGTTTTGGAGAAGAAGTGTTTACGGACGGACTGACGACGTTTACATCCATCCCTTAAGCCCCCCGGAAATATGTTCCAGGTGAGCTAAAATTTACCTTGTACCAACAACAACAACATGCATTTTAAGGCCATTTTCCCCGCTCGAGCCACCATCTTCTCCACCATCGCTATCTTCTCTAATCCACCATGTCTTATCTTCTCTTATCCATCATCTCTTATATTACTATAATTCGCCAAATGTCCGTCTGTCTGTCCGTTCGAAGGTACCGCAAAAACGGCTCAACCAAGAAGAACACAACATGCATTTTAAGGCCATTTTCCCTGTTAGAGCGGGGGTTAGCCTTGCGGTCCCCATGACAATCTTCTTCATTTTGCCATATTTTCTGCATCTCTCCTTGTTAACCCCCTTGCCCGCATTTCTTCTTCCACCATCTTTAGCCAAGCCTTTCTTGGTCTTCCCCATCCTCTACTTCCTTCTACATTCATTTCCATCACTCTTCTCAACCAGTCACTTTCATCCTTCCTCAACACATGACCAAACCATCTCAACCTGTTCCTCTTCACAGCATCAATCACAGGCTCTATTCCCATCATCTTTCGCAATTCATCATTTGTCTTCCTCTCTCTCAACGACACTCCACAGATCCACCGAACCATTCGCATTTCCACCCTTAACAGCCTTCGTTGCTGCTCTCCATTTATTGCCCATGTCTTGCTCCCATAAATCATAACACTTCTCACACATGCAGCATACACCTTTCCCTTCAGCTTCAACAACACTCCCCTCCTCATCAGCACGCCACTCAGTTCCCGAAACCTTTTCCATGCCCTTGGCATGTACATGGCCAGACATGTACCTTGTACCCTACATCAAAAACCCATTAATATTAGACAACACAAAACTGCAACAAAAGAGATTATACAAGTTTAAAAAAAAACAATGGTAGAAGATCTAGATATTTGTTCACATGCGATGTCGCATTAAGAAAGTCACATACCAGACATGGGTCTTGATCCATCATCCTGAGAGCGGAGGCTGCAGACATTACTGAACCCGATTCCAGAGAAACCAGAAACGTTGGCCCGGTGCACATTTTGGGATCCGAAAATCTTTTCACAGAAACTGGAAAGTTCCTGAATAGCATTCTCCAAGTTGAATAAAATACTTCCCAAAAGAGAAGAACCTGCAATCTGGACATATTGCGGCTTCAAAAAAGAATTCATAAATTTACAGAAGTCAGCATACATTGCAAATTGTAATTTCTCTTTGGAGAGAGAGAGGAGCTCGGTCCACAATGCATCCGACTCAGTACAAGCTCGAATAACCTTCTGATTCTCAATTCCAAGCTTATCGATCACTGCTTGGGCTGTTTCTGCTCTCAGGCCTCGGGACTTGAGCCATTCCAAGAAGCTCTCCATTTCACCGATGACCTGCCAGGGATACAATGCTTATGTTAATCACAGAAAAGTTATCCATGTTATTTTCTTTACTCAGTTTGGAATGATTAGGGAGTTATTATCTTATCCAATATGATCACATATCCAGCTAAATGGTAAACGTATCCAGGTTGATCACGACATTGAGATTGACAGTATATTGTTGCAGTTTTGAGGACCCACACTTGTAAATATGACATTATTAAAGGTTAAAGTTAGCACCCCATAGATAGGCCACAAGCAACACGTAGGTCACCATAGGACTTCAGTTATTTCATTAGTATGTGCATAGATGAGGCCATGTTTCCAATAGTTGAATCTGCGTTGTGTCAATCAAATAAGGAGTAGGCCCCATTCATCCATTTTGACAGCCTCCCTCTCCAAGCGAAGCCATTAAGTGCACCCTCCTGGCTGTACCCTATGGCCCTCCCAATAGTTATGTGCCATGCCAGCAGCCTTCGCTGCCCGCGAGATCACTCAACGCCGCCATAAGCCATGAGGCAAAGCCTGAGAAAGGAGGCGGAGCACAAGAATGGAGGTGTGGCCACATCAACCCACCATCAGGGCAGGGCCGGTAAGCGATGACCAGCCAACCAGGACTGAAGTAAATCGCCTGATAGGCGTGGCTTTTGGGCTGGCGGAGCGATCGCTGGTTGGCTTATAAAAGCGCGAACGCCATGCACTTTGGGAGGACTGGTTGGAAACGCGCGTTACAAGAGTACTGTGTCGTATGATTGGCGTTGCACAGGACTCTCGCGAAGCAATCGAGTGAAAGATTGATTTAACAGGACTGGTTGGAAATGCGCATTGAGAAGGACTCTCGTGAAGCACTTGTTGGAAGGCGCTCATTAAAAGAGGATTTATGCAGCGGCGCTCATAAAAGAGGACTTGTGGGTACATGCGCTTGATCCCAGAGGGCTCGCTGGCATTGGGAGTTCAAAGGAGGACATTGGAGAGGGGGCATTTGGCACGAGTGTGCAACTATTACGAACGCCGCCAGGACACCAGCCTTCCCCCCATTATATAATTGTCCATTCGCGTTACGCTACACACGGAGCTGCCTGCGGTGTTCGTCCGCTGGACCGGAGCCTGGACGTGCTGGTGACCATCAACCTGTTCCACCCTACCATCTACAATCCCCGTGTGAGTGTCTCAGATGGGCCCGTTTGTCCAGGGAATAAGATAAGACTGTTTAAGGCTGCCCTGTGTGCTTCTTCTTCCTCTTTCTATCTTGTACATTTCTTTCGTTTCCTCTTCTTTCTGTAAATTGTTAATAAATTGCTTTGTTCTTCCTATCTTCTTGGTTTCCTCTCCATCCGATCGCATCAGTCTTTTCTCCAATTGGGTAAGCGTGGCACGATCGCAACCGCTTAGAATCGGGGTTAGTCATTTGTTAACAGCTCGGATCGCGGATTGCTATCCGCTCGGCATTTTCCATCCATATCCGTGATTCGAGCGGGAGTTATTCCCTCGTTTCCGGTCAGCATTAGTAATTAGGTAGTAGTCAACCCCTAGGCCTAACAAACCCTACCTAACGCCACGCTGGGAAGGACGTTATAACTTCCTGGCCTCGCTTCATCAAGATAAAAGGGCAAGGGGATTAGCTCCCCCTTGATATGGTGAGAGCCGACGTTTGAGATCTGCCACAATTGGTAGTCAGGAGATGGGATTTGGAACCTGGGACTAACTTTTTAGACCAAATTTTGGACACCAATTGTGCATATTGGCCGTAACAATTGGTGTCGGGGAGTGGGATTTGGGACCCGAACTAAATTTTTTATATCTGAACAAATTTGGTCAAAATTACGAGCGGCCGAAATTTTATTAACATCTAAATTTCGTATCGTGCCATGGATAGCCAAGGCGATCGGATGCCGGTGGGGGTAGATGAGGAGGAGCTAGAAATAACCCAGGACCCCCGGGAAGAAATGGAAGCAGAAAACGGTGTGGCAGCTGGTAAAGAAAATGGTGGCGCCTCGCACATGGCGACGAGGACCGCGCCCGCTGCGCAAGTGGGAGGGATGGATCTGCAGGACCTCATTGCGCAGCTGCAGGCAGCCATACAATTGGGGGTGGAAAAATACAGGAGCAAATTGGGAGGAAAAGATGGATGATATGGGAAATCTAATTGAAGGGTTTGGAAACAGAATGGGTGACCGCATACAAAAATTTGGGGAGAACATAGACCACAGGTTGAGTGGGAAAGGCACAATGGTATGCGACGGGGTCGCGCGACTTGAGAAGCCTGGGGAAAGTGAGTTGGAGCAAAGCGAAGTCACGTGGACCGGGATAGAAATCGCGACACGGGGAATAGAAAAGCCGATGACCGCTGAATTGGAAAATTTGATGTTATGTACGCCAGCGGTCATCGAGCTTAATAAGGAAGTAAAAGGAATAGTTTAAATTGGGATTAAGAAGACGGCGGACTTAGAAGAGCAATCGCGGGAGGAAAAGATGGAAATTGTTCAAAGTCCGTGTTCACATCATGATGTCATGCTGCCTAATCCCAAATAAAGATTTGCAGGTGCGTGTGGAGAAGAGGATCCCGAAGGTAATCTGGGCTGTATATGGCACGAAAAGGCTTGGCGTGAAAAGTTTTTTCACGTGCTTGGGATCCCGGTGTCACCCGGGCGCTTTTGGAAGGTCCGTGGTGCACTGTGTGAATGGGAATGGTGCAGTGGCGTGCGTGTGTGGACGGCGCCGAAGCGTGAGAGTGTTACAGAATGTGAAAGTGAGGAAGAGTGCACAACAGAGTGTGAAAGTGAGGGAGAGTGTACAACAGAGTGTATGTGTGAGAGTGAGTGTGATACAGAGTGTGAGATGGATGGAGAGAGTGTGCGAGGATGCACACCTGAGTTGGTTATGGAGAGTGTGCGAGGATGCACACCTGAGTTGGTTATGGAGAGTGTGCGGGGATACACATTATAGCGCATTATCCGTGTGCGACAGGGGATTGCACACCCATGGGTAGGTGTGCGCTGAGTGGGTGGATGCAAGAGTGCACACCCACGAGTGGTACGGAGTACGTATCAGAGCGGAGTGTGCAAGAAGGTGCATGAGAGGAGTGCGTAATTGTTTGTGTGGAAGGAATGAGTGCGCATGAGTGGTGTGCACCTGAGTATGGAACGGAAGAGAGTGCACGGAGAGAGAGTGCAGTAACGAAATGGGTGGGATGTATGGGAGGCGCTGGAGCGCTGGGATGTGCGAGTATAGGAAGGGTCGTGAGGTGTGAATATGAGAATGTGACTCGAGCATCGACGATGACCGGGGCAGCGCTTCGGCCGACGTACAGCCGACCCGAGCTCTCGGGGCATGGTGTTCTTTGTGTGCTGCGGGGGCCGGCGGGGATCGTGGCTGCGGCGCTCTTGCAAGAGAGCCATGCACAATTTGGGCTAGGCTTCGCCCTGTATGGTCAGTGCCGCGTCGTAGCGGCGAGCAGCACGAATCCGCGGGAGAAAGGGCAGGTCGGACCTTCGCCCCCTGGCGGGCGCGGTGTTCCGACCGGGGGAGGTTGGGTCATCGGGCCAGAGACTAAAGGGCTCGGCGCCGGGATGGACCATGGGACCTCAGCCCGAGTATGCCTCCTCCCCAGAATCGAAAATGCCGGACGGACCCAACCAACAGGAAATTGACCATCCGCACGCATTGCTCAGTTTTTCGAAGCCAAGCAGTGAAAATGCATTCCTGCACCGAGAGGCTCAAGTTAAATGAACTAGTAGTAGTAGTAATGGCAATAGTGATGTAGAGGGATGGTAGCTCTACCATCCCTCACATCCCTTTTTGGGGCGAATGAGCTATAGTTTATGGGGTTTGGCAGTGAAAGCTCGCCAAGGGCGGGTTAGGATAATCGTTAGGGACCTAGAAGTGAGGATAGGTGACTTGAGAGTTAAGTAGTCACATTGTACAGGTAGTGGGGATGTAGAGTAGAGTAGTTGGATGATAATGACGAGGGAGTGCTTAGTATAAGGGATGACAGGGAAAGCACCAGTATTAGGGGAAATAGTTAGATTAAATGATGCAGTGTGTTTGTGGTGTAGTTTATCAAATGAGGAATTGAATGAGAGTCTTGCTGGTGAGCATGTTGAAATGAGGAATTGGAGTGTAGGAAAATCTGAGTGAATGAGGCAATGGTTTGGAGAAGTGATGTATTGTGAGGGTATTGTGGATGAGTGTAATGGTGTTGAGTGAATGACTTGCATAGGATGCAAGTGGAGATCGGGGTGTATGGAAACAGGTGTGTGGAATAAATGGTGTGGAGTGAGTATTGTGGGATGAGTGGAGTGGAGTGCAAGGTGCGAAGGAGTGGATGGGGGAAGGATGGACCCCTTCACGAATACCCGGGGAGGGTAGTTTAAAGTTAGGTAGAGGGAGTAGGTAAATTTTGGTTGGATATTTACATCTGTGGTGCGAGGAGTAGCAAAGTATTGCTTAGAGGGGTGCATAAGTGAAGTGGAATGGGTGGGCGTGTGAGCCTGTGAGTGTGTGTGGTTATTGAGCACTCTGCCACTGGTAGTCTGTCAGCCAGGTGAGGCCGCAGGTAGGGTCTGGGAGCCAGGTAGTGTTGTGTAGAGTTCAGCAGGGCCAGAGGAACTCAGGAGAGGACCCGGGTAGCCCAATGCCAGAGAGGGCATCGAGGGGGTAAGTGCCAGGGAGGGCCTTCCCCAGGTAGGTTAGGGTGTGAGGAGCTAGGCAAGCTCGGGTGGCGATGTTCAGTGGCGGAGGTGCGTAGTTAAGTAGACCTGCTGGGAGTGCCACATGACCAAGCCCTGAAATTGTGCGAGGGCACAGATGGAAAATGGGGGGAGTGAGACCCCAAATTGGGAGAGCGCCACAGTATGGTCAATGGGAATTGGTTTTTAGCACCACATAGTGTAAAGTGGCCAATGGATTGGCAGGGCAAGACCCCCGGTAGAGTAAAGAGAGTTAATGTCATTTAGAAGAATAGTTAGGAGA
Source organism: Myxine glutinosa (assembly GCF_964187855.1). NCBI lineage: Eukaryota > Metazoa > Chordata > Myxini > Myxiniformes > Myxinidae > Myxine > Myxine glutinosa. The sequence continues at coordinate 434,195,794 of NC_136261.1, read as the reverse complement.
AAATCTCTTCGCACAATCCGCATCCACTCACGAAGGTGATAGGACTCCACACCAGATTTTGTGAACTATATGGAATGAAAGACGCATCTTGACATGGGTGAGACATTGTATGTGATTCCATCCCTTCCTTCTTGGGAGGGATTGGGAACTAATTCGGTTTAGGGGAGATATGGGGGACGAGACAGTAAAGACGGAATTTGTAAATTGTGTAAATACGTGGAAGGGCAAGGGTAATGTAGGCTGACAGGGGGGGGGGGGGGTGACGTACGAGTAGGGACGAGATTTCTCAGCTCGTTCTCCCACGCCCTTCATGTCGCATTGCCTTGTTTTGATGTGTACCCTTGCGCCCTTGCCCCCGCTAACCTCTGCGTTGTCTGCCTCCCCACTCATGGACCATGGTCTTTTGTGCAGGTGCCCTGAACCGTGCGGCCGCAGTCTTTTTGCCTGCACCCTTGCTGCCTGCCTGCCTGCACTGATACACCATATGGACCACACATTCTGTGGCCTGGCACCTTTGCACCACACGTTCTGTGGCCTGGCACCTATGGACCACACGTTCTGTGGCCTGGCACCACTGCTGGGACAGACCATTGCTGCCAGCAGTATCTGGCTTGCAGACCACTGTTTTTAAGTGGCATCAATGCCCAGCAGTCGGACCACCTGAGTTGGCCTTGCTGGCCATAAATAAAAAAGCGGACGCGGTTTGTGCCCTTTTTATTAAATTAACATCAAGCAAGAAGATCAAGCCAAGATACATCGGCCCAGCAGAGAAGCACAAGAAGACATCATTCATTATTTCAAAATGTTTGTTTTGTGCATTGCTGGTGCTTGTCATGCATTTTTTTTATTATGGTGCATTTATTGTGCATATGGGTGTATGGTGTATCGTTGCAGTGCATTGCGATTGGCATTTCCTCTTTTCAAAATCTTTCTGCTTTTTCCCACAAAAGACAGGTCCTGGGTTGTAGTGTAAATAATAGTAGTCTTGTAAATAATGCTCCCCACCGGCTTAAATGTTTAGTTTGAAAACCATTCCGTAATTCGGTTATTTGTGGGCATGAGTCAGTTAGGTAGGACAAAACACAGCTGGGGGGACATATCTAGTGTTAAAACTGTCGCACTCAGGGTAGTAGGTTAAATGTAGAGGGAAACTACACCTAAGTGTCACATGTAGAGGTAAAATATAGTCCTGATGTTTCTGCTCGGGTCGAGCCTGGCAAAAGGAGGGGTGCAGTGTTGCGGTTTTGAGAACCCACACTTGTAAATATGACATTATTAAAGGTTAAAGGTAGCACCCTATAGAAAGGCCACAAGCAACACATAGGTCACCATAGGACTTCAGTTATTTCATTAGTATGTGTATAGATAAGGCCATGTTTCCAATAGTTGAATCTGCGTTGTGTCAATCAAATAAGGAATAGGCCCCATTCGTCCATTTTGACAGCCTCCCTCTCCAAGCGACGCCATTAAACGCACCCTCCTGGCTGTACCCCACGGCCCTCCAAATTGTTACGCACCTTGCCAGCAGCCTTCGCTGCCCGTGCGCTCGTTCAATGCCGCCATAAGCCACGAGGTAAAGCCAGAGAAAGGAGGCGGAGCACAAGAATGGAGGTGTGGCCACGTCAACCCACCATCAGGGCGGGGCCGGTAAGCGATGACCAGCCAACCAGGGCTGAAGTAAGATCACCTGATAGGCGTGGCTTTTGGGCTGGCGTAGCGATCGCTGGTTGACTTATAAAAGCGTGAACGCAAAGCCCTTTGGGAGGACTGGTTGGAAACGTGCGTTGCAAGAGGACTGCGTCATACGATTGGCGTTGTACAGGACTCTCGCGGAGCACTCAAGTGAAAGATTGATTTAACAGGACTGGTTTTAAATGCGCAATGAGAAGGACTCTCGCAAAGCACTTGTTGGAAGGCGCTCGTTAAAAGAGGATTAATGCAGCGGTGCTCATAAAAGACGACTTGTGGGTACCTGCGCTTGATCCAAGAGGGCTTGCTGGCATTGGGAGTTCAAAGGAGGACATTGGAGATGGGGTGTTTGGCATGAGTGTGCAACTATTACGAACGCCACCAGGACACCAGCCTTCCACCCGTTATATAATTGTCCGTTCACGTTACGCTACACGCGGAGCTGCCTGCTGGGTTTCGTCCGCTGGACCGGAGCGTGGACTGGAACCGGATTGGAGCTTGGACACGCTGGTGACTATCAACCTGTTCCACCCTACCATTTACAATCCCCGTGTGAGTGTCTGAGACGGGCCCGTTTGTCCAGGGAATAAGATAAAACTGTTTAAGGCTGCCCTGTGTGCTTCTTCTTCCTCTTTCTATCTTGTACATTTCTTTCGTTTCCTCTTCTTTCTGTAAATTGTTAATAAATTGCTTTGTTCTTCCTATCTTCTTGGTTCTTCCAATCCGCTCGGCATTTTCCATCCATATCCGTGATTCGAGCGGGAGTTATTCCCTCGTTTCTGGTTGGCGTTGGTAATTAGGTAGTAGTGAACCCCTAGGCCAAACAAACCCTACCTAACGCCACGCCGGGAAGGACTTTATAACTTCCAGGACTCGCGTCGGCAAGATAAAAGGACAAGGGGATTAACCCCCCCATGATAAGGGGAGAGCCGGCGTTTGAGATCCGCAACAATATGTTAGAGAAAGCCACACTCACCTTTGAGCTGTGAAGCATGGTCACAAATAAATGATTTGCCAGTACGTTATCCTGATGAGCCAAAAATAAGGGTGTAAGCTGTATCGGCCACTCTTAAATCCATGGACATGTGACCACAAATCTCTGTCTTCAAAGACCTGAGTAGCACATGGATGCTATCCTAGTTTGAATGTGATGTGTTGGCATAATTTACACGTACAACATCAGACTCATGTCGAGTTCAGGGTCAGAGTTGATCCTCTTGTTAAATACACACGTACATATAAAACCTGTTTTTATTTTCCTCTCACTGAAATTGTCTCACACACCTGCACCAAGGAGTCTCCGCTGTGCTGGAAGTTAAACTTTTCTTATCATAACAGAGCAAACGTATATGGTAATGTATGTCGACATGTATGTCGTTATGTTTATATGCAACGATGTCGTCTTCTTCTTCTTCAAATAAAATTACCACCTCCTTAATTAACCTTCTTAATTGCGTTAAGACTGCTGAGACCCCTCAAACCTTTGACGACCCTTTAATTCCCCCAAGACCCTTCAGACCACCAAGTCTACTGAAGACCCAAATACCCTGAAGACCCTTCAGACCACCAAGACTCCTGAGGGCCCAAAATACCCCAAAGACCCAAAACACCCCAAAGACCCAAAATATCCTTCAAGGCCATAAGGCTCAAAAAGGTCCTGAATACCCAAAAACCCAAAACACGCCGAGGACCCAAAACACGCCGAGGGCCCAAAACACGCCGAGGGCCCAAAATACCCCGAGGACCCAAAACACCCCGAGGACCCAAAACACCCCGAGGGCCCAAAACACCCCGAGGACCCAAAACACCCCGAGGACCCAAAACACCCCGAGGACCCAAAACACCCCGAGGACCCAAAACACCCCGAGGACCCAAAACACCCCGAGGACCCAAAACACCCCGAGGACCCAAAACACCCCGAGGACCCAAAACACCCCGAGGACCCAAAACACCCCGAGGACCCAAAACACCCCGAGGACCCAAAACACCCCGAGGACCCAAAACACCCCGAGGACCCAAAACACCCCGTGGACCCAAGACATCCCAAGGACCCAAAACATCCTGAGGACCCAAAACATCCCAAAGACCCAAAAGACCCCAAAGACCTGTGGAAGTGTAAATTTATGAAGCAAGCAATTTCTATGAGCCTCAACCCTCCATTCCTAGTCTGCAGGTGTCTTTTTGTGGTTTCCATGCAAATTTGGGATCCCCCTGCAGTTGGCAAGTTATCTCCGGCACTGCCCAGAATCGTTGCTCGAGAAGAGTAAAAATTCTTAGTGGAGGCAATGGCGGAGCACATATTGTCATAAATGACTGAGGGAAATAATATTACAAATAGGGTTTTTCCAAATAATGTAAGGTTGGATCGACTTTGTCTTATTGGATAAAAGATATTGTTTTCTTTGTAAATAATTAAATAATACAACTGATGCCATAATGTCTAACTAGGTAATTGCTGGATCATCAAGGTTTGTTTACCAATGTGCTCGGTGAGCAAGCTTTCATTGTGACCATGAGTAATCGACTCAGCACGAAGTCTGAACTGGATAAGTGAAATGCAAAGTATATACTTGGTAATTATTTCAGAGTCGAACAATGGAGGTGGATAAATCGCTCTGCGCTGACCGTTGTAAAGACAGTTCAGCAGATGCTTTTTTTTCTTTCTTACTTAGGAGTTTATTTAATAATTAGTTTCAATGAAATTGCCAGCATTCTCAGGAAAATCTCTCAACAAGAACGATAATTAAACACTGAATCAAAATAGCTTATTAGTATTTGATAAGGGTTAGTCTGAAATATGAAAAATCCTATAGAAAATCCATGGAGGCTAGCCCTCTCTGGCTCTCTGCTTCTCAGTAAAATCTTTTGTGGGATTGCAGGAGGATTTGAATGGTAAATCATTTGGTGTTGTTTTAATAATGGAGGCGCTGTAATTATTTGGTTGTGACTAAGGCTAATATTGTTTTTAAAATGTGCTTTGAAATAAGTAAGTGGTCTTTGTTCTTGTCGTGTCGAAAATGAGTAAAAGATATATCCACTTCACTGAGAATGACCTTCAGATGTTCTTGAAGGGATTAGAGAGACGGGGCTCTGAGGTGTTTTGCAGGAGACAATGGAAAAGCAGAAAACCGCATCAAAGAATTTGGGATGCAAACCTGCTATCAGCGGGAGGCAACCTCATCCTCGACACCTACTCCCTCCCACCCAAACTTTGCCCAACCAATCCTACTGCTCTCCTCCCCTCTCTTCGCTCCTCCCCCCTCCACTTGCTCCTCCCACTTGAAACTGAATAAAAAATCAGAACGAAAGACCAAATAGCCAGGATACTTCACTTGGCTGGTTGATTCTGTATGTTAACTGTATACTGTGCATGCTAGTATGATATTTTTTTGTGCATCACTAGTGTACCAGGATTTTCACTCTGGACTTTGATCTAGGATTTGTTGTAAATCTTCCTTGTGTGTTTTGGTGAATTGTACCATGCTCTCCTTGGTTTGATAAGGGTAATTGTTTTCTTGCTGTGTATTTCTTGAAGACAGAAAGTGTTGTCCTCCTCGTGATTTAAAATGTGTGACTCTCTTCTGACATTGAATTTTTGGGTCATCTATTACACACTACTGTTGGGAAAATATCCCTAACAGACCCAAAACACCCAGAAGACCCAAAACACCCAGAAGACCCAAAACACCCAGAAGACCCTTAAAGACCAATGAGAACCAAAAGACCCTTAAGACCCAAAATATCCTGAAGACCCAAAAGATCCTGAAGACTCAAAAGATCCTGAAGACACCAAACACCCAAAATACCCTAAAGACAAAAAAGATTCTGAAGACCCCAAATACCCTTGAAGACCCTTTAGACCCTTTAGACCCTTAAATAACCCAATTAACAAAAACTCCCTGAAGACCAAAAAGACCCCAAATACCCCAAATACCCAAAATACCCAAAACACCCTGAAGACCCAAAACACCCTGAAGACCCAAAACACCCTGAAGACCGAAAACACCCTGAAGACCCAAAACACCCTGAAGACCCAAAACACCCTGAAGACCCAAAACACCCTGAAGACCCAAAACACCCTGTAGACCAAAAACACCCTGAAGACCCAGAACACCCTGAAGACCCAAAACACCCTGAAGACCCAAAACACCCTGAAGACCCAAAACACGCTGAAGACCCAAAACACGCTGAAGACCCAAAACACCCTGAAGACCCCAAGCACCCTGAAGACCCCAAATACCCTTAAAGACCCTTTAGACCCAAAAGGCCCTTAAATAACCCAATAAACCAAAACACCCAAAAGACTCTTAAAGACCCATAGGAAACAAAAGACCCTTAAGACCCAAAAGCCTCTAAAGACACCAAAGACCCAAAAGACCCTAAGACCCAAAACACCTGAAAGACCCAAAACACAATGAAGACCCAATATACACCAAAATGGTCAAAAATGCCTGCCCCTCTGAAACGACGTGCGGTGAGGCACGCACAGCGTGCTGAGTCACGCTGGCACTGTCAATGGTGAAACTGCAAACACCAAATCTGCAAATGTTATGGATGGAAACCCTCACGTCGGCCCACGGGCTGACATGAGGGACGGCATCACCCCACCTGACGGCATCAGCCCACGGGTCCTAAAATCCTGCTCTGCCGCTCTATCTCACCCTCTCTCTGTTCTTTTCACCCTCTTTTTTGCTCAAAGTCATCTGCCATCTGCTTGGAAATCAGCAAACATTACCGCCTTACAAAAAAAGGTGCAAAAACAGATCCTTGCAACTACAGACCAATCAGCCTGCTCCCAATTATCAGCAAAGTCATGGAATCCATCATTGCTTCAGATATCGAATCCTTCCTCTTCTCCAATGGCTTGATCTCTGATCATCAATTTGGATTCAGACCAGGTCATTCTACTCTGGACATGCTGCTTCTGCTGTCTCAACATTGGATGGAGGTCCTCAATGCCAAACAGGAAATCAGAGCTGTCTCCCTTGACATATCATGTGCCTTCGATACGGTCTGGCACCCAGCTCTGCTCACCAAACTCTCCTCCTATGGTATCCATGGAAATCTCCACACATGGCTTGCTGACTTCCTCTCTGGTCATAGTCAACATGTGGCCCTGAATGGATTTCTCTCATCTCCCCTTCCTGTTCAGGCTGGAGTTCCCCAAGGCAGTGTTCTGGGCCCTGTGCTTTTTCTGGTCTTTATCAATGATCTCTCCGACTCTCTGGAAAATCCTCTCAATCACTTTGCTGATGACTCTACTCTCTGCCGCTCCATTCCTCTTCCCTCAGATCAGCAGTCTGCAGCCTCCTCACTCTCTGAAGTCCTGGAGAAAATCATAGACTGGTCAAATAAGTGGAACATGTCTTTCAATCCTGACAAATCTCACACTCTTACTATGTCTCTCTGAAAAGACCGACTGGACAACACTCCCATCTACTTTCTGAACAATCCTGTCCAAGAAGTTCGGTCGCTCAAGCTTTTGGGTCTCACTATCTGCCATGATCTTTCTTGGGAAAACCACATTTCCCAGCTGGCCTCCAACGCCAGTCGCTGACTGGGCATCCTCCGTCGTGTGAAGTCCTTCCTTTGCACACCTGAGCTCCTCACCACATACAAGGCTTTCATCCGCAGCTCAATGGAATACTGTTCTCCCCTATGGGGTGGTGCTCCTGCCTCACACCTCGCTCTGTTTCACGCTGTTGAAGCCTAAGCTTTCAGAATCATTGGAATCTCCCGCGATGAAGCTATCTCCGAGGGCCTTTCACTCACTCACCGCAGGCAGGTAGGTGGTCTTTCTGTCTTCTACCGACTCCTCTCCAGCCTTGCTCCCCCAGCTCTCTCTGTGTTTTGTCCCCCAAATATTCCTACAGGTCGCACAAGATCTGCCAGCAACCCTTTGATGGTTAAACTGCCGAAATGTAGGCTCTCTGCTCACCTTGACTCTTTCATTCCTCTTTTCTCCTGCCTCTGGAACAAACTCCCACACTCCCTTCAATCCCACTCCTCCTTCCAGGTCTTTAAAACAGCTGTTCACCACCATCTCTCAACTTCCCCCATCCAAAACCTTGATCTTTTCTACCCCTGCTAATTCACCCCAGATCCACTTTATTTGAAATTCCAACTTCTTTCCTGGAAGTCCTTGCAGTGTCCATATGTTTTATACCTCTCCAACCCCCCCCCCTTCCCCTTCCCATGCCTCACCCCTAAACCCTCCCCAAATCCCTCTCCCTCCCACAGATCTCTCGATGTCCATGCTCTTTTATGTTGTGTTTGTTTCCTTCCCCCTCTCTCCCCATCTTGTCTAAAGCTCCCCGTGTTATTTGTTTTATGTGTTGGTTTGCCTTTCTGTGTGATTAATGTTAGCTCTTTCACGAGCCTCGATCTTGTATACATACAAAAAAAAAAAAAAAAAAAAAACATTTCCGAGTTCACCTTTAAACTCAATCTCTCTATATTTTCATTTTAAACAGCATCATTTTAAACATTCATTCCAATCATAAATGAAAACAATAACATAAATACAAATTTTTTTGGTGAGGTAAATTTTCAGAACACTCACGAGGTAAACGAATCACCTGCCTTCTCAGGTGGGTATGATGTCCGCGGACCACGTGGTTGCACGTTCCGGCCCACTGATGGTCGCGACCCATCGGTTGAGAATCTCTGGTCTGAACGACTTTTTGGGGAAGATAGTCCAAGTTTAGTTTTGGATGTTGCAGATGGGACCGACATTTTTTTTCCATACCAACGCTACATTGATCCTTCATCCATCAATCATATATAACCTTTACAAAACCTCCTCATTTAGAGGTGACATTGGATATACAAGTTAATTATAAAAACTTTCTGCCTTGATTGTCGTTAAAAGGAAGAATTAGGTTTAACCATCGTTGTATGAAGTTTAGTGATGACGTCATATCAAACAATGCAGTGAATCAAACAAAACGAGTGAAAAACATCTCATTTCATGAACAATCAAATACCTCAACATACATTTAATAACAACTCGTTTAACTTATCTTCATTGCCGTCATCAACGAACAGAAAATTATTTTACCTTTAAATAAACGTTTTTCAGATATTTCTCGGTATTAATAATAAAATGTGAATCTCCGAACAAACGAGATGAGATGAGATGAGGATGAGATGAGGATGAGATGAGATGACATGAGATGAGATGAGATGAGATGAGATGAGATGAGATGAGATGAGATGAGATGAGATGAGATGAGATGAACCTTTGTCTCAGCTGCAGCACGAGGTAATAGGTATGCAATAATTTAACCCGGAAGTTCTTCATCGTTATTGATTATTTTCTGTTTTCGCAAACGTTCTCCTTCCTCTTCGTAGGAAGATTGTTTGTGACGTCTGCAATTTGAGTGTCACCACCACATTACAGTGCGAAAATAAAAGCGAAGATAAAGAATTCTTATTCTTCTGTCGTCCTTTTGGGGTTTATATGGCGTTTACAGAGTCACGAGACTCTATATACGCCACTCACCTATGCTAATCACAGGCTGAAGCAAATATTTACGGGAGACTTTATTTTGATTAACCCGATTATTTTATAAATTACAAAACCGATTTGCAGAGTCTTTAGCTTTGTCGGCTCAGTGTATCTGGTACACCTGACCAGAATCCAGATGATCTCTGTTGTATCCTGAAGAAGCACAAATACCGAGTATTCCAGTCCATTATTCCCGTACCAGCGTGACTCAGCGCGCTCCGAGCACCTCACCACACGTCGTTTTAGAGGGATAGGCATCTTTGACCATTTCGGTGTATTTTTGGTCTTCAGGGTATTTTGGGTCTTCATGGTGTTTTAGATCTTCAGGTTCTTTTGAATCCTCTTGGCCTTTAAGGGTATTTTGGGGTCTTTGGGGTCTTCGTAGTCTTTTGGGTCTTCAGGGTTTTTTGGGTCTTGGGGGTGTTTTGGGTGTTTTAGGTCTTTGGGGTATTTTGGGTGTTCATGGTCTTTTGGGTCTTTAATGGTATTTTGTGTCTTCAGGGGTCTTGGTGGTCCTAAGAGTCTTGGGGGACTTAAAGGGTCGTCAAATGTCTGAGGGGTCTCAGCAGTCTGAACGTATATAAAGAGTTCACGGACTGTGTTTTGGGTGTTAATTTAACTTGAAGAAGAAGAAGACGTCTTGGTCGCAAATAAACATACATGATCATAAATATTTGCTCTTTTATCATAAGATTCCTGTCAACGTACTTCTCATTGTATGTTTATCGCAAAAATGCATGACAATAAATTCATTATAGAAGCATTTTTCCTCATGGGGAGTTCATAATACATGGGAAATTTTGCCTTGATCCATTCAGCAGTTCTGGTGGAAATGTTTAAAGCTTATGACGTCATGCAAAAATGCATGACAATAAATTCATTATAGAAGCATTTTTCCTCATGGGGAGTTCATAATACATAGGAAATTTTGCCTTGATCCATTCAGCAGTTCTGGAGGAAATGTTTAAAGCTTATGACGTCATAGTAAACATTTGGCCATTGCAATTCTCTGCAATTCTGCAATTCTGCAATCTGCATATTCTGCAAATTTGCAAATCTGCAAATCTTCAAATCTGAAAATCTGCAAATTCTGCAAATTCTGCAATCTGCAATTGGCCATTGCAGCCAATGAAAGTCAAAATTGCAAAAAAAATAATTAATGATGCACAAAGTTAAATTGTTATCTACAATGAGTTAAAGTTTCATAGACACCTCTCAGGGCAATCATTTCCTCCACAGCACATGCACCGATGTCCCAATTATTCACAGCTTCTGCATGTATGTCATGATGATCCACAGCTTCTGCATGTACGTCCCGACAATCCACAGCTTCTGCAGGTACGTCCCGACCATCCACAGCTTCTGCATGTATGTCCCGACAATTCACAGCTTCTGCATGTATGTCCCGACAATCCACAGCTTTTGCATGTAGGTCCTGACGATCCACAGCTTCTGCATGTATGTCCCGACAATTCACAGCTTCTGCATGTATATCCCGACAATCCACAGCTTTTGCATGTAGGTCCTGACGATCCACAGCTTCTGCATGTATGTCCCGACAATCCAGAGCTTCTGCACGTATGTCCCGGTGATCCACAGCTTCTGCATGTACATCCCGAAAATCCGTAAAATGGCGCTCTCTCTGTTGGAACCCATCTGTGGATCGGTCCCATCGGCCGATGGGTCTGACCCATCTGTGGATGCACGAGAAATGACAATTCAGACCCATCGGCCGATGGGTCTGCGCCATCTGCGGATGTGTTGTTCACCTTGAAGGAATGTGTTGACAGAATGGTGCTCTTCAATCAGGTACACAGTCATTGGAATTACATGTGGTGGAAATTTAACAGATGATTTTAAAATGTTTTATTATCTATTTCTACCCATCTATTTATACATTTTGTCAATACATTTTGTAATTAACAGATACATGGCAGTTTTAGTAAAGCTTTATGGTAATATATGGTGACAGATCTTCAGGCAAATTATTGATTCAAATGTTGGTTTCGGAGGGTTTAGCGAAGTCTTAGAATGACCAGCTCTGTCTGTCTGTCTCTGTCTCTGTGTGCACCTGTCTTTCCACACCATAATGGGCAATGTATTGTCATATTTCGGCTTTGCCTGCACCAATTGTAACCAAACTTGATCGGATAGTACTAGTATATGGGCCAACCAGAGTGTGATATGTGGCCAACAATGAACTAAGTCAAATGTCAATCGCTGTTTATTATTGCCAGGATAGCTTGTGTGGGCCTAATGCTGAGTATGTTAAGAATGAAGATAACGCTGACTGACGTCCTCAAGGTTCTTCCGTAAGATGGAGAAAATGACGTAAAATCGAGTAAATAAATCACAGTAAATTTCATTTGATTTACATTGAGGTCGTTGGAAAGCTTTTTAACAAGTAATAAAAACATTTTTTTTTTTCAATGAAAAAGGATGGAGGGATGTTACTGTGAAAAAGTATGGAAACAAGAAGAAATTAAAACTGTGAGCAGTGATGCCCGGGGGACCAAGATGCCCCATTCTGATTGTACAAGTGCGCAACAACGTCCTTGACAACGGCAGCCCGGACCCGATTACGCAAAGGTTGAACTGAATGGATCCGAAAAATGAAGGAGGAGGTGATTTTAGAGGTTCTTCGTGAAATCAAATATGGCCGCCATGTCACGGGACATATGATGTCATCTAGAGGATACACATCAAATCAAGTGGCATACTATAAGTAGCCCAAGTTTCAACTCAATTGATCGAAAAATGAAGATGAGATGCATTTTAAAAGTTTTCGTGAAATCCAATATAGCCGCCTTGTCATGTGACATATGACATCATCAATTTTGCTTTCTTTTCCATGCCAGACCATGTGACCGATCACAAAAAAATCATATTCAAGTTCTTATTGGTGCATAGATACCACAAAATGTGTTTTGTGTTAATAGGATGAAAAATATTTTTTGGACCTCAACGTAACTGCCAAACCGCTTCACCGATGACGTCATTGTATTCATATTTTTGCAACATGGGTGGTCGATAATAACCTGACAATAATCAAATCGAGAGCATTTGCGGCTTCGGAGAAGAAGTTTTTTTTAAAGTTTTCACTGAAATCCAAGCTTGTTGCCATGGTGATTGCAAAATCAAAATTCGGAAAAAAAATGGCATCAATTCCTATTGACCCAACATTACTGGAAAGTTTCAACTTGATCAGAGCAACAGTGCCGACGCTACAGATTTCACAAAATTCGGCGGAAAGAATAATAATAAGAAGTCCAATAACAATAGGAGACCCAGTCTCTTATAGACCTGGTCCCATAATGATCGATTCATAATAAGAAGTCCAATAACAATAGGAGACCCAGTCTCTTATAGACCTGGTCTCCAAATGATCGATTCATAATAAGATGTCCAATAACAATAGGAGACCCATTCTCTTATATACCTGATCCCCAAATGATCGATTCATAATAATACGTCCAATAACAATATGAGACCCAGTCTCTTATAGACCTGGTCCCCTGATGATCGATAAATAAGAAGAAGTCCAATAACAATAGGAGACCCAGTCTCTTACAGACCTGGTCCCCTCATGATCGATTCATAATAAGAAGTCCAATAACAATAGGAGACTCATTCTCTTATAGACCTGGTCCCCTAATGATCGATTAATAATAAGAAGTCCAACAACAATACGAGACCCAGTCTCTTATAGACCTGGTCCACAAATTATCGATAAATAAGAAGTCCAATAACAATAGGAGATCCAGTCTCTTATAAACTTGGTCCCCGAATGATCGATTATACTTGGGAAAAAAATCAATCAATGTCTGTTTAAACATAAAGATACAGAGTTCTATATCACAAGTCCGTCTATCTTTCTGAATTGGATGAGGGGCCCCACGAAGATGTTTAATGTATGGCAGCAGGAACCATTTATGATTTTAGAATAAAGTGACGGACATGAAAGGAGGACACAAACAACAATAACAACAACAACGCAAACGACAATAACAACAACAACGCAAACAACAACAACAACAGCTCAGCCACGAAAGTTCCGTTTTTCTCGTGTTTCACTGTGTTTTTCATCCTCATTGACATTTACAGACAGATATTTACAGTGTTGTTAAGATTTACCATGTGGTTGTGATTTACCATGTGGTTGTATTTTACAATGTGGTTGAGATTTACCATGTGGTTGAGATTTACCATGTGGTTGAGATTTACCATGTGGTTGAGATTTACCATGTGGTTGAGATTTACCATGTGGTTGAGATTTACCATGTGGTTGAGATTTACCATGTGGTTGAGAAGTGCAACATCAGAGCTTTGATTAAACTGTCAGTGAAGCGATTGGTAGCCGAGAGACATGACTCGTGTTATTGGAAACGTGTATGTTGCACAACTGGACTTTCAAGATGCTTTAGCTGATGTGGGTGGCACCTCTTTGTGGATGGCACCTCTTTGTGGGTGGCTCCTCTTTGTGAATGGCGCCTCTTTGTGGGTTCCCCCCTGAGGCTGCTGGCTCCGAGGGCGCTTAACGGAGGTTCAACTGGGCACCCCCTGCATTCCTTCAGGTTCGGTCAGGAATTTGTAATTTGTTCAGGATGCCGGCGATAGTTCGCCTGCTCTTCACGAAGGAAACCGTGGGATCTTTGACGTCCACCAACTCATGTCGGCAGACGGTATTCCCGTTTAACGTGCATCCGAGGGACGGTACGCACATTGATGAGTCACACTACCTGTTGTGGAAGAACATACAATCAGTTTCAGAGTAAAATTGATTGACTCGAGTTGAAACATCAAAGAGTTTTTTTTTTTGTTTTTTTTTGAGATTTTTTAGATTTTTAGATTTTAAAGAATTTTTGTTTTTACCGGCACAGAGAAGTTCAACACAAGGTACATGACCCTTGTGCTCGACCCCCGAAGCCCTCGCTAGATATTCTCATTTTGAAGAAGGTGGGAACATTGATGTGTAACAGGTGTGAAGTTCTGTACGAGTCCCGATCAGATTGCAGGGAATTACACAAAGGTGAGAATTCTCAAGCAACATTTGGGAAAAAACAAAATTTCACAACAAAGGAAAATTAATTACTCTGGAAAAGAGAGAGAGAAACATATTTCAGGTGAGAAGCAGATTTGAGAAATGCAAAGCAGGTGTGGATCCATTTTGCAGCAGGAGACACCAAGTTGGAGGCTGTTTAATGGTCTAAGCGGAGTCCAGGTAATCATAACCCAGAATGAGCACATTACCTTAGGAGAGATAAAATACCTTCTTTGGTACAATATCTGAACAGGTATTTTTGGTTATTAAAAACATGGAGTTCTTGTACTGAAGGTAATTTCACTTGAAGGTAAAATAATCCCTCCAGGACAATTAAACATTCATAATGTTTATGTTTATTCATAATTCATAATGGATACTCTTGCATCAATAACCCACGCTCGGAGGGCCGAGGTGGTGGAATTGCCGTTATTCACCGACAAGACATCAGGACCAACCTCATCTCCATCGCTTCTGCTCCATCATTTGAACACCTGGCTTTTAAACTCTCTGGTCTCACACAGTCATTCATGGCTGTTGTCTACCGCCCTCCCAAACCACACCCATCATTCTTGTCTGACTTCTCCTACTTTCTGACCCAGCTATGTTCCCTCTCCCCATCAATCCTCCTCCTTGGTGATTTCAATATCCACATGGACTCCACTGACTCCACGATAACCAGTGACTTCACTGATTTACTCACCTGCTTTAACCTCACTCAACATGTCAACTTTCCTACCCATAACCGTGGTCACATTTTGGACCTTGTCTGCTGTAGAAGAATTAGAAGCTGTGGACTCACAGGACTCCAATGACCGGACACAGGTTTACAAAAGGTCTGGTTTATTATTCACTTCATTCCATTTACCAAATAATACCGCATTATTCAATGGCTGAGATTAACTCTTTTCCATGGTCCTTCTCGTTCGGCTGATGTTCCTCCGACACTCCCGTTCGTCAGAGCTCCTCGCAGCAAGTACTCTCGATTCCACGTTTGCTCCCGTTTATATGGACAAACTGGATTTTAATCCCCTCTCCGCTGGTGCCCCGAGGTCATGCATGTACCAAGTCCTGGTATCAGCTCGCTCCCCTCCTGTTGTGAGTTCCGTTTACCAAACGATAGGGGGGTGCTTCAGCCAGGGGCTGTGACCAGGTGGACAAAAGATTATCATGTTCGGGCGCATTCCTGACTCATTTACAAACTCGTCTTTCACAGAGTTTGCATGTAAAATATATCTGCTTTGTTACCAGGTTAATTAATAAGTTACCAGTGCCAATTAATAAGTTACGCTGAGTTACACTTCCACAATTCCCTCATCTTTTTGTTTTTTGTTTATATTAACCATTAATCTAAACATCAATATAAGTAAACAATCAATCACTACAAGTAAACATCATTACAAGTATAAGTAAATAATCAATCACTACAAGTAATCAAATTCCCTTGGGCATACACCGTCATCCTGTAAGAATCACAAAACATTTCGTTGGTCATTTACTCCTTCCATATCGTTCAATCTATTGCATTTGCATCACAAATATATTTTCAAAACAACACTTCACCATCACCAAGATACAACAATTTCACTTCATTTTCAAGTTTTGTAAAGCATCTGCACCATCTGTTAAAAAAACGTTTGCCTCCACACAAATTTTGACTTTGTTTGAAAGGAAGGGCTGATCACTTGTGTTTGAATCCTGGTATGAAACATTTTCTCCTAATGCCTTCATAGCTCCTGCACTACTTCGTGTAGGATTTCGCTGTTGTGGTAACATTGCGGAGTCATAGACTGACCCTGCTCTCCTTGTAGCATTCTTGCCACTTTTTTTGCTGTAAACCATAGTAATTCCTGAACACGGCCTTCACCCAGTTGTAGTCGACTTGCCTCCACCCTCATTGTGAGTGGGCAGCAAGTATTGGTGTGACGTTGATTGGCCAGCAAGATGTGGAACAGGGATGCCGGATGCATCCACAATGATGTTGGGACCATGGTGTTCAGGTCATTCATGGTCCTTACCAGGAGCAACCAGCAGAATCGTGCACAGCTGTTGTGACAAGGGCACAGCCGTTTTTTTGCAGCTCCATGCTGGTTCCCCGGACGTTGGTGAAGTAATAACATATGTCCCCGCATTTCACAGAGGTTGCCGGTAAAATGTCGTTGTCCTGCAACTTCTGATGTGGTGAATGTTCGAAGCCTTCGAACAAGAGTAAGTGATCGCCTTTCTTTCATATGTTGCAGTGTGATCCAGGCAAATGGTCACATAAATTTCCTTGGTGAAGGTAAGCATTCATCTCCTAGTTACATGGGAGAATGTCTTCATCATTCTTTGAGAAAGAGGGTGTATGCCACGGTTAACTTCATTTTTTAGCCACAAATTTTCTTTCTTTCTCGAACTTCTTCCCAATTCCGTTAGCAATCCCTCCAAAATATGATCTCGTCTTATCCTTATGCTCAGTCACATCTGAATCTGCTTTCCGCACACACTGGATCAGATAGGGTACATCTTACCATGAAATCAGCATAATCATGTATATCTTCCGACAGTTTCACATTCAACAATTTGTTGTTTTTCCTTAACACAAACGTTATATTCATTTATATGCGTCACACAAATAATATTCAATCAGGTATGTATTTTATTACTAAACTAAGAATAGCATTGTATATGATTACAATCACAAACGGGAATATCTAATTCCCAACAACAATTTTCCCAAACCAACAAATTAAGCATAATGTATTATTACCATAATTCCTCTCCACTTTTTCTTTTCCCTCTTTTTTTTCTAACAGTGTGTCACTCGTGGTGATATGAGTTCACTGATATTGTAATTGACACAACTCATAACATTGTCGTTATGCCATTATCTTAATTCTACTGTTTATGTCGCCATAAAAGTCTTCCTTTTCTGGTTCCACATTTCTTTCCTCATTTGTCACTTCATGCGTTATCATCGTGTTGTTGGTTACCTTATTCAAACACACCGTCACTAAGGCTTTCAAGCAAGCCACCACTAAAACAATTGCCAATATAACTACTAAACCAACAAACAAGTCTGCTACTCCTTGTATATATTCATACCTATGACATAGTTATATGTCGATGACATTTAACATTATATACCAAACTAACAAGCTTCCTAAAAGGTAAATAAAGAAAATCCCTTAATATGTAACATAATCAGATTATTTGTCTTGCCCTGATCCCCCTATCTCCCGGGGTTGAACTCAATCCCCTGATCATGAGTGTAGTTGTGATACATTTTTCACTCATGTTGTATTAATATCAGCAGGTAATTGTATGTCATGTAGGCAAATAAATGTCACTATCCCAAGTAGGAATATCACATGTTGAAAATGTAATGTTTAACAATGCAAGGGGTGTTAAAATGTTATTCAAATGACTGTAGATCACGACTATCATTTATCTACCACTGAATGTTCTGCTGGGCTGCTAGGTGCAGCCTCATTTTCTGTGGGATCGTCCACCTCAGCCCCATGTGCTTGTTTGCAATGAGAGGCATGAATCCAACTTTCTATTTTGGGTCCATATTTTTTCTATTCTTATCAATCTCCTATGGTTTATCATTTCGTTCCAAGATACCGCAACCAAAGGTTTTAACCAAAGCTCTACCAAACTATTTCCAATTTGAACAAAAAATGCTAGTGAAACAATTATTCGAAGAATTAACTTCAAGGGGTCAATGAATTTATTCTATAGCCAGATCTAATTTTCCCATCCAATAGTTTGCCTTGCCACATGTCATATTATAACACCTTAATAAACCTTCGAAAAATGTTTCCCATCTCAACAAATTTCCTTTTTTTTTTCAAATAGCCATGTGTAACTTACGTATTTAACTACAATTTCCTCTCAATTTGTTTGGCCTAACTGGCCGCAAAAGTGGCTGCCAGCATGCAGTACCGTTTTTTATCTACCAAGGAAGTGTTCCACACAAGACCTCTACCAAAATGTTGTTTGTAAAAAACAAATCTGGGATTTCTGATTACATGGATGCACACTCTCAGGACATTTTCAGGCTGCTGTTAACAATCCACTACGATAACTTAATTCCTTTACCCACAATCAAATAATTAGTACAAATTGAGGATATTATCCCTATCACATTCTTTTATAGATTCATTATGTTGGATCTAATTTTTTCCCAATAATTTTCCACTGCTGTAAGGCGGAACAATAGCTCTCATAAGTCTTAGTAATATCGTACTTAATTTGCCCAGCATCGAATAATTTATTTACTATCCTTTCTCATCTGTTAACCAGTGACTTTGTTTAAACTCCAGAACTGAAAACCCACAATAGTTCAAACCAGCAAAATTTTCTTTACTATTTTCCCATATCATCTCTGCCTAAAACACATCCATACATACAGCACAATTTATATGCTGATAAAATTCAAGTTTATATATATATAAATCCGTGAGCAGAGTACTCTGGGAAGTCAGTGTAAGACCTCTCCCAAATTTGGCTAATTTTGTACTCCCACATTTTTTACTCCCACATTGGAACTATCTATTTTCAGACAAGGCACACTGTCGGTGTCAACAATCTTGTAAGATTGATACACAAAAACACACACACACATGCATTATGCATATTTGTTTGCGTTGGAACCATTATTTACAGATCAGATGGGTGTCAATTTTATTTCAATTTCATAAAATTTGTCAATCAAATTAAAATGCTTATACACAAATAAACTAAAAGTCTATTCTTAGAAAACCCCTATGATGTCACATTGAAATTACCCTTTCAGTTCCCACCATAATTTATCGAAATTTGACTACACACCCATTTGCATGTCAGTCGACCATTGACCTATCAATCATGCGGAACACTAGTCCGACATTCCCACCTGATCATCATGTGACCCTTGTCCCTTGGTTTCAAAAATTTGCAAAGCAATTGTTCCAACTTTGTAAATTTAAAATTGTGTGCCCAACATAAAAGATCCAATTTCGGCATGTGATCAATTAATTACTAATTTGCTTACAAGCAAAAGAAAAAATGAATAATTCTTGCTCCGAAAACTTTTCAGACCCAAGAATCATCGACAGTTATTCATGTTTGTCCAGTAATCGAATCTGTTGAGGCCAATCATCATTTGGGATTTGCAGCAATGAAGGCCTAATCATTGTCTGAGGTATCGGTCAGCACTGGTACCCTTGATCTTGGTTTACCCTATTAACTTGTCTTCCTTTTGGTATACGGACATCCTCTTTTCCAATGTCCCATCCGTCCACACTTGAAACACCGGTTTCTGTTGTTGTCTGATCTGTGCACCTGTGCATTTGTATTGCTGGGCTGCATCTCTGCATCCCTGAGTTGCCACTGCAATCTCTCGTTATCTCCTGAAACACGAAAAAATTCTCTGTACCGTCCTTTTTGGGGAGACAACTGGAAATCTGATGGGACAACTGTCACTTTCATTCCTAATTTCGAGGGCAGTTGTGCATTTGTCTCCTCCACTGTATCCTGTATCCTTTTTATTTTAAGTTCTAGATCCATTATCCGTTCTTGCTGTTCCCGTTGTCTGGATTCACCATCCCAAAGATGGAATGCAAGCCAGTCTACCGTTAGATTCTGTCTCTTCCTGGCTTTCAATCTTTGTTCCAATCTTTCCAATCGACTTCGCTCAAATGTACCATTGTAGCGGTTACCGCTGGATGTACATAATCGCCTTGCACCGGCCAGAACACGGCCAGACGCGCCTCTCCCGGGCATGCCCGGACTCACTGTTCCCGGGCACGCCCGAACCTCCCGGGCACGCCCGGTCTCGTCTTTCCCGGGCATGCCCGCTCTCGCCTTTCCAGGGCTCGCCCAGAGCGTCCGGGCATGCCCGCTATCGCCTTTCCAGGGCTCGCCCAGAGCGTCCGGGCATGCCCGCTATCGCCTTTCCAGGGCACACCCAGAGCGTCCGGGCATGCCCGCTATCGCCTTTCCAGGGCTCGCCCAGAGCGTCCGGGCATGCCCGCTATCGCCTTTCCAGTGCTCGCCCAGAGCGCCCGGGCACGCCCAGCCTCGACTTGCCAGGCCGCAGCCAAACACGCCCGGGCAGGTCCAGACTCGCCTTTCCAAGGCTCGCCCTTGATACCCGGGCATGCCCGGTATAGCTTTTGCCGGGCAAACTTCCCGACATAAATGTGTATATATATTGTTGCCCGAAAAACGGGCTTGTCAGAATACCTGAGCTGTTTGGTTTCAATAAAGCAACTCGGACGAATTCCGTCTTTGGTCGCGTCAATTCTTTCGACTCGCGTTGGAGCGCAGCTCCTTCACCATCTCTTGGAAACTCCTCATCATGTCCCTTTGTCCACAAATACCAATTCTCGACCTGCCTTATAGCTTCTGCACCATAACGGTCGTACATATGATGTGTACAAGTACCTTTTTGTGGAATCTCTGATTGTCCTTGTGTATTCTTGCAGGCTCCATTTCCCATTCTGCCTTTTATCAAAGTAGCGTTGGATGTGTTGTAGTTTGTTCCTCTAAAGCTTCACTCGTACCTCCAGGAAGGGTCTCCCCACCTGTTCACACGGTGATTTCCAGAGAATCTCCCTCAGCTGTGGCTTTTGCACAATCCAATCTCACAGATCAGTATTTGCAGATGAGCCGGAGGGTCAGTATGAAATGGGTGAATCCTCAGGTGTCCGCTCTGTTGACGGGGAAATCACACAATGGTAACCGCACATATATATCTGTATATAAACTCACCACCTTGCTCAATTTTCCCAGGTTGTCTCCACATTGATAATATCTCGCAAAGATATCAAAGCTTCTTTCTTGAGACCGCATTTTCATCAATCAAACAATCAATATATTCAATTCAATTTATTCAGTTCAATTTATTCAGTTAAATTTATTCAATTAAATTCAAGCAATTAGATTCAATCAATCAACAATTCAATCAATTATTCAATTTCAATTAATTCATCAATATTCATCAATAAATCAAATTAATCATTTTGGATGTCTCCTTGCATAAGCCCTTTCCCCAATGATGTCAGGACAGGTCCATCCATTGACTGAGATCGAATTTCATCCGTCGTCACCTCGGGTTCGTACCTCATGTCAATTGATGAATCGCCGTCCTGTCCTAGGGTCATATCTGACATATTTCCCCATTTTGCCTGGTCTCCACAAATTTTCTTTGCAACCACTAAAGGCAACTCATCCTTCATTCGTGAGACAGCCAAAATGGATGGCAGATATTAAAGTTCATTGGGAAAAATATCTCATCATTTTTTATTTTAATAGTATCCAAAATCTCTTGGCAATATAAATTTCGTAAAACTCCTGAAATAAGACTGTAAAATTCCTTCAATCATGCTAAATTTTGAAACTCCATCGCTTGTACCACCCAATTTATCCCATAGGGCTTGAAAGTTCTTTCCCAAGTTCATGCAATCATTCTGCATTTGAACCCTATGATATCATTCATAATAATCATCATGATTTTATCGTCATGGTCCTATCATAATCATCTATTTAAAACGAACATTTCCTTTATCACCACAGCTATGTGGTATAATCAACAATATAATAAAACTGTACATAGCAACAGGCTACCTCATGGCCACTTAGTATACCTATTGACAATAAGTCATAACAATATCGAATAATCATTGAACAATTCAAAAATCGCTTCCACTGCTCCAGCCGCAGCATTCGTCATTTTGTCTGCTCGTCCGCATGACCAAAACGAAATAAAGGGAGCTCAACCATTACACAGCGCTTTTAATGGCGCATGCCATAGAAACTCAACGCAATTTCGACTCGGCCAGAAAACGAGCAAATTTTGCAGGATGTTAACTGGAATTAGTCGTGAAAATATATCCAAAATACTCAAAAAATAGACACCCACAAAAATAAACAACAAACCCAAACAAACCCAAGGTCGACCCTCTTACACAGTAAATTACATCATTTCAGCATCGTATTGATTGCTGAAATATTCCAGGGTTTATACACACCTTAAAAGAGGTATGCGTGGTGTTGCCCCCTCCCACGTTTATTCCAGGGTTTATACACACCTTAAAAGAGGTATGCGTGGTGTTGCCCCCTCCCACTTTTAATTCCTCATTAAATTCCTCATTAAATTACTTATTAAATTACTCATTAAATTACTCATTAAATTACTCATTAAATTACTCATTAAATTACTCATTAAATTACTCATTAAATTACTTATTAAATTACTCATTAAATTACTCTTTAAATTACTCATTAAATTACTCATTAAATTACTTATTAAATTAACTTACATAGTTTCAGCATTGTATTGATTGCTGAAATATTCCAGGGTTTATACACACCTTAAAAGAGGTATGCGTGGTGTTGCCCCCTCCCACGTTTATTCCAGGGTTTATACACACCTTAAAAGAGGTATGCGTGGTGTTGCCCCCTCCCACTTTTAATTACTCATTACATCGTTTCCATTTAAAAAAACATCGCTTTTACTGCTCCAGCCGCAGCATTTGTCACTTTGTTTGCTCATCCGCATGACCAAAACGAAATAAAGGGAGCTCAACCATTACACAGCGCTTTTAATGGCGCATGCTATAGAAACTCAACGCAATTTCGACTCGGCCAGCAAACGAGCAAATTTTGCAGGATGTTAACTGGAATTAGTCGTGAAAAATATATCCAAAATACACAAAAATAATACCCCCACATAAATAAACAACATTTATTCCGTTCAACAGAACAAACATTTCCTCTATCATGACATGCATGTCTTCAAAATTATATGACCAAGAGAAAGAGTAAAATTAATTAAAAACTGCGGGCAGTGATGATCCGGGGACCATACCGCTCCATCCTGATTGGACGAGTGCATGCTAGAGTCGTTAACAACGACAGTCCAGATCCGATTGTTCAAAATTTCAACTCAATCGATCGAAAAATGAACGCAAGGATGCATTTTAAAGGTGCAGTGGCACTAACTGAGTTGCCACGAATATGGCCACAAAATTGCCAATATGGCCATCACAAAATATTTTCCTTAATCAATTGGCTCATAGCATAACCAATCTGCAAGTATTTCATCCGAAGATGTATCTCTGAGGACTTTAAATTAAATAAGTCATTTATAAATCAACGAGTTAATTTATTAAATGATTAATCAATAAATCAAAATTTTCCTTGACAGCCACATCACTTGGTCAGTGTCATGTCCAAATATCAGCTTCCTTACTCAAAAGGTACCTGAGTTAATGTAATGTAATTACTGTAATAAGATTACTGCAATTACTGTAATGATTACTGTAATTACTGTAATTACCGGAACTGTAATTACTGTAATTACCTCAGGTAATTAGCATCAGCAAAACACAACATTTGAATGTTCCCAAAACGTTGGAGCAAAACGTTGCAACAACGAAAGTGAAACGTTGTAGCGACGTTGTGGAAACGTCAGCAAAACACAACATTTGAATGTTCCCAAAACGTTGGAGCAAAACGTTGCAACAACGAAAGTGAAACGTTGTGGCGACGTTGTGGAAACGTTTTACAACAACATTATTTCAATGTTGCAGGAAAGTAATGTGAAAAACGTTCCCAAAAATGTTCTCTCTTTTTCTGTCTCTCTTTCTGTCTGTCTGTGTCTCTCTCTCACTTTCTGTCTCTCTCTGTCTATCTCTCTCTGTCTGTCTGTCTGTCTCTCTCTATGTGTCTGACTATCATCTTTATCTCTGTTTGTCTCTATGTCTCTCTCTCTTTCTCTCTCTGTCTATCTCTCTCTGTCTGTCTCTCTTTCTCACTTTCTGTCTCACTCTGTCTATCTCTCTCTGTCTGTCTCTCTCTATGTGTCTGACTATCATCTTTATCTCTGTTTGTCTCTATGTCTCTCTTTCTTTCTTTTCTCTCTCTCTCTTTCTGTCTGTCTGTGTCTCTCTCTCACTTTCTGTCTCTCTCTGTCTATCTCTCTCTGTCTGTCTGTCTGTCTCTCTCTATGTGTCTGACTATCATCTTTATCTCTGTTTGTCTCTATGTCTCTCTCTCTTTCTCTCTCTGTCTATCTCTCTCTGTCTGTCTCTCTTTCTCACTTTCTGTCTCACTCTGTCTATCTCTCTCTGTCTGTCTCTCTCTATGTGTCTGACTATCATCTTTATCTCTGTTTGTCTCTATGTCTCTCTTTCTTTCTTTTCTCTCTCTCTCTCTCTGTCTGTCTGTCTGTCTCTCTCTATGTGTCTGACTATCATATTTATCTCTGTTTGTCTCTATGTCTCTCTTTCTTTCTTTTCTCTCTCTCTCTCTCTGTCTGTCTGTCTGTCTCTCTTTCTGTCTCTCTCTGTGTTTCTCTCTCTGTCTGTCTGTCTCTCTCTATGTGTCTGACTATCATCTTTATCTCTGTTTGTCTCTATGTCTCTCTCTCTTTCTCTCTCTGTCTATCTCTCTCTGTCTGTCTCTCTGTCTCTCTCTATGTGTCTGACTATCATCTTTATCTCTGTTTGTCTCTATGTCTCTCTCTCTTTCTCTCTCTGTCTATCTCTCTCTGTCTGTCTCTCTTTCTCACTTTCTGTCTCACTCTGTCTATCTCTCTCTGTCTGTCTCTCTCTATGTGTCTGACTATCATCTTTATCTCTGTTTGTCTCTATGTCTCTCTTTCTTTCTTTTCTCTCTCTCTCTTTCTGTCTGTCTGTGTCTCTCTCTCACTTTCTGTCTCTCTCTGTCTATCTCTCTCTGTCTGTCTCTCTCTATGTGTCTGACTATCATCTTTATCTCTGTTTGTCTCTATGTCTCTCTTTCTTTCTTTTCTCTCTCTCTCTCTGTCTGTCTGTCTGTCTCTCTTTCTGTCTCTCTCTGTGTTTCTCTCTCTGTCTGTCTGTCTGTCTCTCTCTATGTGTCTGACTATCATCTTTATCTCTGTTTGTCTCTATGTCTCTCTCTCTTTCTTTTCTGTCTATCTCTCTCTGTCTGTCTCTCTTTCTCACTTTCTGTCTCACTCTGTCTATCTCTCTCTGTCTGTCTGTCTGTCTCTCTCTATGTGTCTGACTATCATCTTTATCTCTGTTTGTCTCTATGTCTCTCTCTCTTTCTTTTCTGTCTCTCTCTCTCTCTGTCTGTCTCTCTCTATCTGTCTGTCTCTCAGCACAACCCAACATTTGAATGTTCCCAATTTATCCCATTAAAATCCCATTAAAATCTTATTAAAATCCCATTAAAATCTTATTAAAATCCCATTAAAATCTTATTAAAATCCCATTAAAATCTTATTGAAATCCCATTAAATCTTATTAAAATCCCATTAAAATCCTATTAAAATTCTCATTTAATAGCAATCCCAATAATTCCATCACTCAATTTTACCTTGCATCCCTACATTACATTACAACTCCAATTCATTCTTCAAGTCACAATCCAGAGTGACTTGAGAACTATACCCAGAGTTCTATACTATACCCAGTTTCAAAGAGTAAATAATTATATATATTTTCATTATTTTACCATTTAACTTGGTCAAAGGATATTCATTTCGCAAAATCGAATCAACCACAACCCTCGCCATTAATATCTATTGTAAGCGTGCCAAATCAATAAGTATCAATTTTTTCTATGAGCCTCGACCAGAGAGTGGTTGTTACTCACAAAACACTCGTCGCTAGCTGTTCCATTGTCTGCCGATTCCCACTCTGCTGTTTTTGTCTCATAATCTCCAAACAAGAACAGTACACATTTCCTGTAATTATCTCTCATAATCAGGATAAATTTGGAACAGCCCTTAAACTAACACCAAGCAGATCAATTTTTATATTTAGGTTGAGGTTTCACACAAACTGGTTAACTAAATAATACAGAATTATTATTATTATTATATCTCCGCCTTGGTGAACAGTTTATGTTTTGTATCCCACTGATAGGCCGGATCTGGATTCGGACCTGAACCAAAATCCAATCATTTCGTCGTGTCACCCATGCTATTTATCTGGCAAATTTCGTCAAAAAAAACAACAAAAACAACAGCACTGGTTTTGTTTCACGGAAGCGTCCTGCAAAACGCTTTGCTTCTCGCAAAACGTCCGCCAATGGGAAGTAAAGGGAGAGAAAAAAACGGGAGCAAGAGACAGGGTGCCGGAATGGACATGAGGGACAATGAGGGACAGTGAGGGAGTGTTGGTATGCAATTTTTTTATCCAATCGCCATCTTTCACAGTAATTCTGGACCGGCATGAGGGGGGGTTGTCTGTCATGAATTTATTTGTTGATCGAACGAGGTTTAGGCATGGCGGGAAAAACTGAAAAAAATTATTTATTTAAAACGGGTGTACACGATTGTACACGTGTACGGACCTTACCGAACCGACAAACAAATCGCTTCATGGTGCACTTCATGAGCCGACTTGCCTGCAGACCAGAGTAAGGCTTTTAATACCCAGCGTATACTGTACATATACTCGCAAGCCCACGAATAATTAGAATCATTTAAAACGTTCCATCCTGATTTTACCTATGGACAATCACAAGTCCCACACTCCAAATCCTTCATGTATATACACATAATTATTCCCAAGTTCGTAAATCATACTGGACCAAAAACAAGACACACTTACCTTTTAAAGACTTGTTTGTGTCCAGTTGATGTCAGCGGTGCCTCCAAATTGTAGAAGAATTAGAAGCTGTGGACTCACAGGACTCCAATGACCGGACACAGGTTTACAAAAGCTCTGGTTTATTATTCACTTCATTCCATTTACCAAATAATACCGCATTATTCAATGGCTGAGATTAACTCTTTTCTATGGTCCTTCTCGTTCGGCTGATGTTCCTCCGACACTCCCGTTCGTCAGAGCTCCTCGCAGCAAGTACTCTCGATTCCACGTTTGCTCCCGTTTATATGGACAAACTGGATTTTTAATCCCCTCTCCGCTGGTGCCCCGAGGTCATGCATGTACCAAGTCCTGGTATCAGCTCGCTCCCCTCCTGTTGTGAGTTCCGTTTACCAAACGATAGGGGGTGCTTCAGCCAGGGGCTGTGACCAGGTGGACAAAAGATTATCATGTTCGGGCGCATTCCTGACTCATTTACAAACTCGTCTTTCACAGAGTTTGCATGTAAAATATATCTGCTTTGTTACCAGGTTAATTAATAAGTTACCAGTGCCAATTAATAAGTTACGCTGAGTTACACTTCCACACTGCTCTACTGGACTAATTTTGCACCATCTCTCTGGCTCCGACCTCACCCTCTCTGACCCCTTAGCCATCACTATGACCATCAACATCCCCACTCCAGCACCAAGGCATTATCGCACTATCAACTTCCGTAAGCCAAACACTCTTTCACCTACCTCATTCTCATCCACCCTCTCTGGAAAAATGTCCACTTCTCCCTTCGTTGACCTCCACACCCCTTCTGACCTCACGGACTACTACAATCACACTCTCTGCTCCTGCCTTGACCAACTTGCACCTGTAAAAACCAAAACAGTTTCTTTCACCCATTCTGCTCCCTGGTTTACCCCTGAAATCCGCCTGATGAAAACTCGTGCTCACCAACTTGAAAGACTCCGCAATAAAACAGGTCTCACAGTTCACTCCCAAGCCTACAAGGACCACCTGCAACACTATAAAGATGCCCTCTCCCACGCCCGCTCCGCCTACTACTCTCAAATTATCCACTCTGGCTCCGGAAACCCAAAAGCACTCTTCTCTACAACAAGTGAATCCACTTGGATTCCGCCCAGGTTGGCACATGGAAATTATGATGTAGCATAATTATCATCTCGGGTCAAGATTTGAAATTATGCCATGGTTTTTGTAAAATTGCTACTAGTATTCACATTATGTTCACATTCATTCACATTCACAGGGTCCTCTGGGTCCTCTGGGCATTTGGGTCCTCTGGGTCATTTTCTGGTCTGGGTCTGGCAAATTTTCATTGACATTTGCCCAGTTTCAACTTTTATTGACCCAGAGGGTCATTTGGGTCCTCTGGGTCATTTGGGTCCTCTGGGTCATTTGGGTCCTCTGGGTCATTTGGGTCCTCTGGGTCCTCTGGGTCATTTGGGTCCTCTGGGTCATTTGGGTCCTCTGGGTCATTTGGGTCCTCTGGGTCATTTGGGTCCCCTGGGTCATTTGGGTCCCCTGGGTCATTTGGGTCCTCTGGGTCATTTGGGTCCTCTGGGTCATTTGGGTCATCTGGGTCATTTGGGTCCTCTGGGTCATTTGGGTCCTCTGGGTCATTTGGGTCCTCTGGGTCATTTGGGTCCTCTGGGTCATTTGGGTCCTCTGGGTCATTTGGGTCCTCTGGGTCATTTGGGTCCTCTGGGTCATTTCGGTCCTCTGGGTCATTTCGGTCCTCTGGGTCATTTGGGTCCTCTGGGTCATTTGGGTCCTCTGGGTCATTTGGGTCCTCTGGGTCATTTGGGTCCTCTGGGTCATTTGGGTCCTCTGGGTCATTTGGGTCCTCTGGGTCATTTGGGTCCTCTGGGTCATTTGGGTCCTCTGGGTCATTTGGGTCCTCTGGGTCATTTGGGTCCTCTGGGTCATTTGGGTCCTCTGGGTCATTTGGGTCCTCTGTGTCATTTGGGTCCTCTGTGTCATTTGGGTCCTCTGGGTCATTTGGGTCCTCTGGGTCCTCTGGGTCATTTGGGTCCTCTGGGTCATTTGGGTCCTCTGGGTCATTTGGGTCCTCTGGGTCATTTGGGTCATTTGGGTCATTTGGGTCCTCTGGGTCATTTGGGTCCTCTGGGTCATTTGGGTCCTCTGGGTCATTTGGGTCCTCTGGGTCATTTGGGTCCTATATTCCTATCCTATAACATATATATCCTATAACCTATCCTATATATATCCTATATCATATAACATATATCCTATATATCCTATAACACAACATATAACAAATATATCCTATATTATGTACTAGCGAGCGGCCGCGTACCAGCCAAAGGGGTAGCCCATGGTTAGCCTAAATATAGATTTGATGACGTCATGTTTACACATCTGAGCGACAGAAACTGTTTACACATCTGAGCGACAGAAACGTCTACACTGTTGGAGCTTCACTTTTGGAGCGACAGAAATTCCCAGGCAAACGCTATAACGCACCAGGTTTACAACCTGTGCGTTAATAAACAAACTCCTCAGCCCCCTGAACACCGCCACCCAGTCATTCACAGTAGACAACTGCATCTCCTTCCTTTCATTCTTCCAACGCAAAATTGAAAACATCTACAACAGTTTGACCACCGCCACACCCGCTCCCCCTCAAACCACCTGCCCCCCCCCTATCCTGCCAACCCCTGTCTCAATTCTCCCGTCTCCCCTACTGACCTCTCTGAACTCCTCATAGGAATGAAAACTGCCACCTGCACTCTTGACCCCATCCCCTCCAGCTTTGTCAAGGCCTCCCTTCCTGCTCTCTCTCCACTTATCATTGCAACAATAAACTCCTCCCTGTCTACAGGCATCGTCCCACCATCCCTCAAAATTGCTGCAGTTACCCCCATTCTGAAAAAACCTGGACTAAACCCTGACACCCTAAACAACTTCAGACCCATCTCCAACCTACCCTTTCTGTCAAAAGTTTTGGAACGTGCTGTAGCCACTCAACTCAAACATCACCTCTCTGCCAATAACCTGTATGAAACATTCCAATCTGGATTCCGCTCCAACCACAGTACTGAAACTGCTCTCCTCAAAATCACCAACGACCTTCTCCTCTCCTCTGACGCTGGCAACCTCAACATTCTCATCCTCCTCGACCTCAGTGCCGCCTTTGACACCATCGATCACACCATCCTCCTCACCCGACTTGAAACCACCTTTAACATTACTGGCACTGCCCTCTCTTGGATTAAATCATACCTCTCTGACAGACGCCAGTTCATCACCATCAATAACTGCAAATCCCCCACTGCTCCCCTCCCCCAAGGTGTCCCCCAAGGTTCAGTTCTGGGCCCCCTCCTCTTCATCCTTTACCTGTCCCCCCTCGGTCACTTAATCCACCGTCATGGTCTCCAATTCCACTGCTTCGCCGATGACATCCAGCTTTTCATCTCCACCAAGTCCATCTCCACCGCCACCCACTCTATCCTGACAAACTGCATCGCTGAAATAAAATCCTGGCTTCAAATCAACTTCCTCAAACTTAACTGTGATAAATCTGAAATAATCATCATTGGCCCAAAAACGCTCATAAAATCCACCCATAACTTTGCCCTCAACATCGATGGTATCCCAGTATCCACCTCCCCTCACATCCGGAATCTTGGCATCATCTTTGACCAAACCCTCTCCTTCGACAAATACACTAAACAGATCACAAAGACAGCCTTTCTTTCACATGAAAAACATCGCCCGTCTCCGTCCATCCCTCTCCTCCACGGCTGCAGAAACCCTCATCCACGCCTTCATCACCTCCCGTCTGGACTACTGCAACAGCCTCCTCTATGGTTCACCCTCAACAATCACCAATAAACTCCAATACATTCAGAACTCCGCTGCCCGTCTACTCACCCATTCCCGGACCCGTGACCACATCATCCCCGTCCTTTACAATGTTCACTGTCTCCCCATCTCCCAGAGAATCCAGTACATAATCCTCCTCTTGACCTACAAAGCCCTCAATAACCTGGCCCCATCCTACCTGGCTGACCTCCTCTCCAGACACACTCCCACCCGCAACCTCCGCTCTGCTGGTACCAACCTCCTGACCCCCCCCCCCCCCATCCGGACCAAACTTAGATCCTGGGGGGACAGGGCCTTCTCCGTCGCTGCTCCCACCCTCTGGAACTCACTTCCTCACACTATCAGAGACTCCTCCTCACTCACCACATTCAAAACATCACTCAAGACCCACCTGTTCAACACTGCATTCAACATTTAACCCACAGCATTTAACCCCTGACTATCGCTTCTCCTTCTCCCTCTTTTGTGCTTTGAATATTTCCCTATTGATTCTTGTCTTTTTGAAATTGTTTTTATGTTTTGCTATGCATTATGTTTTGCACTCTGTCAAAGCGTCTTTGGGCTTCCTGAAAAGCACTATATAAAATAAATGAATTATTATTATTATTATTACTAGGACGTGCCCGTACGTGGGTGCCCGTTCCTTGCCAAAAAAAAAGAAAAAAAAAGTCTTCGCCCATGCATGCATGGGCGTGCCCATGGGCCCATGGGCGTGCCCGTAAGTGCGTGATGTGACCGTACAATGAATGTATCGTCCCGATGCCGCAGCTCGGATGGCGCTGCAGTTAATCGGGCCTGTATCAGCAGAGTTATTATAAACGTGTACTACAATCGATCGTACCTTACAGCGTCTGCTCGCCACGTTCAGCATCAGTACGTCGTCACTATGACTATCCGTAAGTCCGGAAGTGACGTCCTCATTTGACTGTCCGGAAGGTCGCATATCGCAGTTACGATGAATCGCAAATTAGTTTTAATTAGTTTTAAAACATAGTTTAACGCCAACATAGCGCCAACATAGTTTGCCAACGTGAAATAAATGAATACGCTCTCAAATGTGCCGTCCGAGGCAGAGTCTGTTCGCCACGTTCGGCACACGTGATAGCTCGCTGCTCTCTGATTGGTTGAATCGTTTTTTGGCCATAGCTCGGTAACTACTTCTCCGATTAATATGAAACCTTGAAAAGGCACATCCTCGGGTCCCCAGCAATATACCTGGCAAGTTTCAAGTATATCGGACCCGTGGTTGTCGAGAAACAGCGGTCACAGACACACTCCTCGGGGTTATGGCATATCGCTGCAAAGTCAATAAAGTGTGCACCCGTCGACTGGAATCCAAAATGTTGTCGAATCGACTGCCATGTGTTGGCTACAGATGTGGAGTTTCGGACTATAGTGTTACGGGATATCACAGAGCAGTAGTTTGCAATTTGACCAAGCATAAGTTCCAGAATGGTAGTTTTCTGCTGGGCAGTTCGACACTGCTCAGGGGGATATTGCCATCATCATCGTCGAGTCGACGAAAGGGGAACGCTCTGCTCTTCTTCTCCCAGGTGACACCCTCAGTGTTGAAGGAAGCAAAGTTGGGATCGAGCGATAAAATACAAAGAAAATTGTGTCTCCAATTTTCAATATAAATCACGGTTTCAGTTTTGCTGATTGACCATTAAATAATGTCGATGTTCGTCAGTGTATGACTCCGGTTAACCTATAATGCACTGTAAACTGAATAACATTGACGTTCAGTACCTTTGGGATACTCCCAAGTAAGCAAAGCAAGCAGAGACTGGCTACAAGATAACTTGCCACCGTTTTAACACGAGTCCTACAGAAATCCTACAGGATGGATTGTGATTAAAGGCTGAAAATGGAAGCCCCATTCCATTTGAAGGGTGTTTTGAAGCAGAGTTTAAGCTTAAAAACGGTTTAAAAATAGACCCAATAATTGGATTAAACGTAATTTCAGAGTTGATGGTTCGATACAGTAGTACCAATGGAGTCATTTTTTTCCTTTGTTTCCAGAACTGAGCCGATCACAAATATATACAGTCAACCAGACTGTGCAGAATCGATAGGAGGAACCAGTTTCCATATGTACAGGCCGTCACCATACTCAAATTCTTCCTGGGAATACAACAAATATCCCTCATGTTCGTTCTCATCCAGTAAAGAAATTGGAATTTGAAGGAGGTGGATTTAAGATAGATGAACGGGGGAAGAAAAGATTAAGGTTTTGGATGGAGAAAGATATGAGATGGTGCTGAACAACTGTTTTAAAGACGTGGAGGGAGGAGTGGGATTGAAGAGAGTGTGGAGTGTGGAAGTTTGTTCCACAGGTGGAAAAAGAGGAATTAAAGAGTGAAAGTGAGCAGAGAGTCTTGATTGTGGTAGTTTCACCAGAAGAGGCTTACTGCAGACAGACCTTGTGCAGCCTGCGGGAATATTTGGGAGGCAGAGCACAGTCAGAACAGAGGGTGGAAAGCCGAAGAGGAGACGAAAGAAGACAGAACGACCACCAACCTGCCTGTTGTGAGAGAGTGAAAGACCCTCATAATCAGATTCATCATGGGAGGTACCAACAATCATAAAAGATTTGGTTTCCACAGCATGAAGCTGCACGAGGTATGACGCAGGAACACCAGCCAAAAGGGAAGAGCTGTACTCCCACAAACTGCAGATGAAAGCTTTGTCGGGGGTGAGAAGCTCAGCAGTGTCAAGGAAGAACATTACAGGATGGAGAATGCCCAGTTGGCGACTGACTTTGGAGTTCAGCTTAGACATGTGGCTTTCCCAGGAAGGTCACAGCAGATAGTGAAACCCAAAAGCTTCAGTAACAAAACTTATTCAGAGGATTGTTGAGAAACTAGATGTAAGGGTCTTCCAGATGGTCTTTTCAGAGAGACAAGGTGAGAGTGTAAGATTTGTCATGATTGAAAGACATGTTCGATGTGAATGTCCAGCTAGTAATTATTGTCCAAGTGTGCAGAGAGTTAAGATGCTGCTTTTTGCCTGGAACCGTCGATCTGAGGGATGAGAGATGGAACGGCAGAAGGTGAAGTCATAAACAAAAAGATAAAGATTTTCCAGAGAGTCAGAAAGCTCACTGATGAAGATTAGAAAAAGCACATGTCCCAGAACACTGCCTTGAGGAACTCCAGCTTGGTCAGGAAAAGGAGATGAGAAAATTGATGAGAGAGATGAGAAGAAGGAGGGGGTGAGTTTCCTTCTGTGTTCATGTATTCCTTCCATTAACAATGCATTGTCATTGATGTTGAGAAAAATGTGGAAGCACCCAGCTGTGTGGCCCTCCACGTTGGGACATGTGCAACTGAGCTGCTTGGAAGCAATCAGTGGTGGCATGCAGCGCAGTCATGCCATGATGGTAAATGTCATGCAAGGCTTTCAACTGTTTTGGTGAACAACTCTCGATTTGATCAGGATTACTTATGAGGATATGGACAGCTCCAAACTCCCCAAAGACAGACAATAGAGCATGTGCCATGATACATTCACAACTAGATGGTGTTCATAGAATACTTACCCTGCGCAGTCAACTTGGTATCAGCCAACTCTTCTATTTTTGAACGTTTCTTTTTTTTATCTAATATGGCTGCCGGACCACGTGAGCGATGACATCATAAATATATATTCTCTAAATAATTGTTGCATAGATCATGCTCAATTAAATTTCAAACTGATCAGACTAAGCATTGTCCCTGTCGAATTATGACGTCATAATTATGACAACAATGAGGTCATCGTTAACAACACCTATTCCCCATATGGAGTTATTGACAATGAGCCACGTTTAATTTTTTTTAATGCTGACATGTCACACACTTCACTTTACTGAATTGCAGACACAAATGTTATATTTTCGTCAAAAATTGTCAGAATTTCACCAAATCCGTTCTGGTCATGTGTAAGTATACCTCAGCGATTGACAAATCTGAAATAAGAATTATATTTGAGGTCAAACTGACCCCGTGAGGTCGCTTCGTACTTTGCCTGCTCGTCATGTGCAGTGTGATAAATTCCATGCCCACTAGAGAGGGCTCTTCTTCTTCAGGCATAAAACAACTTCTGGCTTCCAGACCGTACTTCCAATCATCTTGAAATTTTGCACACATGTTCCACTTCATTACCTCTACTATAATTAGTTTCACGTCGATCAATGAAGCGGTTCAAGAGTTATAATTTTAAAAATATTTTCGTTTAAGTATTTATATCTGCCAAACCACGTCACCTATCGCAAATTCCAAAAGGTCATTTTAGCAGACTGAGACATTGAACACATCTGTGAAGTTTCCCCTCGTTAGGATCAAAAATGAGGAAGGAGCGAGGTTTTAAAAGTCTATGCTTTAAAACGTCATAACTCCGAAACCATGTGACGCATGACGCCATGCTCGCTGACTTTTTTGTTCATCATGGGGATGCGATTCTGCCTGCAAACATTGACCTCAGTCTGTTCAGGCGTTTTGGAGAAAATTTAATTTTAACGGTTTTTCAAGCTTTTCACTCTAAACAATATGGCGTCCGAACTATGTGACTTACGTCATAATTTTATTTCTGCATAAATTTATACCGAGAAGATGCTTAAGAAATTTCATCCTGATCGGATAAAGTTTTTTTACTTGTCAAATTATGTCATAACAGCAGCACCGTTATCATGCACTGCTTCCCTGTCAAACGTTATCATTCACACATGATATTCCGCATGGAGAGTTCTTTACAATGAGACCTGTCTCAGATATTTCTGTGCAACGGTTTTTGAGATATGGAGGTGCAAAATTTTTGGGTTTTTCCAAGATGACGCCCATACCACATGACCTGTGACATATTCACTTAAATATTCTGCAGGAGGAGTCCCTCCTTTCGCAACAATTTCATGTCAATCGGACCAACGGTTGCCAAGAAAATGAAATTTTAAAATGCCGACATGCACATACATATGTGACGTCCCCGAATGCTTAACCGTGCCTTTCGCTTCGCGAGCGCAGGGTAACAAGCATTCTGAGTATTGCGCTGCAATACATGTCCCCTACCGGCAGTCTGTCATCCGGAAAACTGTTGGGGAAATTACCAAAGTTCAAAGTGCCATAACTTTGTCAAAAATGACCGAAACGTCGTGAATTTCGAACTTGATCTGTACCTTATCATGAGGAAACCATGTACCAAGTTTGAAATCATTAGCACTAAGAGTTTAGAAAAAAAAGTCCGGACAACTGTTCTTTGTGTGACGGACTGACAGACGGAGGGACGGAGTGCAAACCTATAGTCCCCTCCGGTGAACACCAGTAGGGGACAAATAACACAAACACTGCATTTGTGCATTCAGGACCTCTCTTTATTGCGAAACCCTTCACAAATCCAAGTTTCATGACAAACATAAGCAGAAGTCTTCTTCTGATAAACAATTTTACAACAAGGGTGTTCTCTCCATATCATGACATGACATGACAATGAAACATGGACTACAGCAAAGTTTGAGTAAAAATTGATGTTAAAACTGCCATGGAAAGATGCCATCTGAGCATAACCAGAAAGGGACAAGAAAAACAATAAAATCAGATTGAAAACAAAATTCCTAAACACTAGTCACAGTCAAAAAACTCAAATGGAACTTGGCTGGAGACATGGCAAGGACAAATACAAGAATGCCAAACTGGCAACCTCAGGATGATGCTGAAAGAAGCACGATGAGATGCAAGATCAGATTGAGAGATTAGGTTATGTTACCATTTGAGTTCTTGGTTTCAATTTTTCAACAGTTCTCTATAATGAGAATATGGAGAAGCAAATTAACAAATTTTACATATTTTTTAAGCTGTCATTTTCTTTAAACTTAGTTTGAGGACGCAGATGGGGTTAGAATTTTGAGATTACTGTTGTCTTCTGGCACCAGTGTGCAGACATTCTGGTGACACCCAAAGTAACGTTTGGGGTAACGGCTGGTTGTCAGGGGTTACAGATGGTACTCTGAGACATTGTGCTGACACGGTATATGCTGAAAGGAATGTATGCTTTCATGATAGCTTTCACCTTACTGGTTCACTGAATACCTTGCCGACTGCTGAGGATCGCTTACAAGGGGCGAACATACAATCAAGTATGGGTAATGCCATGTGAAACAAACCTTTTTCAGCAAAACTTTTCCCACAATATTTGTTTGGCATTTCAGATTTCAGTTCTTTTGCATGGATCTTCATATGTATTTTCAAACTGACTTTTTGAGGGAAACCTTTGTCACATATCGAGCATTTGTGAGGACGCTCTCCTGTATGGATCATCATATGTAATTTGAAACTGCCTTTATGAGAGAAACCTTCATCACATATCGAGCATTTGTAAGGTTGTTCTCCTGTATGGATCTTCATATGTAATTTCAAATGGCCTTTTTGAGAGAAACCTTTATCACATATCGAGCATTTGTAAGGTCGCTCTCCTGTATGGATCCTCATATGTGATTTCAAACTGTTGCTATGAGAGAAACCTTTAACACATATCGAGCATTTGTAAGGTTGTTCTCCTGTATGGATCCTCATATGTGATTTTAAACTGCTGCTGTGAGAGAAACCTTTATCACATATCGAGCATTTGTGGGGTCGCTCTCCTGTATGGATCCTCATATGTGACTTCAAATGGCCATTTCGAGAGAAAACTTTATCACATATCGAGCATTTGTGCGGTCGCTCTCCTGTATGGATCTTCAAATGTTTATTCAAATTGCTTTTTGTCAAGAAACCTTTATCACAGGTGTTACGTGGTCCTCCCGGTAACTACCTGGTCTGGGTGACCCCCGGACCGTGGGAGGGACCCCGCCAGAAAGATATATGGTTTATACGCTTTCGTAACGCAATCAATATGAATTCCGGTCAAGAAGAAACCCCACACCAAGGATCCGGAATAATCAATAATATATTCCCTGAGCAATCAACAACCATCAACAATGCACAATCAATATTACAAAGGTATAAACTCATCTACACAAACTCTAAGATGGCCATCTTATATATTCCTCACGTGAGCCCCACTCCTGACTCCCTCCGTGGTCAATGTCTCCCACAATGTCTCTCGTCTCCGCACACGGGCGGTTGAACGAACCCCGGGCGGACGTGCTCCAAACGTGCCGTCTCGTACCGGGGACAGCTGTTGCAGCGCACCTCCTTGCCAAGCAACGGGGCAAAACCCAGCGCGGCTTCCAACGCGCGCGAGGCCCCGAAGTGCGACCCGTACGCGTCCTTGTAGACGGGGCAAAACCAAGCGCGGTTTGTACCGCGGGCGAGGTTCAACGTGCGACCCGTACGCGTCCTTGTAGACGGGGCAAAACCAAGCGCAGTTTGCACCGCGTGCGAGGTTCAACGGGCGACCCGTACGCGGCCTTGTAGACGGGGCAAAACCCAGCGCGGTTTGCAACGCGCGCGCGGCCCAACGTGCGACCGCTTGGTTCCGTGCACGAACTCACGGGGACTTCACGTGTCAACAGGTAGTTACGCGTCCAGGTAACTCCTCTCGCCAAACGGGTTTCGGAACGCCTCTGTTTTCCGCGCAGCGCAAGGTCGATTCCACCTTCTGTCGTCGCGGGGCGAGGAAGAAGAATCACCGTCCTTTTCTCTCCTCGTGTCTTTTCTTCTTCCGCTTCCGGCCACTTCCGTTTCCGGCCACCTGTTCCGAAGGGCTCCTGACCCTCCAATCACAACAACCCTTAATATACTACACACGGATAAGCAAAGACCTGAATGGTAATTCACATACATTCACATAAATATGTAACACTCCCCCCCTTCAAGAAAGAAAGTTTGAACCCAGCGAAAACTTTCTTTGCCGGCCAATTTGGAGAAACAAACCAGATAACTCAACCCCCCCCCCCCCCCCACATTATCAGTTCCCCCTGGGCCCAATTATCACTTAAAAATAAAGCAACCAAAATTTCACCACAACCCCTCCAGATTACTCCCTCTGGACTAAGTACCAACAATGACATTGTCCCTGCCAAATCAAACTCCATCTCATGACCCTCTGACTTTGACCGTCCGTATCTTGGGAATGAAGGTTAAGGGTTGATCAAAGATCCAAAGTTAAGCAACTCGATAGCACTTTTTCCGGGAGGCCAAGCCGAGTATTCACTACATGGATGCCTTTAGGAACGCGGAGTTCACGGTTAGTCCGTGCAGGAAAGTTCTCTACATGGGCGCCTTGAGGAACGTGGAGTTCACGGTTAGTCCGTGCATGAAAGTTCACTACCTGGACGCCTTTAGGAACGGCGTTCACGGTTAATTCGTGTAGGAATCTTGGCTCGGCGGCTCCGCCGCCTTCAGTGCTTCAACTTCTCAGAACTTCCCTAATAATGAGGGTGGGACCACTGGTCCCTGTAGTCCCATGAATAGCGGTCTCCTTCTCGGCCACCACCAAAACTACCGCCCAGTTGTCCTCTCCTGTAGACCTCTCGACGCCTACGAAATGCCTTCCCTACTGTTATGGTCCGACCCTCCAAATCCTTGCCATTCCAATTCTTCTCTGCCTCTCTGGCGTCTTTTGTGCTGGCAAACGTGACAAAGCCGAACCCTCTTGACTGCTGCGTTTCCCAGTCTCTTACCAACCGCACTTCCACCAGCGGCCCATATCTGTTGAAGACAGAGGTCAGAACTTCTTCCTCTGTTTTGAAGTTCAGTCCCCCTACAAATAACTTGGCACTTTTGTCGCCATCCCGAGCTGGTGTGGCGTTATTTTCCCTGCTGGGCTCTTTACCAACCCTCAGGTTACCATAAACTTGACCCCCGGCCAAATCATTCCCAATAACCACAGATACACCCTCTACAGGAAGCGTGGCTTGTAAACCGACGGTGACCGGTCCTGACACCAAATCGGACTCCAAATGGATGACATGAAGGGGAGCACTAACACCGCCCCCGATCCCCTGTAAACGAACACTATCCCCCGTTGCCGTCTCCTCGGACCATGGCAAAATGCCTTCAAGCATTAAAGATTGATGTGCCCCTGTGTCCCTCAATATCCTAACCGGTTTCCGGTTAGTCGAGGCTCCATCCCGTGACACAAACCCCTCTGAAATAAAGGGTTGGTAACCCTTTTGATGGCGATTTCTCACAATGGCCATTGCGTTTGGAGTCGTAGTAGTCGGACTCCGCTCTGGGTCTTCGCTTTTCATGCAGTAACAACTGGACATCAAGTGTCCAGGTTTCTTGCAAAAAGCGCAAGTAGGCCCGGAGGAAAACCTCGTGGTCTGCCTCGGGCCCCCCGAACTATAAGTTTGTCTTGGGCCCTCATCCCTCCGATTTCGAACCGGTGGGGTATCATAGTTGTCCCCATAATCCTCTCGAGGCCGCCGCCATGTATGGTCGTTCTCCGCACCTGCTGTTCCCCACCTCCCCTGCGGAGATCTAGGCGAGGAGTTAGGTTCGTGGACCCCTATTCGGTGGGTTAAGGCATAATCATCTGCCATGGTGGCTGCGTCCCACAACTTTGGTACCTTCTTTTCCTGCAGGTACACTTTGATGTCCTCGTGGACACACTGCTGGAATTCCTCCACCAGGATCAAGTCCCGCAATTTCTCGAAGTCTTTCCCGACTCCTTTTGACTCACACCACCGATCAAACATGTTTTCTTTCACTCTGGCAAACTCCACATGGGTCTCACTCTCCCTCTTCCTGGCATTCCTGAATTTTTGCCTGTAAGCTTCCGGAACCAACTCATAGGCTTTGAGGATGTGCTTCTTCAGTACCTCATAATCTGCACATTGGTCTATTGGTAGCGCCGAATAAATTTCCTGAGCTTTCCCCACCAGCACACTTTGCACGAGTATGGTCCAGGCCTCCTCCGGCCAGTTTAATTGTCGAGCCACTTTCTCAAAGTGTGGGAAAAATTTCGCGACTTCTTTTTCACTGAACGGTGGAACCAGCCTCACATGTCTGCCCACATCCCAGGTTTTCTGGTTAGGTGTCGACCCCGTCAGCAAGGGTGGTGCCTCTCCCCATTCTCTCATTAACTCCAGCTCCTTGAATTTGATTTCTTGCTGAAGCTCCATGTCACGTTCCTTTAATTCCCTTTCCGCTTTTCTCTCCTCTGCTTCGAGGTCCCTTGCAGCTCTCCTCTCCTCTGCTTTTCTCCCTTCTAACCTTTCCTGGAGTTCTCGTTCCACTCTCCTTTCCTCTGCTTGTTTCTCTTCTCTCCTCGCTTCTGCTTTCCTTTCTTCTTCTGCTAACCTTTCCTGGAGTTCTCGTTCCACTCTCCTTTCCTCTGCTTGTTTCTCTTCTCTCCTCGCTTCTGCTTTCCTTTCCTCTTCTGCTCTTTCCTTTTCTGCTTTCCTTTCTTCTTCTTTTAACCTTTCCTGGAGTTCTCGTTCCACTCTCCTTTCCTCTGCTTGTTTCTCTTCTCTCCTCGCTTCTGCTTTCCTTTCTTCTTCTGCTCTTTCCTTTTCTGCTTTCCTTTCTTCTTCTTTTAACCTTTCCTGGAGTTCTCGTTCCACTCTCCTTTCCTCTGCTTGCTTCTCTTCTCTCCTCTCTTCTGCTTTCCTTTCTTCTTCTGCTCTTTCCTTTTCTGCTTTCCTTTCTTATTCTGCTCTTTCCTTTTCTGCTTTCCTTTCTTCTTCTTTAATCCGTTCCTGGCTCCGTAATTGCAACTCCAGTTTCCGGAGCTCAACGTCTTCTGGTTCTTCGGGTAGCCACTCCCAGGCTAACTCGTCCCATGTTCCTAATCCCACCATAGATTGTATCACCGTGGCCTGCAACTCTGCCTTCCTCAAATTAGTTCGGACCTCCAAGTTAAAATGTTTGGCCAATTTCAAGAGGTCCGACTTTAGCAACGCTCGGAACTGTGCCTCACTCGGTGTTACCCCAAAGTTCTGTGCCACAAACGCCATGGTGCCTATCGTTAACACCTGTTAACCTTCACCCAAGATTTTACCCCAATTTCTCAAAAAAAATTTTTTTTACCAATTAATAATTTATTAATAAATTTTAATTAATTAAAATTATTATTTTATTACTTTATACAATTTTAAATCCCGGACGTAGACCCAATTGCGAAACCGCAAATCGTAATTTGGACGAGCCCCCAATTCTGTTACGTGGTCCTCCCGGTAACTACCTGGTCTGGGTGACCCCTGGACCGTGGGAGGGACCCCGCCAGAAAGATATATGGTTTATACGCTTTCGTAACGCAATCAATATGAATTCCGGTCAAGAAGAAACCCCACACCAAGGATCCGGAATAATCAATAATATATTCCCTGAGCAATCAACAACCATCAACAATGCACAATCAATATTACAAAGGTATAAACTCATCTACACAAACTCTAAGATGGCCATCTTATATATTCCTCACGTGAGCCCCACTCCTGACTCCCTCCGTGGTCAATGTCTCCCACAATGTCTCTCGTCTCCGCACACGGGCGGTTGAACGAACCCCGGGCGGACGTGCTCCAAACGTGCCGTCTCGTACCGGGGACAGCTGTTGCAGCGCACCTCCTTGCCAAGCAACGGGGCAAAACCCAGCGCGGCTTCCAACGCGCGCGAGGCCCCGAAGTGCGACCCGTACGCGTCCTTGTAGACGGGGCAAAACCAAGCGCGGTTTGCACCGCGGGCGAGGTTCAACGTGCGACCCGTACGCGTCCTTGTAGACGGGGCAAAACCAAGCGCGGTTTGCACCGCGTGCGAGGTTCAACGGGCGACCCGTACGCGGCCTTGTAGACGGAGCAAAACCCAGCGCGGTTTGCAACGCGCGCGCGGCCCAACGTGCGACCGCTTGGTTCCGTGCACGAACTCACGGGGACTTCACGTGTCAACAGGTAGTTACGCGTCCAGGTAACTCCTCTCGCCAAACGGGTTTCGGAACGCCTCTGTTTTCCGCGCAGCGCAAGGTCGATTCCACCTTCTGTCGTCGCGGGGCGAGGAAGAAGAATCACCGTCCTTTTCTCTCCTCGTGTCTTTTCTTCTTCCGCTTCCGGCCACTTCCGTTTCCGGCCACCTGTTCCGAAGGGCTCCTGACCCTCCAATCACAACAACCCTTAATATACTACACACGGATAAGCAAAGACCTGAATGGTAATTCACATACATTCACATAAATATGTAACACAGGCAAAGCACTTGTGGGGATGTTTACCGGTGTGGATCCTCATGTGCATTTTGATGTTACTCGTTGAAATAAAATCCATTCTGCACACATTACACTTATAACGTATTTGCCTTTTAAGAACCTTTTTGTGTTTGTTTCGTTAAATATTAAACTTGGTGTTGCGATGCCCAGACATGCACTTTTATTTTTCAGAAAGTGAGTCTTGATGTCATGATTGTTTCTTCAAAACAGGCTTCCTCCTCACTATCAAGCTGCGACTGGACCTTATTTGTCCCAT
Organism: Myxine glutinosa; assembly: GCF_964187855.1. Lineage (NCBI taxonomy): Eukaryota > Metazoa > Chordata > Myxini > Myxiniformes > Myxinidae > Myxine > Myxine glutinosa. The sequence goes on along the minus strand of NC_136261.1, from coordinate 434,152,748 downwards.
TTCTACAGAAAGAAAGAACACAACTTTTTTTGTCACAATTAAAATGCAAAAAAAAAATACATTTCCGAAAAGTATTGTTGCGGATCTCCGACGTCGGCCTCCCCCTTAAAAAGCTGGGATTAATCCCCTTGTCTTTTATCTGGCCGACACGATCCTGGGGGTTATAACGTCCTTCCCGGGCAGCGTTAGGTAGGGTTTTTAGGACTAGGGATTCGCTACTAATTAAGTACTAACGCTGACCGGAAACGAGGGAATAACTCCCGCCCGAATCATGGATATTGTTGGAATATGCCGAGCGGATAGCAATCCGTGATCCGAGCCGTTAACAAGGACTAGACCCGATTATAGCGGTTCCTAATCGTGCCATGCTTACCCAATGGAGAAAAGACTAGGACGATCGAATTTAGGAAGAAACCAGAAGAACAAGGCAATTTATTCACAATGTACAAAGAAGAGGAAAAAAAAAAAGGATGTACAAGGAAGAGGAAGAAAAAGTACACAGGGCAGTCTTAGATAGTCTTACTTTTCCCTTGGACTCGGGCCTGTTCACTCTCAGACTCGGTCTCAGACTCAGACTCACGTGGGGATGTAGAATGTAGGGTGGAAGGTCAAGCAATGGCGTTCACAGCTCGTCCGGTCCTTGACTCGTTCTGTGCAGCAGATCAAAACCCGGCAGGCAGATCTCTGCATAGCGTAGGTGCGAGCGGGCAATTATTGTGACGGGGAAAGGTCAGTAAGCTGGCGGTTATTGCATGCTTAGCCACATATGTAATAAGTGTACCGGCGCCTTTACACGTGCCCCCGGTATCGCTGGGTAATACGCCACTTCCCCACTGATGTTACCACAGCCAAGCCAAGCCCTCGTTCCTTGCCACCGCCGTATGCATGCGGACCCTTGGATAGTCCGTCAATACCACGTACGTTCTTCAGTACTCAACTAAACTCTCGAGTGCCTCTCTCTCCCCGCTCAGAACTGAAGGTCAACCTCATATAACGAGTGCAGTTTTTTTTTTTTTTTTTTTTTTTTTTTTTTGTATACAAGATCGAGGCTCGTGAAAGAGCCAACATTAATTACACAGAAAGACAAACCGACACATAAAACATATAACATAGGGAGCGGTAGACAAGATGGGGAGAGAGGGGGAAGGACACAAACACAACATTTGAGAGCAGGGACCAAGAGACATGGAGACATCGAGAGATCTGAGAGAGGGCGAGGGCTTTGGGGGGGGGGGGGAAGGGGGCAGTGGGAGAGGTATAAAACATATGGACACTGCCAGGACTTCCAGGAAAGAAGTTGGAATTTCAATCAAGGTGGATCTGGGGTGAATTAGCGGGGGTAGAAAAGATCAAGGTTTTGGATGGGGGAAGATAAGAGATGGTGGTGAACAGCTGTTTTAAAGACCTGGAGGGAGGAGTGGGATTGAAGGGAGTGAGGGAGTTTGTTCCAGAGGCGGGAGAAAAGAGGAATGAAAGAGTGAAGGTGAGCGGAGAGCCGAGATTTCGGCAGTTTAACCATCAGAGGGTTGCTGGCAGATCTTGTGCGACCTGTAGGAATATTTGGGGGACAGAGCACAGAGAGAGCTGGGGGTGCAAGGCCGGAGAGGAGTCGGTAGAAGACAGAAAGACCACCTACCTGCCTGCGGTGAGTGAGTGAAAGGCCCTCAGAGATAGCTTCATCGCGGGAGATTCCAATAATTCTGAAAGCTTTGGTTTCAACAGCGTGAAGCCGAGCTAGGTGTGAGGCAGGAGCACCGGCCCATAGGGGAGAACAGTATTCCATTGAGCTGCGGATGAAAGCCTTGTATGTGGTGAGGAGCTCAGGTGTGCCGAGGAAGGACTTCGCAAGACGGAGGATGCCCAGTCGGCGACTGGCTTTGGAGGCCAGCTTGGAAATGTGGTTTTCCCAAGAAAGATCATGGCAGATAGTGAGACCCAAAATCTTGAGCGACAGAACTTCTTGGAGAGGATTGTTTAGAAAGTAGATGGGAGGGTTGTCCAGTCGATCTTTTCGGAGAGACATAGTAAGAGTGTGAGATTTGTCAGGATTGAAAGACATGTTCCACTTGTTTGACCAGTCTGTGATTTTGTCCAGGTCTTCAGAGAGTGAGGAGGCAGCAGACTGCCGATCTGAGGGAAGAGGAATGGAGCGGCAGAGAGTGGAGTCATCAGCAAAGAGATAGAGAGGATTTTCGAGAGAGTCAGAGAGATCATTGATGAAGACCAGAAAAAGCACGGGGCCCAGAACACTGCCTTGGGGAACTCCAGCCTGAACAGGAAGAGGAGATGAGAGAAACCCATTCAGGGCCACACGTTGACGACGACTAGAGAGGAAGTCCGCCAGCCATGCGTGGAGATTTCCATGGATACCAAAGGAGTAGAGTTTGGTGAGCAGAGCGGGGTGCCAGACCGTGTCGAAGGCACGTGATATGTCGAGGGAGACAGCTCTAATTTCCTGTTTGGCATTGAGGACCTCCATCCATTGTTGAGACAGCAGAAGCAGCATGTCCAGAGTAGAGTGACCTGGTCTGAAACCAAATTGATGATCAGAGATCAAGCCATTGGAGAAGAGGAAAGATTTCATATCAGAAGCAATGATGGATTCCATGACTTTGCTGATAATTGGGAGAAGGCTGATTGGTCTGTAGTTGCTAGGATCTGTTTTTGCACCTTTTTTGTGCAAAGCGGTGATGTTGGCTGATTTCCAAGCAGATGGCAGTTGACCTTGAGCAAAAGAGAGGGTGAAGAGAACAGAGAGAGGGTGAGATAGAGCAGCAGAGCAGGATTTTAGGACTCGTGGGCTGATGCCGTCGGGTCCAGTTGCAGAATCAGAGTCGAGGGTTGACAGAAAGTTTTCCACCTTGTCAGGAGGAAAGGACACGGAGTCCAGGAGCAGCAGGGTACGACTGGGTATGGTGGGTACAGAGAGGGATGGGTTTGGGAACAAACGACAGTTGTGTCAGTCCTTTGTAAGGGCTTTGCGTGCGCAGTTTTGTAAGACAAGCCAGCGAACGCTCTGGAAGCCCCAACCACGCCCTGTCAGGTGATCTCACCTTTGCCCTGGTTGGCTGGTGATGGCTTACCGGCTCCGCCTTTATGGCTGCTTGACGTGGCCGCACCTCCACCCTTGCGCTCCGCCCCCCTTTTTGGGCCTCACCTCATGGCTTTTGGGCTGGTTTGAGCGAGCCCAAGGGCAGCGATGGCTGCTGGCCAAGGAGCGTAACAAACTGGGAGGGGCGATGGGGTACAGACTGAACAGTGCTTAATGGCGTCGCTTGGAGGGAGGCTGCCAAAATGAACGAACGGGGGGCATACTCTTATTTGTTTGACACAACGCAGATGCAACTACTGGACATGGCCTTATCTAAACACATACTAAGAAATAACTACCATCCTAAGGTGACCTAAGTGTTGCATGTGGCCTATCTATGGGGTGCAACCTTTAACCTTTAATGATGTTACTTGTGTGTGTTCTCAAACCCGCAACACTGCACCCCTCCTTTTGCCAGGCTTGTCCCGAGCTGAACCGATACCTGGGTCAGCACTACTCTTTAACATTAGTGTGACACTTAGGTGTGGTTACCCTCTACTTTTAACCTACTACCCTGAGTGCGACAGTTTTAACACTAGATATGTCCCACCTGCTGCATTGAGTACTACCTAACTGGCTCATGCCCACAATTAACCGAATTACGGAATTATTTTCAAACTAAACATAAAGCCAGTGGGGAGCATGTTATTTACAAGGCGACTAATTTATTTACAAAACTACAACCCAGGACCTGTCTTTTGTGGGAACAAGAAGAAGGTTTGAGAAGAGGAAAGGCCAATTGCATTGCACTGCACTGCACCAATACACCATACACCCATAAGCACCACAATAAAAAAAATATGCACAAAAAGCACCATCACAAATGCACAAAAACATTTCAAAATAATTAGTGGTGACATCCTGTGCTTAGCTTGACTGCTGCGCCGTTGGATCTTGGCTGCATCTTCTTCTTTGGTGTGCCATCGTTAAAATTTACAATCCTTTCATCTGGGCACACCAAAGATTAATTAATAAAAAGGGCACAAACCGCATCCGCTTTTTATTATGGCCAGCAGGGCCAGCATAGGTGGTCCGACTGCTTGGCATGTGCGCCACTTAAGAACAGTGGTCCGCAAGCAAGATGCTGCTGGCAGCAATGGTCTGCTCCAGCAATGGTGCCAGGCCACAGAATGTGTGGTCCATATGGTGTATCAGTGCAGGCAGGCAGGCAGCAGGGTGCAGCGCAGAGTGCAGCCGCACAACTCAGGGCACCTGCACACTCCCCTCGACAAAAGACCATTGGTCCATGAGTGTGGAGGAAGACAAAGCAGAGGTTAGCGGGGGGCAAGGGCCCAAGGGTACACATCAAAACAAGGCAATGCGACATGAAGGGCGCGGGAGAGCGAGCTGAGAAAGCTCGTCCCTACTTGTACGTCACCCACCCCCCCCCCCCCCCCCCATGTCAATCTACCTACCCTTGCCCTTCCCCATATTTACACAATTTACAAATTTGTCTCTACCATCTCATCTCCCATACCTCCCCTAAACCAAATTCGTTCCCAATCCCTCCCAAGAAGGAAGGGATGGAATACCCACAATGTCTCACCCACGTCAAGATGCATCTTACATTCCAAATACTTGCGAAAACCTGGTGTGGAGTCCTGTCACCTCGGTGAGTGGATGCGGATGGTGCGAAGAGATTTTCCTCCAAACTATATTCTAATTGACATTAACTCTATTACACTACCCAGGGTCTTGCCCTGCCAATCCAATTGGCCTCATTACACTATGTGGTTCTAAAAACCAATTCCCATTGACCATACTGTGGTGCTCTCCCAATTTGGGGTCTCACTCCTCCAATTTTTCAATCTGTGCCCTCGCACAATTTCGGGGCTGGGTCGTGTGGCTCTACCAGCAGGTCTACCTACCTGCGCACCACAGCCACTGAAGCCGCCTCCCAAGCTTGCCTGCTCCTGATGACTGCCTACCCGGAGAAGGCCCTCCCTGGCTCTTACCCCACTAATGCCCCCTCTGGCATTGGGCTACCCGGGTCCTCTCCTTAGGATCCTCGGGGCCCCACTGAACTCTAACTCTGAACACTACCTGGCTCCCAGAGCCTACCTGCGGCCTCACCTGGCTGACAGACTGCCTGGGGCAGAGTACCCCAATAACCATACTCACTAACAGGCTCACACGCCCAGCCATTCCACTAACTTATGCACCCCTCCAAGCAATACTCTGCCACGACTCGCACCACAGATGTCAATATCCAATAAATTTATCTAACATTTTTACCTAACTTTAAACCACCCTCCTCGGGTATTCATGAAGGGATCCATCCTCCCCCCATTCACTCCTTCGCACCATGCACTCCACACCACTCATACCACACACCATTTACTCCACGCCATTTTTTCCACACCATTTATTCCCTTGCACCCCATGCAAGTCAATGCACTCATCGCCATTACACACATCCTCAATACTCTACTCATACACTTTCACACACACACACACACACACACACACACACACACACACACACACACACACACACACACACACACACACACACACACACACACACACACACACACACACACACACACACCATTCTCGAGCATTGCCTCATTTGCTCACCATCACCACCAAGACTCTCATTCCCAATTCCTCATTTGCGCCTAAAGCACATCCTCAAGCTCACACACACAGCATCATCTAACTATCTACTCCCTACTAATACTGGTGCTTTCCCGGTCTTCCCTTTACACTAGCACATCCCTCGTCATTATCATCCATCTACTCTCTCTACGTCCCCTCTACCTGTCCAAATGTCACTACTTAAATATTGGTCTCCTATGCTCACTTCTAAGTCCCTATCAATTATCCTAGCCTGCCCTGGCTAGCTCTCACTGCCAAACCCCATAAGTCCATAGCTCCTTTGCCTCGACTATAGTGTGAGGGATGGTAAAGCTACCATCCCTCTACACCAGGTACCATTCCCCATCAATACCTCTATTCGTCTACTATCTTGAGCCTCTCGTGCGGGAATACATTGTCATTACAGCTCGGCTTCGCAAAGCCGAGCAATGCGTGCGGATGGTCAGTCTCCTGTTGGTTGGGTCCGTCCGGCATTTTTGATTCTGGGGAGGAGCCATACTCGGGCCGAGGTTCCAGGTGCCATCCCGGCACGGAGCCTTTCGGTCTCCGGCACGATGACCCAACCTCCCCCGGTCAGAGCCCCGCACCCGCCAGGGGGCGAAGGTCCGACCTGGCCTTTCTCCCCTGGAATCGTGCCGATCGCCTTGCTCGTGAAGGCGCGGCACCGACCATACAGGGCGGAGCCCGGCCCGAATCGTGCTCGGCGCTCATTGCAAGAGCGCCGCGGCAACGATCCCCGCCGGCCCCTGCAGCACACAAAGAACACCACGCCCCGAGAGCTCGCATCGGCTATACGTCGGCCTAACCGCTGCCCCGTTCTGCGTTGATGCTCGGATCGCATTCTCACATCCACACGCGACCCTTTCTACACTCACAAAACGCGGGGCTCCAGCACCTCCCATACATCCCATGCACTCCATTATCGCACACTCTTTCGTTCCAAACTCAGGTGCACACCACTCTGTTACGCACCTTTCCTCCCCGCACACCTCTCGTGCACTCTCCCCCGTTACGTACTCCGTAACCAACATGGGTGTGCACTCTTGCACATACCCAATCACCCGCTCCGGTGTGCATCCCCGCACACGCTCCACAACACGCTCCGGTGTGCATTCTCGTACACTCTCCACAACCAACTCTGGTGTGCATTCTCGCACACTCTCTCCATCCAACTCACACTCTGTGTCGCACTCACTCTCCCTCTCACACTCTGTTTCACACTCGCGCTTTGGCGCACACCTTTTCCTCACACTCACGCCATTTCCTTTCACACAGCGCACCACGGACCTTCCACAAGCGCCCGGGTGACGCCGGGATCCCAAGCACGAAAAATCCTTTCGCGCCAAACCTTTTCATGCTATATACAGCCCTACTCACCTTCGGGATCCTTTTCTCCTCACGCAGCTGCAAATCTTTATTGGGATTAGCAAGTACGGCATCATGATGCGAACACAGACTTTGCACAATTTCCATCTTTTCCTCCAGCGATTGCTTTTCTAATTCTGCCGTTTCTTCAACCCCAATTTCCACTATAATGAATTCATTTTCTTTTTCCTCGACGACCCATGGCACTAATAAAATATTTTTTTCTAATTTGGCTGTCGTCGGCTTTTCCATACGATTGCGATTTCTATACCAGTCGACATATCTGCGCTTTGCTCAGCCTCGCTTTCCCCGCTTTCCTCAAGCCGCGCTACCCCGTCACATACCCGTGTGCCTTTCCCGCTCGACCTGCGGTCTATTTCTTTCCCAAATTTTTCCATATCACACCTGGATTCCTTTAGTTTGGTGTCCATCCGAGTAGTCATTTCATTCTTCTCGCATCTCGCCTCCTCCCCCCTACCAAATATTTCGCGCATGTTTTTTCTCGACTCTGCCCCCCCCCCCCCATTCTTTTATGTTTTCATTATGCTTGGCCATCAAATCCATCATTTCAGCCATAAATAATTGCATGTCTTTAGGACTCACTTGCACAGTGGGTGCGGCCATCGTCGCCACATAAGAGGCGCCGCCATTGTCTTTACCAGCTGCCGCACCCTTTTCTGCTTCCATTTCTTCCCGGGGATCCTGGGTTATTAACTCTACCTTATCTTCTACCCCCACCGGCATCCGACCACCTTGGTTATCCATGGCACGATTTAATTTAGATGTTTAATGCTAAATTTGGGTCGCTCGTAATTTTGACCAAATTTGTCCAAAAGATAAAAAAATTGGTTCGGGTTCCAAATCCCACTCGACACCAATTGTTGCGGATCTCCGATGTCGGCCTTCCCCTGATCAAGGGGGGATTAATCCCGTCTTTTATCTGGCCGACGCGATCCTGGGGGTTATAACGTCCTTCCCGGGCAGCGTTAGGTAGGGTTTTTAGGACTAGGGATTTGCTACTACCTAAGTACTAATGCTGACCGGAAACGAGGAAATAACCCCCGCCCGAATCACGGATATTGTTGGAATATGCCGAGCGGATAGCAATCCGCGATCCGAGCCGTTAACAAGGACTAGACCCGATTATAGCGGTTCCTAATCGTGCCACGCTTACCCAATGGAGAAAAGGCTAGGGTGATCGAATTTAGGAAGAAACCAGGAAGAACAAGGCAATTTATTCACAATGTACAAAGAAGAGGAAAAGAAAAGGATGTACAAGGAAGAGTAAGAAAAAGTACACAGGGCAGTCTTAGACAGTCTTACTTATCCCTTGGACTTGGGCCCGTTCGCTCTCAGACTCAGACTCACGCGGGGATGTAGAAGGTAGGGTGGAAGGTCCGGCCATGGCGTTCACAACTCGTCCGGTCCTTGACTCGTTCAGTGCAGCAGATCGAAACCCGGCAGGCAGCTCTCCGCGTAGCGTAGGCGCGAGCGGGCAATTATTGTGATGGGGAAAGGTCGGTAAGCTGGCGGTTATTGCATGTTTAGCCGCGTACGTAATAAGTGTACCGGCGCCTTTACACGCGCTCCCGGTATCACTGGGTAATATGCCACTTCCCCACTGATGTTACCACAGCCAAGCCAAGCCCCAGTTCCTTGCCACCGCCGAATGCACGCGTATCCTTGGATAGTCCGTCAATACCACGTAGGTTCTTCAGTACTCAACTAAACTCTCGAGCACCTCTCTCTCCCCACTCAGAAATGAAGGTCAACCTCATATAACGAGTGCAGTTGCGTCAGTCCTTTGTAAGGGCTTTGCTTGCGTGGTTTTATAAAACAAGCCAGCAAACGCTCTGGAAGCCCCAACCACACCCTGTCAGGCGATCTCACCTTAGCCCTGGTTGGCTGGTGATGGCTTACCGGCTCCGCCTTGATGGCTGCTTGACGTGGCCGCACCTCCACCCTTGCACTCCGCCCCCCTTTTTGGGCCTCACCTCGTGGCTTTGGGGCTGGTTTGAGCGACCCCAAGGGCAGCGAAGGCTGCTGGCCAAGGAGCGTAACAAACTGGGAGTGGCGATGGGGTACAGACTGAACAGCGCTTAATGGCGTCGCTTGGAGGGAGGCTGCCAAAATGAACGAACGGGGGGTCTACTCTTATTTGTTTGACACAACGCAGATGCAACTACTGGACATGGCCTTATCAAAACACATACTAAGAAATAACTACCGTCCTAAGGTGACCTACGTGTTGCATGTGGCCTATTTATGGGGTGCAACCTTTAACCTTTAATGATGTTACTTGTGTTTTTTTTTTTTTTTTTTTTTTGTATACAAGATCGAGGCTCGTGAAAGAGCGAACATTAATCACACAGAAAGACAAACAGACACATAAAACAAATAACATCGGGAGCGGTAGACAAGATGGGGAGAGAGGGGGAAGGACACAAACACAACATTTGAGAGCAGGGACCGAGAGACATGGAGACATCGAGAGATCTGTGGGAGGGAGAGGGCTTTGGGGGGGAGGCATGTGAAGGGGGGGAGGCATGTGAAGGGGGGGGTGGGAGAGGTATAAACATATGGACACTGCCAGGATTTCCAGGAAATAAGTTGGAATTTCAAACAAGGTGGATCTGGGGTGAATTAGTGGGGGTAGAAAAGATCAAGGTTATGGATGGGGGAAGATAAGAGATGGTGGTGAACAGCTGTTTTAAAGACCTGGAGGGAGGAGAGGGATTGAAGGGAGTGTGGGAGTTTGTTCCACAGGCGGGAGAAAAGAGGAATGAAAGAGTGAAGGTGAGCAGAGAGCCGAGATTTCGGCAGTTTAACCATCAGAGGGTTGCTGGCAGATCTTGTGCGACCTGTAGGAATATTTGGGGGACAGAGCACAGAGAGAGCTGGGGGAGCAAGGCCGGAGAGGAGTCGGTAGAAGACAGAAAGACCACCTACCTGCCTGCGGTGAGTGAGTGAAAGGCCCTCAGAGATAGCTTCATCGCGGGAGATTCCAATGATTTTGAAAGCTTTGGATTCAACAGCGTGAAGCCGAGCCAGGTGTGAGGCAGGAGCACCAGCCCATAGGGGAGAACAGTATTCCATAGAGCTTCTTCCATAGAGTTCTCAAACCCGCAACAGTATATATTTTCTCAACACAAAAGATTGCATGTTAATTTTTTACATTTCCACTCACCAGTTGCAAAACAGGAAGCACTTCCGTTTGTCCTGTGAATATCATCTGAACCTTCCTTTGCCGAAGCACAATTTTAATCTTCTGTGATAGATGAATTGTTGTGTTGTCTGCCTTCCACATTTACAGGATGGACATCACCTGTGTACAAATCAGCATCAGTCTTTTGCAGGTAAATGAGATTGAGAACTATCTTTGGAGTGCATAGATCATGTTACGACATGGAATGTATACTTCAATTTAAATACAATTATGGCCTCAAAACGATCATTCATTATTCGTTCATTCATTCATTCAATGAAGTTAAAGATTGTTAAAAAGAAAAATTCCGGATGTTAAGCGCCATTGCAGCAGTCTTCTACATCACCCTTATACACCACCCAATTTAACATGCCCATGCGCTGCTAAATTGGAGGTGAGTAGAAGTAACAAGAAGGCGATTTGTGTTCATGTATTTAATACAATTTTAATAAAATAAAGATTGCAATATCAATCCAAAAAAATTCTGGAATGTACTGGCGTTAAAATTTTCTCAAAATTTCCATTCACGAAGCTCAGAACAAGTGTGTGTGTGTGTGTGTCTGCCCTCAGGAATGCCAGGAAATAACATCTCTCTACTCTCAAGATTGAACTCTCAAAGATTTATCCTTCGTCCAAGTCCTGGTGCCGTCTGCTCAAATCTGTCTCTGGTATTTGTTCCCCCTCCATCCCCTCCCTTACCTCAAACGGCCACACACCTGACGCTGCACGAGAAAAAGCTAAATGCCTCAACCCCTCGTTTGCCTTAAAATCTTGTGTCCCAAACACATCACTCTCTGTGCCCACCTTAACCAGTCGTACCCAGCTGCTCCTGGACTCTGTGCCCTTCTCTCCCGACAAGGTGGACAAGTTTCTGTCAAACCTTGACTCTGATTCCGCAACTGGACCCGACAGCATCAGCCCACGGGTCCCAAAATCCAGCTCGGTCACGCTATCACACCCTCTCTCTGTTCTCTTCACCCTCTCTTTTGCTCAAGGTCATCTGCCATCTGCTTGGAAATCAGCGAACGTCACTGCTTCACACAAAAAGGTGCAAAAACTGATCCCTCCAACTACAGACCAATCAGTCTGATCTCAATTTATCAGGAAGGTCATGGAATACATCATCGCTTCTGATATCAAATCCTTCCTCTTCTTCCAAAGGTTGATCTGTGATCATCATTTTGGATTCAGATCAGGCCACTAAAATCTGGACATGCTGCTTCTGCTTTCTCAACAATGGATGGACATCCTCAATGCTAAACAGGAAATCAGAGCCGTCTCCCCTTGACATATGTTGTGCCCTCAAAAGGGTGGGGCATCCCACCCTGCTCAACAACTCTCCTAAAATGGTATCCATGTTAACCTCCATGCATGGCTTGCGGACTTCCTCTCTAGTCGGTCAATGTGTGGCCCTGAATGGGTTTCTCTCATTTCCTCTTCCTGTTCAGGCTGGAGTTCCCCAAGGCAGTGCTCTGGACCCTGTGCTTTTTCTGGTCTTCATCAATGATCTCTCCGACTCTCTGGAAAATCCTCTCTATCTCTTTGATGATGACTCCACTCTCTGCCGCTCCATTCATCATCCCTCAGATTGGCAGTCTGCAGCCTCCTCACTCTCTGCAGACCTGGACAAAATCACAGACTGGGCAAAGAAGTGGAACATGTCTTTCAATCCTGACAAATCTCACACTCTTACAATGTCTCTCCGAAAAGACCGACTGCTGGACAACCCTCCCATCCACTTTCTGAATAATCCTCTCCAAGAAGTTCTGTCACTCAAGTTTTGGGTCTCACTATCTGCCATGACCTTTCCTGGGAAAATCACATTTCAAATCTGGCCTCCAAAGCCAGTCGCCAACTGGGCATCCTCCGTGTCGTGCGAAGACCTTCCTTGGCACAACTGAGCTCCTCACCACATACAAGGATTTCATCTGCAGCTCAATGGAATACTGCTCCCCCCTCTGGGCAGGTGCTCCTGCCTCACACCTAGCTCGGCTTCACGCTGTTGAAACCAAAGCTTTCAGAATCATTGGAATCTCGTGCGATGAAGCTAACTCCGAGGGCCTTTCACTCTCACCGCAGGCAGGTTGGTGGTCTTTCTTTCTTCTGTCTCCTCTCCAGCCTTGCTGCCCCAGCTCTCTCTGTGCTCTGTCCCCCAATTATTTATACAGGCTGCACAAGATCTGCCAGCAACCCTCTTATGGTTAAACTGCCAAAATCTAGGCTCTCTGCTCACCTTCACTCTTTCATTCCCCTTTTCTCCCGTCTCTGGAACCAACTCCCCCACTCCCTTCAATCCCACTCCTCACTCCACGTCTTTAAAACAGCTGTTCACCACCATCTCTTATCTTCCCCGATCCAAAACCTTGAACTTTTCTACCCCCGCTAATTCACCCCAGATACACTTTTTTGCAATTCCAACTTCTTTCCTGTAAGTCCTTGTAGTGTCCTTATGTTTTATACCTCTCCCACCTCCCCCCAAGCCCTCCCTCCCACAGATCTATCGATGTCCATGCTCTCATATATTGTGTTTGTGTCCTTCATCCTCTCTCCCCATCTTGTCTACCGCTCCCCTTATTTTGTGTTTTATGCGTCGGTTTGACTTTTTGTGTGATTAATGTTAGCTCTTTCACGAGCCTCGATCTTGTATACAAAAAAAAGAAAAGAATCACAACCATGAAGTGAAAAGAAAAAGAGCACAGAAATTGTACCAGTGATTTATTGGAGCAATGGAAATCACAAAAAATATCCATGCAGAGTTCTTTAAACGATCCCTGGGAACATTACAACTAACAAACTGCAGTTGGAAGCTGGCCGTGGCTCAGTGATGATCCTCAAAACAGCCCTCGAAACAAAACTTTGACAACAAGAAAACTTCACATCTTGGTCAGTGAAACTTGGTTTTGGTTTCCTGAAGGGTTGAAAACTGGATTATCATGATAGATGGGATTTATGTGCATGGGGGGCGTGATTATCTACAATTTGGTATTATCTGTGTATATCTCGATTAAATATTTAGTGCCTGCATGGAAAATTTTAACAAGTTAAGAAATATCGTAAATCACGTACATGACGAGCCATATGAATATGATCACAACTCGTTTGTGTAAACGTTCAGATAATAGCAATGGTCATTTTTATTCCCCAATGGTCCCTTCTGTCAAATAAATAGCTTTAAAGAATAAAATCACAATATAAGCCACTTTCGTGAAGTTGCTTCTCACACTATTACTGAAATAGAGGTGAATACTGAGACTGGGAGGCCTCCATTCCACCTTCTTAAACCCGCATATGGAAACAAAAGCAGATGATCGACCAACCAACACACCGTCACACCGACACACACACAACCCTGTCACCTGTTGCACGGCGGAAGGATTAATTATTATAGGATCTGCATCAGGATCTTCACCAAAATCTCACCAATACGTCCTAGTCAGCACACGCAACCTGTCCATCAAGTTTCGTTAGAATCCATTCGCAATGTTTTGATATCCTGCTCACAGACAAATGAACAGACTCAGTACAAGCTCGAGTCACCTTCAGATTCCCAATTCCAAGCTTATCAATCACTGATTGGGCTGTTTCTGCTCTCAGGCCTTGGGATTTGAGCCATTCCAAAAAGTTCTTCCTTTCACCAATGACCTGCCAAGTATTGTTTTTTTGGTATACAGAATCGAGGCTCATGTGAGAGCTAACACATTGAACAGTAGAACATGCACAGACACATAAAACATACAATGAAGGGATAGAATTATGAAATACTGCAGTATACAATGCTTATGTTAATCACAGAAACGTTACATATTGTTACGGTCCGCGGTTAAGGATGTTGGTTTGCCGAGCGGATGGCACCGCGACCTAACAGTTTCCCCGATTCACCCGAACGTTGGCCGTATCGCGCCACAGATATTCAATAGGGAAAAGACAAAAGCGACACGGATGTGAAGAAGAAGGAGGAGACGAAAAGGTTGGCAAATACTCCAAAATTTATTTACTATTTACAGGCTCAAAATAACCAAGGAGAAGGAAAGATAAGAAAATAATATACAGAAGGTATTAGAGACACAGTGAAAATTCATTATACAAGCTTAATTAAATTCCCAGGGACAAAACAAACAGAACAAACTCACGTACACCAAAAGGATGGAAAGGCAGGAATGACAGGAGGTGGGTGGCTGGAGGGGGAGGAAGGCACGGAGCTGGCTGGAGCTTGATCCCGCACGGGACGTCGGGCTGGACCTCGACGGCCGCCGATGCCACCGATCCTGGCGTGTGCACGGGGTAACGGGTCGGAGCTGCTTGGTGGAGCCAACGCTGCTGGTGGGGGGTCTGGCGTGACGGGTTCTCTCTCCCTCTCTCACTAACTCCAGGACACTTTCTCTCTTGCTTAGTCCAACTCTTCCTCTCTTGCTTAGTCCAACCACTCTTTCTCTCTCTCTTGGTCCAATCACTCCTCACCACCGACAACTCAACGCAACCAACGCAACCACTGACCACCACTGACGACCAACTCACTTGCTTCTTGCGCGCGCGCCTTTTATAGCGCCTCCTGCGATTAAGCCGCCGACCTTCAGGACACGCCCATCGGTGTGCTCACCTCGGCCCTGGTTGGTCGCGCGACCCTCTGGCTCTGCCCTTGATGATGACGGGCGGGCACGCCTTTCTTCCCCGACCCGAGCACATGTTCAATGGTGGTTTTGGGGCGAAAACAACCCACAGCTGTAACAAACTGGCAAACTGCCCAGTGCAGTTGGCAGTGGAGACTTGGAGGGGATGTAGCTGGAAATTGAGGCTTGGCAATGGAAGTTTTGGGAGTGGGAATGGGGAATGAAGGGGGATCTATCTTATTTCACTTGGTGCAATGGAGTGTCATTTTAATGGAAGACAACGCCTTAACCTAATACACAGAATAAGGAAATAAACTACTGAACAGGGATATTATAGTGTCCTTCAATGTATGCTTTATGGAATTAACTACCGGAACGCCCTTTGACCTTTATACACACTGGAGCAAGGAGGGCTCAGACTAAAGCAATACTCACAACAATTGGTATACAATACAACACAATCAAAAACACTCAATCCTCATTTCCGCAACAATATGTTATTTTCTTTACTCAGTTTGGAAAGTTTTGTTAGTTATCTATCTATAATTCCAGTAATCTCTGTGTGTGTGTGTGTCTGTGTGTATGTGTGTCTGTGTGTTTGTCTGTGTGTTTGTCTGTGACCGCTGTTTCTCGACAACCACGGGTCCGATATACTTGAAACTTGCCAGATATATTGCTGGGGACCTGAGGATGTGCCTTTTCAAGGTTTCATATTAATCGGAGAAGTAGTTACCGAGCTATGTCCAAAAAACGATTCAACCAATCAGAGAGCAGCGAGCTATCACGTGTGCCGAACGTGGCGAACAGACTCTGCCTCGGACGGCACATTTGAGAGCATATTCATTTATTTCACGTTGGCAAACTATGTTGGCGCTATGTTGGCGTTAAACTATGTTTTAAAACTAATTAAAACTAATTTGCGATTCATCGTAACTGCGATATGCGACCTTCCGGACAGTCAAATGAGGACGTCACTTCCGGACTTACGGATAGTCATAGTGACGACATACTGATGCTGAACGTGGCGAGCAGACGCTGTAAGGTATGATCGATTGTAGTACACGTTTATAATAACTCTGCCGATACAGGCCCGATTAACTGCAGCGCCATCCGAGCTGCGGCGTCGGGACGATACATTCATTGTACGGTCACATCACGCACTTACGGGCACGCCCATGGGCCCATGGGCACGCCCATGCATGCATGGGCGAAGACATTTTTTTTTTTTTTTTTTGGCAAGGAACGGGCACCCACGTATGGGCACGTCCTAGTTATATTATCCAATTTGATCATATATCCAGCAAAACGGTGAATGTATTCAGTTTGATAAGCACATTTAGATTGGCAGTGCTCCTAAGACACAGTCACACTTGCCTTTGATCTGTGAAGCATGGTCACAAATAAATGATTTGCCAGTACGTTATCCTGATGAGCTCAGGTAAGGGCGTAAGCTGGATCGGCCACTTTAATTCCATGTATTTGTGACCAAAAATCTCCGTCTTTAAAGACCTGAATAGCACGTGGATGCTATCCTAGTTTGAAAGTGATGTGTTGGTATAATATATGCATACGACATCAGCATCATGTCACGTTCAGGGTCAGAGTTGATACTCTTGTTTAATACACACGAACAGTTGCTCACCGACCGCGAGCGACGAGACTCGTGATTGACGGATTGCTAAGCAATTCTAATCGCCAAACTCCCAGCCACACGCCGAAGAGTTTGCTGGTCAAATATTCCCAAATACCTTCAAGACACGTGACAGGAGAAACCGGGGATCGAACCCTCACTTTCACACACATTATTCAATTGCGTGCCGATTGGATTTGCACGGTGTGGAAAGCGGCGTTACCTCACGTGATTCATGGACCTGAATCAGGCCAAATTCAGTCAACATTGGCCAAAGGTCACCAAATTTGTTAAATATCTAAAATCCTCAATTTTCATCCAATGAACTTGAAATTTGAAGAAGATTTGCATATCTGGTCACTGAATTCAACCCCCAACTTTTTTAAAGGTCTACATCAGCCAAAAGATCAACATAGACCAGATTTCTAAAATCCTCAATTTTCATCCGATTGACTTGAAATTTCAAGAAAATTTTCAAATCTGGTCAATAAAGTCAACCACCAAGTATTTTTGAGGTCAACCTCGGTCAAAAGGTCAACATAGGCCAATTGCTAAAATCCTCAATTTTCATCTGATTGACTTGAAATTTTAGGAGGATTTGCATATCAGGTCACTGAATTCAGCCACAAGCTATTTTTGAGGTCAACATAGGCCAAAAGGTCAACATAAGCCAGATTTCTAAAATCCTCAATTTTTATTCGATCAACTTGAAATGTTGAGAGGATTTGCATACCAGGTCACTGAATGCAACTATCAAGTATTTTTCAGGTCATCATAGGCCAACAACCTATTTTAGGGATTTCGCATGTATCATGCGATGCACACCATATTTTTTGTTTAATTTCAAGATTGCGGTCAACCCACATGACTGATGACATAGATTGCAAATATTTTCCCCCACTAGTATGACGATGAGACCAATGTGAACATGCGTTTCAAGTTTTGTATTGATGTGATAAGCAGTTTCACATGAGTAGTTTTTTAAAGTTTTATTTTTAATTTAATACGGCCACCAAATCACCTGATCCATGACTTTTTTTTTTTCCACAAAATATTATCCCCATGCCGAGGTGATCATATTTTTAAAATTTAGCCTTGACCTGTTCAGCAGTTCTGGAGAAGATGTTTAAAGCTTAGGACGTAATAGGCAATGGCAGCCAATGTAAGTCAAAATTGCAAAAGCAAAATTCATGATGCACCGAGTTAAATTGGTATCTACAACGAGTTAAAGTTTCATAGAGCTGGCGAGAACAGTTTTGTCGGAATCGTCTGCACAAAATGTGTCACAAGAACAATATGCTTCCAGTGGGAACCTCACAGGAAGTCTGGTTATCCCGATACCGTAACTGGTAACTTGGTACATTCAACAAAAATAACCAATTTTTTTGGTTATTCAGTGTGAAAATAACCATTCACAAAAGCCGCCTCCGCCGCAACCCTGGTGCCATTTCCATGCCAGGTTCGGCCACGAGGCTCGGCAGTGTCGCCCGCCGTGCTCACTCTACGCAAAGTTATGTTGTTGTACAATCAAAATTTAGACAACTTATCATAATATACAGTCTCTGAAATGGTGGAGCATGACGCTCCAGTGTCCAGTTCCATGACAATGACAGTGTGACCTACCGAGTGTGACCGCTGGGGTTCAACTTATGAAGGAGCCGCTGGGGCTAGAAATGTGAAGAAGAGGAACACCATGCAAATAAGATTACAGGAAACCTTGGGTCTCGTACAGAAGGCGTTTTATTCGTTGGCTCCGTGAAACTACAACATGAGAAACAAACAGCAAATTACTAACTAATCTCCATAATTGCAGTTCACACATTCGGCTTCAAGACGAACAATCATACAGCAGTTTGTCGTTCTGCACGAGAAATCAGCAATGGTGAAATATAAGCCGTTTGCAACGCATTTACCTCACAAAGCGGCAAATGTGCATAAAATCAATTTCTTCCAGTTTAAGCAGCAAATGTATTATGTATCAAAGAAACAAAGGAAATTACATACCAACTTTGGGATCCTCAGTTAATCTTTTTCAGAGTTCAATGTTTAACCTCTTCACACCATTTCATGCGCTCTTCCATTCCGCACGCTCCAGCTCGACACAACATGAAATGTCCTCAAGACTTCGCTAGTTAAAAGATAAAAGATATAACTAACTGTGAAGCCTAATGGTGTTGGTGGACGTTACAAAACCGAGATAGAAATTGCTCTTATGAAAAGGACGATGTGAACCACCGATAATAACACTACTCACACAGCCGCTACACCGCCGCAACCACCAGTATGACAAAACTCCCCCAAAAAATTAGACTGCCACGACCGAAGGTGGTCGGCAGCCATTTAGTCCAGTCATTCTAGCGAACTTTTACCCCGAACCCACCACTAATTGCAAGAGAGAAAAATGATAATTTTCTGAAACCTGTCGATCCTCTGAACAAATACATAAAATTATACTCAATTATAAAGAGTGGATTGAAGGAACTGCGCTCCAACGCGAGTCGAAAGAATTGACGCGACCAAAGACGGAATTCGTCCGAGTTGCTATATTGAAACAAAACAGCTCAGGTATTCTGACAAGCCCGTTTATCGGGCAGCAATATATATACACATTTATGTCGGGAAGTTTGACCGGCAAAAGCTATACCGGGCATGCCGGGTGTCAAGGGCGAGCCTTGGAAAGGCGAACCTGTCGGGGGTGGTAGCGTCGTTGAGACGGCGGTAGTCGCCACACGGGTGCCATCCACCCCCCGGCTTTGGCACGATGTGCAGTGTCGAGGCCCACGCGCTATCGTAGCGCCGCACGATGCCGAGGTGCTCCAACGCGTCGAACTCGGCCTTCGCCACGGCGAGCTTGGCCGGGTCGAGGCGGCGGGCCCTGGCGTAGACCGGCGGGCCCGTAGTGGGTATGTGGTGCTCGATCCCGTGCCGCACCGCGACAGCCGAAAACGTCGGCCGCGTGAGGGCCGGGAATTCCGCGAGCAGGCGAGCGAACTCGTTCGCTGCCGGGAGGGCGCACGCCAGTTCGGTCGGCGCGGAGCTGCTCATTGTGCACGCCAGGGAGCTGAAGGTCTCGGCGTTGACAAGGCGACGACGTTTGACGTCGACCAGCAGCCCGTGCGCGCAGAGGAAGTCGGCGCCCAGCAAAGCCATGGGGACGCAGGCGGTCACAAAAGTCCATTGAAAACGCTGGCTGCCGAAGCAGAGGGTGACGACGTGTGGGCCGAAAGTGCGTATGGCCGAGCCATTAGCAGTGACCAAAGAGGGGCCGCAAACGGCGTCCCGCCTGTCCTGCTCGGAGGTGGGTATGACGCTCAGTTGGGCGCCGGTGTCACACAGGAAACGCCGCCCAGACGCTTTGTCCCGAATAAACAGCAAGTTGCCCGAGTGGCCGGCGCTCATGGCTGGGAATGAACGCCGGCCCGGCCGTTTCCCGACCTGCCGAAAGTGCACGGGGGCCGGCACGTCCGAGCCTTGTGTCCGAACCTGGCGTGGTAATAACACCACGCCCAGTCAGGTGGAGGCCCCGGCCGTCGTGTCGGAAGCGGGCGGTGCGGCGTGGCGGCCGCCAGTTGCACCGGAAGTTCGGCCTCCAACCGCGCAGGGCGCTCGGGTGTCGTGGGCATTGCCTCGGACGGCGGCGGGCTCCAGGTAACCGCGCCGATGTGCTGGCCTGCCGAGGAGATGTTATCGGCTTCCCTGGCGAGGGCGCGGGAATCCGTGATCAACGTGCCAGCCAGGGCGAAGCGTACCGGATGAGGCAGCTGGCAAAGGAACAGCTTGCGGAACAGAAAATCTGGAGAGTGCTCACCGAGCAACGAGAGCATATAGTAAATGCGCTCGGACGGGCGCGTGTCACCGAGCTCGGGCAGAGCGAGCAGGCGCCGTGCACGTGCTGCCGGTGAGAGGGCGAAAGCGTCGAGGAGGAGTGTCTTCAGCGCGTCGTATTTGTCAGCAGCCGGCGGGTGCTCGAGGAGGCTCAAGGCACGGGCCGCGGTGGCAGAACCGAGCGCCGCCACAACATGGTGGAAGCGGGTGTCGTCCGCGGTGATGCCTCGCAGGGCGAACTGAGAGTCCGCCTGAGTGAACCAAACAGCCACGTGAGCCTCCCAGAAGGTAGGCAGTTTAAGCATCACTGCCGTATCCATGTCGGTAGGTCACCAATGAAGGAACTGCGCTCCAACACGAGTCGAAAGAATTGACGCGACCAAAGACGGAATTCGTCCGAGTTGCTTTATTGAAACAAAACAGCTCAGGTATTCTGACAAGCCCGTTTATCGGGCAGCAATATATATACACATTTATGTCGGGAAGTTTGCCCGGCAAAAGCTATACCGGGCATGCCCGGGTGTCAAGGGCGAGCCTTGGAAAGGCGAATCTGGACCTGCCTGGGCGTGTTTGGCTGCGGCCTGGCAAGTCG
Source organism: Myxine glutinosa (assembly GCF_964187855.1). Taxonomy (NCBI): domain Eukaryota; kingdom Metazoa; phylum Chordata; class Myxini; order Myxiniformes; family Myxinidae; genus Myxine; species Myxine glutinosa. The sequence goes on along the minus strand of NC_136261.1, from coordinate 434,131,832 downwards.
AGGCTGGGCGTGCCCGGGCGCTCTGGACGAGCCCTGGAAAGGCGATAGCGGGCATGCCCGGACGCTCTGGGCGAGCCCTGGAAAGGCGATAGCGGGCATGCCCGGACGCTCTGGGCAAGCCCTGAAAAGGCAATAGCGGGCATGCCCAGACGCTCTGGGTGAGCCCTGGAAAGGCGAGAGCGGGCATGCCCGGGAAAGACGAGACCGGGCGTGCCCGGGAGGTTCGGGCGTGCCCGGGAACAGTGAGTCCGGGCATGCCCGGGAGAGGCGCGTCTGGCCGTGTTCTGGCCGGTGCAAGGCGATTGTGTGCATCCAGCGGTAACCGCTACAGGATCATACTTTATTTTCAGATTGAGCGAGAGCCGTGAACGAGTGGTGGAGTGACGCTTGCAGTGAGATTTGATCAGTGTGCTGAGGACAGTTAAACGCTGTGGTCATTGTGAATGTAAGTCGTATTATATTTAATTTATGATTGTTTAAGGTTTTATTTTTATTTTTAAAAGCAGTTTTTTAACATTTAATTTTATAATAAACATGTTCAAATTTTGTATTTTTATGAACCTATACATTTATAGTAGGACAACACAGGGAATAAAATGTGAATCTAAGTTCCCTCTCTTTTCAGCAACATGGGTGATATCGACTGTGTCTTCTGTAAGAAACCCCTCTCCAGTGATCCAACCAGTACACTGACGGATAAAGGTTGTACGAGGATCGAAGAAGCTGGACGTGAGCATGGTGAAGAAGTCCTAGTCCATCCAGGACAGGCAGTTCATACAGATTGTCGTAGGGTGTTCTGCAATGTGAGAGACATTGAACTTTCTCTGAAGCGAAAACGTGTTTCGTCTGAAGCAGACAAAGGGAGGTGCCTTCGTTCAATGGATTCAGCGTTTGACTACAGAACTCAGTGTCTTTTCTGTGGTAATCCTGACAAGTACCAGGGGAGGAAAAAGGACCATATGTTGATCCAGGTTAAGACATTCGACTTCCAAAATCATGTGTCTGCTGACTGTGAAAATCGATCTGACAACTGGTCGGGTACTGTGAGGAGCAGAATGGCATTTGTTGGCGATCTACACGCAGCAGATGCGGTATACCATAAGGTGTGCAGTGTTAACTTTCATACAAAGAAACGGATACCACTCAAATTCCAATCGGAAGAGGCGTCTTCATCAAAAAAGCAGAAGCTTGGTCGACCCAAGGACCAGATCAGACATGAAGCGTTCCTGAAGGTGGCAAAGTACCTTGAGGAAAATGACGAGGAACTAACCACAATTAGTGATTTAATTGGGAAAATGGAGGACTTCCTAGTAGACACTGGCTGTGATGCATATGGTTTTTCATACATGAAGGATAACCTTTTCAATAACTTTGGTGATAAGATCATAATTGCAGACATTAATGGAACATCAAATGTTGTGACATTTAGGGGTGTGGCATTGTCGATTCTTCATGACTTCTGTCGTCAGCAAAAGGAAAGGGACCCTGAAACAGAAAAGTTGCGCCTGATCAAGACAGCTGCTGATCTCATTAGAAGTGACATAAAAGAGGTATCTCAAAATAAGGACATTTACCCGACTACTCTTGATATGTCCACTGTCAATGCTGCAACCAAGTTCCTACCTGAGTCACTAAAGCTCTTGCTCGAAATGCTGTTTGTGGGGAAAGGAAAAGACTTAAAAATCTGCTCACTGGGACAGGCGATCATGCAAGCCGCGAGGCCTAGGATCCTTCAAGCTCCACTGTTGGTGTGTCTTGGAATCCAAATGCACTTCCATTTTGGTTCTAGATTTTTCATAGACACGCTCTTTGCACATGGGTATAGTTGTTCATACACGGAGGTGCAAACGTATGAGCGCAGCGCAGCAGTCACGTGTGGAACAGACATCCCTGGTTTTACCCCTGGACATTTCATCCAATATGTGGCGGACAATGTTGGCCATGACATCTGCACATTAAATGGGAGAAACACATTCCATGGTATGGGCATTATTGCGAGTGTGACCCCGAAAACAGTCCGGACACTTCAGATTGCCCGTAGAGCTGTCTCGGCAGATGACATCGCACAAGTGGGGCGAATCAATATACGACCTTTCACATCAACATGTGAAGGAATGCAGTCCTTTCTCTACGAGAAGCTTCCAGCCTGTACCGACTTGAGACAAATCAGCTCAAATGTTGACCTCTTCTGGAAGGTTCGCTTACTGTTCGATCACCTCGGCCCTCTTGGACAGGAATGATGCAGATGGTACACAAGGGAGAACATCCGGGTGAGGCATCATTAATGTTTCTGCCCATGATTGATGGAAGAATCTCATTGTGAAGTGCTTCATGCGAGTGGGGATGCGGACCTACTCATAGCAACAACTGCAGTTTGTAGCTCTTCAAAATCCAACACTGTTCTTGTTGGCGAAGACACTGACTTGTTGATACTACTGTGCTACTATTTTCGCAAGAATACTGCGCACACTCTCTACTTAATGTCGGAGCCGAAAAAGGGTTCATTGAATCCAAGACAATACTTGGACATTGGCAAAGTCAGAGAGGCTCTGGGTGATACTGTCTGTGAAAACATTCTCTTCATCCATGCGTACCTGGGATGCGACACGACATCAAGGGTCTTTGGGATCGGCAAAGGCACTGGACTCAAACTGTTCAAGGACAATGAAATGTTCCAGCAAGAGGCCCTAATTTTCGGCAATAAAGAGTCAACACAGGATGAGGTCATTGCTGCAGGAGACAGAGCAATGGTTTGTGTGTACGGAGGCAAACCATCAGACAATTTGAACGAAATGAGGGTAGCAAAATTTCATGCTAAGGTGACAACAAACAAAACATCGTTGCACCCACGGGTACTTCCGCCCACGAGCTCAGCTTCCAAATATCACAGCCTACGGGTATTCCAACAGGTTCAGGAGTGGAAAGGACACAAACTCAACCCGCTTGACTGGGGATGGAGGATCCATGGACACCAGGATGATCCCTATGCATTCTGACCTCGCTGCAGCACCAGACTATCTCCTAAAGCTGGTTAGGTGTTCTTGCAAGGGTGGTTGCAGTGATAAACGTTGTGGTTGTCGGAAACTTGGGCTGCCTTGCACATTTGCATGTAGGAGTGCAGAGGTATTTGTGCAAATGCAGACGAATCAGTGGACGTTTTCAAGGATGCTGATGATAGTGACCATGGAAGAGACGAAGTGACGTGTTAAATATTGTGAACGGACAGAAGGACATTGGGTACAAATAGTTGTGGTAGTGTATTCAAACATGGTTAAATAAATAATTTAGAGTTGATTTGGTGTATTATTAAGAGTGATATTGTCATATAATTAATTTCCAAACATTGCGGTAGTCCGAAAAGTTCCCAAATCGGAAAGGACCTGAAAAACCATGTTCCACTCAATATATTTAAGTATAATTTTGGGCAGATATTTAGTAGACATCAAGGTCTCAGAAAAGTATTACTTCGTTTCTCTTGCAATTAGTGGCGGGTCCATTCACATTTTGAATGGACTAGTACTGTGGCGGACACGAAAGCTCACTGGTGTGATGGCATCATTCCGCGCACCAAGTGGGCGGCGGCCACGCCCGAGGGGTAGGCGTGGCCTCGGGATATAAACCGGGCGCGCAGCCCGGGACGCTCCAGTGCTACAGTGGAGCTCTTGTAATAAAGACTCATTTAACCTACCGAGTTGCCCGCTTCCTCCTTGCTACACAAGTAGCGTGCATAGCACCGCGCTTCATTGGTGACCTCCGACATTCTGGTCAGCCGACGCTGACCACCCGAACACGCCGCAGCCATGGCAACCAACGCAATCCAAATCAAACTACCCGATTTCTAGGAGGCTCAAGCCGAAGTTTGGTTTCTGCAAGCAGTAGCCCAGTTCCGACTTCGAGGCATCACGGTGGACGAGACCAGGTACTCCCACGTGGTCGCCACCCTCTGGCCCGGCACGGCAACCCGCGTCATGTCGGTCCTAAGGAACCCACCGGCCGACGGCAGGTACGAGGCGATCAAGCGTCTCCTCCTCGCCACGTTCGGCCTCACGGTGGATGCACGGGCCGACCGCCTCCTGGACCTCCCCGAGCTCGGCGACACGCGCCCGTCGGTCCGCATGGACCATATGCTGTCGCTGTTGGGCGACGAAACCCCAGATTTTCTGTTCCGAGCGCTGTTTCGACGCCACCTGCAGGCACGAGTACGCCTCGCGTTGGCCGGTTCTGCGATGACGGAACCCCGAGCGCTCGCTGCTGAGGCCGACAGGTTCTACACAGTTTTGGACACGCAGGCGAGTTTCGGTGCGGCCGTAGAGGGCCCTGCGGCTGATGCGGGTGCAAACCTTGTCCCCGATGCCGATGCACACCTCGTGGCCACAGCTACACCCCGCCCACCTCCACGGAGAAAGCTGCGGCCTCCGCGGCCTTCGCCGCCTCCGCCGCAACCCTGGTGCCATTTCCACACCAGGTTCGGCCACGAGGCTCGGCAGTGTCGCCCGCCGTGCTCATTCGGCAGGTCGCGAAACGCCCGGGCGGGCCCTCGGTAGTGGCACTGAGCGCCGGCCATTCAAACAGCCTACTCTTCATAACGGACACCTTATCCGGGCGCTGTTACCTGTGCGACACGGGAGCGCAGGTGAGTGTCGTTCCCGCCGGTACGTCCAACAAGCAAACCGCGGGCCGGGGCCGCGCGCTGCTTGCTGCCAACGGTACGTCCATACACACGTATGGAAAACGCTGCCTCTCTCTGCGGTTCGGAGGGCAGGTTTTCCGATGGTCGTTCGTCACTGCCGACTTGCCCATGGCACTGCTCGGCATGGACTTCCTGTGCGCTAATGGGCTGTCGGTGGACGTAAAGCACAGAAGGCTCGTCCAGGCCGAGACGTTCAGCTCGCTCGCTTGCGCGCTGCCCAGCTCATTGAGCAGCTCATGGAGCGGCTCACCGAGCGGCTTGCTGAGCGGTTCAGTTCCGGCCAGGTTCATCTGTACGCTTCCGGCAGCGGACGAATTCACCCGCCTCCTCGCCAGCTTCCCGGCCCTCACGTGGCCCACCTTCTCGGCGGGGGCCGTCAAGCATGGGGTGGAACACCACATCCCCACCGCCGGGCCGCCGGTCTACGCCCGGGCATGCCGCCTCGAGCCGACGAAGCTCGCGGTAGCTAAAGCGGCGTTCGCTATGCTGGAGCTGCTCGGCATCGTGCGGCGCTCCGAGAGTGCTTGGGCGTCGCCGCTCCACATCGTACCAAAGCCCGGCGGGGGATGGCGACCGTGCGGGAACTACCGGCGCCTCAACGACGCCACCACCCCCGACCGCTACCCCATCCCCCACATCCAGGACCTCTCTGCCCGGTTGGCGGGCATGTCCTTCTTTTCAAAGGTGGACCTCATACGCGGGTACCACCAGGTCCCCTTCAGGCAGGAGGACATCCCGAAGATGGCCGTTATCACACCATTCGGCCTCTTCGAGTTTCTTTGGATGCCCTTCGGTTTGAAGAATGCGGCTCATGCGTTCCAACGTCTGATGGACAGCATCTTGCGCGACCTGGATTTCGTCTATGTTTACCTGGACGACATCCTCGTCGCAAGCGCGTCCCGCGAAGAGCACCTCTGCCAATCTCCGCACGCTCTTCGAACGCCTGGGCCAGCATGGCCTCATCGTGAACCCCGGCAAGTGCCGGTACGGCATCGCCGCAATCGACTTTTTGGGGCACCGCATCACCAGGCACATGGCCGTCCCCCTACTGGCCAAGGTGGAGGCGGTGAAGGGGTTTCCGTGCCCCCACACGATCAGGGGGCTCCAGGAGTTCCTGGGCATGGTAAACTTTTACCATCAGTTCCTGCCCCACATCGCCCAGCTCCTGCGACCCCTGCACGAGGCCCTCCGAGGGAAGCCGGGCAAAGGTGACGTTACCTGGACCGAGCAGATGGACGCGGCGTTCGTCGGCGCGAAGCTCGCATTGGCCAACGCCACCATGCTCGCGCACCCTGCGCCCGATGCACCGATCGCCCTCACCACCGACGCCTCGCACTACGCGGTGGGCGCGGTGCACGAGCAATGGGTGCATGGTGCTTGGCAACCGCTGGCGTTCTTCAGCTGGCAGCTTCGCCCGCCCGAACGCCGTTACAGTACCTTCGACCGCGAGTTGCTCGGGCTCCACCTGGCGGTCAGGCACTTCCGCCATCTGCTCGAGGGCCGTGCATTCATGGCCTTTGTCGACCACAAGCCACTGGTCTTCACGATGGGCAAGGTCACCGAGCCGTGGTCGGCCCGGCAGCAGCGTCACCTCTCGGCAGTGTCCAAGTATACGATGGACATCTGGCACGTCGCGGGGAAGGACAACGCGGTGGCGGATTGCCTTTCCCGGTCCATCGCCCACACAGTCCACCTCGGCATCGACTATGCCCGGATGGCGGTGGACCAGGCCGCCGACCCCGATGTCCAGGCCTTGCGGACTGCTGTCACGGGCCTCTGCATCACCGAGGTGCCATTCGACGGCGCAGGCATGGCCCTCTGGTGCGACGTCTCCCTCGGGCGGCCCCGCCCCATCATGCCCGTGGGCTGACAGCGCCTGGATTTTGACGCCATCCACGGCCTGTCCCACCCGGGCATGAGGGCCTCCCAGAGATTGGTCGCCGACAAGTTTGTCTGGCATGGCCTCCGGAAGGCCGTCCATGGCTGGACCAGAACATGCCTCGCGTGCCAGCGCGCGAAGGTGCACCAACACACCCAGGCCCCATTGGCCCCGTTTGCGGTGCCGGAGCATAGGTTCGACCACGTTCACGTGGACCTGGTGGGACCTCTGCCCCCCTCGCGGGGTTTCACCCATGTCCTCACGATGGTGGATCGCACCACCCGGTGGCCGGAGGCCGTGCCTTTGGCGACAACGACGGCGGCGGACGTCGCACAGGCATTCATCGCTACCTGGATGGCCTGGTTCGGCGCCCCCTTGGACATCTCGTCCGACCGCGGCCCCCAGTTCACCTCGGAGCTCTGGGGGGCGGTCGCGCGGGGGCTCGGGGTCCAGCTGCACCGAAGCACGGCCTACCACCCCCAGACCAATGGCCTGTGCGAGCGGTTCCACCGCTCGTTGAAGGACGTGCTCCGAGCCACCCTCAGCGACGGCGGCTGGGTCGACAGGCTCCCCTGGGTCCTGCTGGGCCTCCGGACGGCGCCCAAGGACGACCTGCGTGCATCCGCGGCGGAGTTGGTCTTCAGACAACCGCTGCGTGTGCCGGGCGAGTTCCTTCCCGACCCCACGGCACCATTGTCCGTGGCGCAGAAGTGCTCCGCGCTACAGGAGATGGCCGGAGGTACGCCCCGGTGCTGACGGCGCACCACGGGCACCCCCCTACGCACGTCGCCCCGGAGCTTCGCACCACGGAGTACGTCTTCGTCTGGCACGATGCCCACCGGACACCACTGCGGGCCCCGTACAACGGGCCTTTCCGCATGCTGGAGACCAGGGTGAAACATTTCATCTTGGACATCGGCGGTACTCCCAACCGCATCTCAGTGGATCGCCTCAAACCGTCCCACCTCGACGTGGACCACCCACCGCCGGTGGCTCGGGCCCCGCGTCGAGGCCGGCCCCCTGCGGGCGGACCCCTGGCACTGCCCGGCCTGCCGGAATGCCGCCCCCTGGTCCGGCACCCATCCCGGGTGCAGCCGGAGGCATCCCAGCTAGCATCCCTGCACCCCGGACGCCGCCAGTCGCCAGAGGGCGCTTCAGCCGGGTCATCCATTTGCCCCGCAAACTGGCCCTCCAGGTGCGCGGGAATTCTGGGGGGGGGGCGTGTGGTGGACAAGAAAGCTCACTGTTGTGATGGCATCATTCCGCGCACCAAGTGGGCGGCGGCCACGCCCGAGGGGTAGGCGTGGCCTCGGGATATACACCGGGTGCGCAGCCCGGAACGCTCCAGTGCTACAGTGGAGCTCTTGTAATAAAGACTCATTTAACCTACCGCGCGTTGTCTGCTTTCTCCTTGCTACACAAGTAGCGCGCGTAGCACCGCGCTTCAGTACCATAGATCTTCGCTCAGTTCTTTAAGCAAACCTTACTTCATGGATGTTGGGATTCCTCCAAATTTCTTCATTTAGTGTTGTAAAGAGCATTAGCGACTGTTTAAAAAGCTAAGCATTCGTGTTTGTGGTGTTTCATATTTTGTCTTCCTGTAGAAACTGTTGCTCACATGGAAACGCCATTATAACGAAAAGCTATTTATACACGTTATCACTGCAGGAAAAACGCCTTTGGGAGGTGGGACATTATTAGTATTAATATTGTTTTGTCATAACATTAATAATATGCGATTATTATTAATTTTGTTATTCAAAGCGTCTTTGGAAAAACGCCACGATAAATCTTCTTCTTTGGAAAAACGCCACGATAAGCTAACTTAATACGGCTTTACACTTCAACCCACAACCCATTGATGGCAATGGTGGGGAAAACCGACTCGGGGAAGAAAACCCCCCTTGGGGAGGGGGGCAAATGATTGCACTACAACCTTCATTATGTAACCTTGGTCATCCTGCCAAGTTTGGTTAAGATTGGATAAGTAAGGACGGAATGCATTGGCGTCAAAAATATATCAGACAGACGGACAGATGCCAAATTGCGTATTTTAGTATGATAAGGAATTCGATTAAAACATTTTTGGCTGGTATACCACTTCACCGATGATGTCATCATCATCATGTTTTTGTTTCCCATTGGGAAACACCGGGATGGGAGTACTTCATAATGTGCCAAGTTTCAAATTTTTCCATTCAACGGTTTCTGAGAATTTTTTATTCTTATTTGCGTTTATTCCAAGATGGCTGCCATACCACGTGCCCTACGACGTCACAATTATCACAAAAACATTCTACATGGGTGTCACTCCTACCCTGAAAGTTGCGTCTCAATCGTACATGTGGTTGCTGTGAAAAACTAGGTTTAGCCCGGATGGACGGACGGACAACGCGATAACATAATGCTTCCAGCCACCTTCGGGGGAGGAGACATAAACATAGGGGCAATACCCCTGGCGCTCACCTGGTAGAATAAACAGCATACTGCACTGCCTAAAGGTATTTGAAACCAATTTCAATGGCTGCTAGAAGACAGGGCAGCATGCAGAATCATACTGATATAATAAGACTTTAAATCAAGAAAAAAAAATACCTATTTTGGGGGGCAAACCTCCCCCCCCCCCCCCCCTTCACCCCGTGTACCGCCTCGGACCCCAATTTTTCCAATGCCTTGAAAAAACATTGGTACACCACGGGTGGTGAAGGTTGTGGTGAAGTTTTATCAAAATCGTGTGTGTAGGGTCAGAGGAAAAAGCAAATTCCTATTTTGGGGGGTCAAACCTGGATCCACTTTGACCCCGGTAAACCCCATTCGACCCCGAATTTTTGTTAATGCCGTGAACAAACTTTAGTCCCAACACAACAAGTATCATTTGTGCCAAATTTGGTCGCAATCCCATCAGCGGTTTCGGAGAAGTTTCAAGTGTTTGCGGACGAACTGACGGACAGACAGATGACGCGCCATCGCATAAGCTCCCCTGAACTTCTTCCAGGTGAGATTTTAAAAAAATGACAGGATGAAACTAACGGGACAAGCACGATGTCGGAGAGGTGTCCACACTCGCTCTAAGGTTTCTAACCTGGTTTTGAATCCCGACCGAACTATAAACTGTCATCCCGATGTTTCACAGGTGCAGAGGGACTCATCAATGTGTGTGTCGACCTGTTAAACGGTGTCACACCTGCAGGTTTTCAATCTCCCTTCCTCCCCCCCACCTCTGTGCACTCCTCATTCCTCATCTCTCTCCGCTCCCGATCCAATTCCTCCTCTTCCTTCCTCTCTCTTTCCCTCCCTCCCATTCCTTCCTCCCTCCCCCCCCCCCCAACTCCTGGAGTGCACAGTAAAGTAACATGTGGTGAGGATTCGCTCTCCCCCAACCTCCTCTTTCCCTCCCCTCTGTCTCTCCCCCAACCTACTTTCTCTCTCTTACCCTCTTCATATTCCACTTTCTCTCTTTCCCTTGTTCCCAATCCCCTCCTTGCACCACCCCTACCTCACAGAGTGTAGAGTAAGGTGATATTTGGTGAGGCTTTGCTCTCCCATCCCTCCCCCCCACCCACCCCTTTCCCCTGCCATCTTCCCCTCCCTCTCCCCCCTCCCTCTCCCCCCTCCCTCTCCTCCCAAATATCTCCCACATCTCCCCTCCCTGCTTTCGTCCCTCCCTCAGTCCCCACCCCCTCCTCTCTTCATATTCCTGTCAGGAAGCGATTTCCTGTTACACCAGGTACTCCCCTCTGTCTCTCCCCCACCCCACTTTCTATAATACCCCACCTCATATATAAATAACTCAAAGATCCATCATGGAGATAGAAGGGTGTGTTTAAAGAAATAAAATTGTTGTTCGTGAAGTAAATAAATAAATAAATAAATAAAGTTGTTGGTCGTGAAGTAAATCAATAAATAATATAGCCCAGCGGCATAGTAAAAAATACGAAACCAATTGTTCAAATTGTTCTAAAAGCACCAAAATTGGCACACATGTAGAATAATACATTCTGAACAATTTTGGATATGGAGGCATTCAAGATTCTCTTTTCATTTTTTTTTCTTTTTCTTTTCTTTGTTTTTTTTTCTTCTTCTTTTTTTTCTCTTTTTTTTTCTTTCTCTTTTCATTCATTCAAGATTCATTCAAAATGCACTCTTCCAATGTTTCATGCCATCACAGGGTGTGATACTGTGTCAGCCTTCGTCGGACATGGGAAGAAATCTGCCTGGGCAACATGGAACACGCTGCCAGAACTCACTGATGCCCTGCTGAGTCTGGCAAATGCACCCACAAGCATCCAAGAGGATACAATGCATGTCATCGAGAGGTTTGTATCTGTTAAACTAAATATCTGTTAAATATCTGTTATTTAACAGATATTTAAATTTAACAGATAACAGATATTTTGTATCTAAATATCTGTTAAACACTTATTGATGTTAATTCTGATGTAAAAAAAAGGAATTTTGGCCCATCTAGCACCATACTAACGACACATAATGAAGTCTATGTAATGACGCTAATGGTAAATGGCGGCCATTTTGAACAATGGCCGCCATATCTTCCACAGGGCTAATCTTGAATGCCTCCATATCCAAAAATGTTTAGAATATATTAATCTACATGTGTGCCAATTTTGGTGCTTTTAGAACAATTTGAACAATTGGTCTGCTATGCCGCAGGACTAATACAAGTTAAGTTGTTGGTAGTTTAGTAAATAAATAAATAAATAAATAAATAACGTTGTTGGTAGTGAAGTAAATAATTAAATTAAGTTGTTGTTCGTGAAGTAAATAAATAAAAACAATTGTTGTTATAAAAGTTTTTGTGATGAATGTGATTCACAAAGTTTATAAAAAGAGAAATGTTTTTTTGTCCGTTTGTCGAACAATGTCCGTGACCCCGTGTGGTGTCCGCAGATGGACGCAGCCCGAGTCTGGACCCAAACTCTGCAAATCGATGGATCAAGATCTCCGGGGATCTCAGGACGGCGACTCGAACCTCGACCGAGAATCAGTACCCGGAACATCCTGATCGGTTTGATCGTTGGACACAAGTTGTTTCCTGTGATTGTTTCTCCTCAGGTCGTCGTTATTGGGTGGTCGATGTGGGGTCGAGTCGTTTGTGCAGAATCGGGATCTGTTTAAACTCCATGGGGAGAAAAGGGGGAGAGAGTGGGTTAGGAGAGAATGCCGAGTCTTGGTGTTTGTGTAAATGTAATAACAAATACTCCGCACATCACAACAATCAATGTACTGTCCTGTCCGTCCCGGGGGATCATGAACGGTTTGGGTTCTTCTTGGATTGCGAGGCGGTGGAGTTGACGTGTTTCGGGGACTCGCGGGTCCTGCACGTGTTAAGGGGGAACTTCATGGACCTCGTTAGACCCGCTATTGGGGTTTATGATGTTGATGATTCCGTTCATTTTGTACATTTAGTGAAATAAACTTTCATCACAAACTGATCTGATTATTTGGGTTCAAATCAATCAAATGATTTACCTGTTCAGGACGATGTGATTACTGATTAATGTTTATATTGTAGCGGCTGCCGCTGGGGTTACACAATCGCCTTGCACCTATCAAGGACGCGGAGCGATCACCAGGCCGGGCTCGTCCAGGACGCCCGGGCAGGCCCGCGCTCGACTTGCCAGGCCTCGGTCGGGACGCCCGGGCAGGCTCGCCCTCGGCTTGCCAGGCCGCAGCCGGCCCGCGGGGCCACGCCCCCTGGCGCCAGGCCTGGGCAAACCCCCTGGCGGAATAGATATATATTGCCGACCGTAAAACGTTTTTCCCAGAGTGCCTGAGTGTTTGATTCTAATAAAGCAGCTCAGATGAATTCAAGCTTTTTGTCGCGTCCATTCTTTCGATCGACGTGGGAGCCCCAGCTCCTTCATTGGTGACCTACCGACATGGACACGGCAGTCGCCCTTAAACTGCCTACCTTTTGGGAGGCTCACGCGGCGGTTTGGTTCGCACAAGCGGAGTCCCTGTTCGCCCTGCGGGGCATCACGGCGGACGACACCCGCTTCCACCACGTGGTCGCTGCGCTCGGTTCAGCCACCGCAGCCCGCGCCCTGAGCCTCCTCGAGAGCCCGCCAGCCGCGGACAAATACGGCGCGATTAAGAAGCTTCTCCTCGATGCTTTCGCCCTCCCAGCGGCGGAACGCGCACGGCGCCTGCTCGATTTGCCGGAGCTCGGCGACACGCGCCCTTCCGAGCGAATGGACTACATGCTTTCGCTGCTCGGCGAGCACTCTCCGGCATTCCTGTTCCGGGAGCTGTTCCTCCGTCAGCTGCCTAACCCGGTACGCCTCGCCCTGGCAAGCACGACGATCACAGATCCCCGGGCCCTTGCCAGAGAAGCCGACAAAATCTCCGCCGCGGGACAGCGCATCGCAGCGGCGACATGGGACCCGCCGCCGCCTGATGCACCATCCATGGCGCCCGAGCACCCGGCGCGTTCGACGGCCGAACTGCCGACGCAATTGGCGGCCGCTATACCGAGCCGACCACGTTCAGCACGACGTCCGAAGCCTCCACCCGACCAAGCGTGGTGTTCCTATCATGCCAGGTTCGGACAGAAGGCCCGGACATGCCGACCCCCGTGCACCTTCGGCGGGTCGGGAAACGGCCAGGCCGGCGTTCATTACCTGCCATGAGCGCCGGCCACAGTCACACGGGCAACTTACTGTTCATCCCACCACGGGTGGCCCTCCCGCCGCGGCGAGGCCGCCCCCCGTCCACGGTGCCCCCCACTCGACCGCCCACCACCTCACCGGACCCCCTCCCACGACCCACCAGGGGTCGCTTCGGCCGGGTCATCAGGACCCCCCTCAAGTTGACCCTGCCGGTGCAAGTCGATTCTGGGGGGACGTGTGTAGCGGCTGCCGCTGGGGTTACACAATCGCCTTGCACCTATCAAGGACGCGGAGCGATCACCAGGCCGGGCTCGTCCAGGACGCCCGGGCAGGCCCGCGCTCGACTTGCCAGGCCTCGGTCGGGACGCCCGGGCAGGCTCGCCCTCGGCTTGCCAGGCCGCAGCCGGCCCGCGGGGCCACGCCCCCTGGCGCCAGGCCTGGGCAAACCCCCTGGCGGAATAGATATATATTGCCGACCGTAAAACGTTTTTCCCAGAGTGCCTGAGTGTTTGATTCTAATAAAGCAGCTCAGATGAATTCAAGCTTTTTGTCGCGTCCATTCTTTCGATCGACGTGGGAGCCCCAGCTCCTTCAATATTATAATAAAGTTTATATAATTTAATAAGTTAATTGTTTATCTTATTTAATGTGAAATGAACTTTAACCGGAACTCTTCACTCTTCTCACCATACAAAAAAGGTTCTTCTTCTTCAAATGTGTTTCATTCAAAGAACTTTTAAATCAATGCAAACATATATTGTATCGATCACAGGTACAACCAATGTGAAGATCTATTGTATCGATCACAGTACAACCAATGTGAAGATCTATTGTATCGATCACAGATACAACCAATGTGAAGATCTATTGTATCGATCACAGATACAACCAATGTGAATATCTATTCCATCGATCACAGGTATAATCATTGTGAACATATATCTGATTGATCACAGGTACAACCAATATGAACATCTATTTTATCGACCACAGGTACAACCAATGTGAAGATCTATTCTATCGATCACAGGTACAACCAATGTGAGGATCTATTTTATCGATCACAGGTACAACCAATGTGAAGATCCATTGTATCGATCACGGGTACAACCAATGTGAAGATCTATTCTATCGATCACGGGTACAACCAATGTGAAGATCTATTCTATCGATCACAGGTACAACCAATGTGAAGATCTATTCTATCTATGGGTGATGATGATGATGATGATGATGTTAATGGAGATTTAAGAGAGGAATTGATGGGCAGTTCAAGGTGGAGATCACGTGATCATGACCAACCGCATCAATTGTGTGAATAATTGTTCATATAATAAAATAAAAAATTTAACAATCAAAATAATTACAATAATAGTAAAATACACAATAACGTTTAATAATAGTTTAAATAACGAACTATAACAACGGAGGACACAATGAATGTGATGTTTGAGTGAAGAAAGTCCCTCCAGGTGCAGTTTGACTTCTCTTTGGGGGCGGGGCTTAATATTAATAATGTGTAGCTCGGTCTGATTTCCAAAATTACCGTTTGTTATTGCAGTTACAGGTGTAGTTGCAGGAGCACGTAAAACCACAAATACAGTTCACCTTCATTGTTGTTACTCACCTTTAAATACAGGATGTTTTATCTGCATTGTAAACTTCTGAAAAAAATGAAGGTGGGGGCATTGTCCCTTCTTTACCAAAACAAACTCCGCCGGTACTTCCAGGTAGATGAAACTCTTTGTGTTACCTGGCATGGAGCACGAGTGTTAATAGTGAAGGTGAGAGTACAAATAATAAAACGAATAAAATAGAGCTGTCTCCCTCGACATATCACGTGCCTTCGATACGGTCTGGCACCCCGCTCTGCTCACCAAACTCTCCTCTTTTGGTATCCATGGAAATCTCCACGCATGGCTGGCGGACTTCCTCTCTAGTCGTAGTCACCGTGTGGCCCTGAATGGGATTCTCTCATCTCCTCTTCCTGTTCAGGCTGGAGTTCCCCAAGGCAGTGTTCTGGGCCCGGTGCTTTTTCTGGTCTTCATCAATGATCTCTCTGACTCTCTTGAAAATCCTCTCTATCTCTTTGCTGATGACTCTACTCTCTGTCGCTCCATTCTTCATCCCTCAGATTGGCAGTCTGCAGCCTCCTCACTCTCTGCAGACCTGGACAAAATCACAGACTGGGCAAACAAGTGGAACATGTCTTTCAATCCTGACAAATCTCACACTCTTACGATGTCTCTCCGAAAAGACCGACTGGACAACCCTCCCATCCACTTTCTGAATAATCCTCTCCAAGAAGTTCTGTCACTCAAGCTTTTGGGTCTCACTATCTGCCATGATCTTTCCTGGGAAAACCACATTTCAAATCTGGCCTCCAAAGCCAGTCGCCGACTGGGCATCCTCCGTCGTGCAAAGTCCTTCCTTGGCACACCTGAGCTCCTCACCACATACAAGGCTTACATCCGCAACTCAATGGAATACTGCTCTCCCTTCTGGGCTGGTGCTCCTGCCTCACACCTAGCCCGTCTTCACGCTGTTGAAACCAAAGCATTCAGAATCATTGGAATCTCCCGCGATGAAGCTAACTCCAAGGGCCTCTCACTCACTCACCGCAGGCAGGTTGGTGGTCTTTCCGTCTTCTAACGACTCCTCTCTGGCCTTGCCCCCCCCCCCAGCTCTCTCTGGGCTCTGTCCCGCAAATATTCCTACAGGTCGCACAAGATCTGCCTGCAACCCTCTTATGGTTAAACTGCCAAAATCAAGACTCTCTGCTCACCTTCACTCCTTCATTCCTCTTTTCTCCCGCCTCTGGAACAAACTCCCTCACTCTCTTCAATCCCACTCCACCCTCCAGGTCTTTAAAACAGCTGTTCACCACCATCTCTTATCTTCCCCCATCCAAAACCTTGGTCTTTTCTATCCCCGCTAATTTCACCCCAATTCCACTTTTTTGAAATACCAACTTCCGTCCTGGAAGTCCTTGGTGTCCTTGTGTGTCATACTTCTCCCACCCACCCCCCCCCCCCTTCCCACGCGTCCTCCCCCCAAGCCCTCTCCTTCCCACACATCTCCCTGCTCTTAAATGTTGTGTGCTCTCAAGTGTTTGTGTGCTTCCCCTTCTCTTGTCTTCCGCTCCCTCTTTTTATATATTTTGTTTGTCTGGTTGATTTGTTTGTGAAGTAAATGTCAGCTCTTTCACGAGCCTCGATTCAGTATACAAAAAAAAAGAAAAAAAAAAGTGAGTTTGGATCGGATCACAGGTAGAATGTGGAACCATGGATGGAATGAACAGAACGTTCATCATATATCGCCAACCACACCGTTCGAAACATGTCCAGGTGACCTTTTAGGTGTAACGATCCTTTTGGGTTCACATCCGAAAGGGTTCACATCCGAAACGAAGGGTTCACATCCGAAACGTCAGGTTCTCATTGTTTCCCATGGAGGTTTTAATCTTAATCCTCATACAAATCTCTTGGATCAAATCAAAACACCGCAATAAAATCACCATTTAATAACCGGTATAGTGACGTCACTAAGGTATTAAAGTAAGTTTGCGTCATCACGCGAATGGAAAGTTCATAGAAGGCGTCGCATCATTTACTGTGAAAAACAATTCATATTCACCTGGCGGGAGGTAAACCGTGATAATACAGGTGCTGCCCTCAGGGCGAGATTGCACTCCAGGAGGGGCAGGTTGGGGTTCACCGTCGAATTTCTCCAAATGAGGGAAACTCAACCCTACAATTTTTGGTAGTGGGGACTTTGTTCTCGCTATCCCCAGATGTTTAAACAAAGAACAGGTAAACACCTTCATGTTAAACATTCACTAATTCACTTCTCTTTTTAAATTTACACGTCGACGCCATTGAATGTTGATATTACAACCTGTATGACGTATCTTCCCAGGTGTTACGTTTGTATTGTGAATCGAGTGAAAAACCTGCGATAAAACATGTACGAAACGTGCTTTGTGACGTCACAATAGGGAACAATGCGCAGTGGAATTGAAAACACGATGCTTCGTAAAACTGATCAGAAAAATATTGAAACGAATATAAAATATCGAAACGAATATAAAATATCGAAACAAATATAAAATATCGAAACGAAAATAAAATATTGAAACGAAGATAAAATATCGAAACGAATATAAAATATTGAAACGAATATAAAATAGCGAAATGAATATAAAATATCGAAACGAATATAAAATATCGAAACAAATATAAAATATCGAGACGAATATAAAATATCGAAAGGAATATAAAATATCGAAACTAATATAAAATATCGAAACTAATATAAAATATCGAAACTAATATAAAATATCGAAACTAACATAAAATATCGAAACGAATATAAAAAATTGAAACAAATATATAATATCAAAACGAATATAAAAAATTGAAACGAATATATAATATCAAAACGAATATAAAATATCGAAACGAATATAAAATATCGAAACGAATATAAAATATTGAAACGAATATAAAATATCGAAACGAATATAAAATATCGAAACGAATATAAAATATCGAAACGAATATAAAAAATTGAAACAAATATATAATATCAAAACAAATATAAAAAATTGAAACAAATATATAATATCAAAACGAATACAAAATATCGAAAGGAATATAAAATATCGAAAGGAATATAAAATATCAAAAGGAATATAAAATATCGAAACTAATATAAAATATCAAAACTAATATAAAATATCGAAATGAATATAAAATATCGAAAGGAATATAAAATATCGAAACTAATATAAAATATCGAAACTAATATAAAATATCGAAACTAATATAAAATATCGAAACTAATATAAAATATCGAAAGGAATATAAAATATCGAAAGGAATATAAAATATCAAAAGGAATATAAAATATCGAAACTAATATAAAATATCAAAACTAATATAAAATATCGAAATGAATATAAAATATCGAAAGGAATATAAAATATCGAAACTAATATAAAATATCGAAACTAATATAAAATATCGAAACTAATATAAAATATCGAAACTAATATAAAATATCGAAACGAATATAAAAAATTGAAACAAATATAATTATAATACCAAAACGAATATAAAAAATTGAAACGAATATATAATATTGTTGCGGACCGCGGATTAGATGTTATTTTGAACGAGCAGTGGTGTAACCGCGGCCGAACAGTTATTCCCCGACTGAAACCCGATTCAACCCAAACGTTGGCCGTATCGCGCCGCAGCTGCTCAATCTGGAAAACTCTAAAGCGACCGAATGCAAAGAGGAAGAAGACGTACAGAAGAGTAACTGGGTTTATTATTATTTACACACATAAGCAAAAAGAAAGCAGTCACGTTTATTTACAGGGCCATGAGACGCAGGTGACACAGTGAAATCTTTAGCTTATCTAACAGGCTTACTTACTACCCCGGACAGAACAAACAAAGACACTGACTCATGCGGGGAATTGCAGAGTGGATTGCTGGAAGGAGGTGTGTGGCTGGAGGGGGAGGATGGCACGGAGCTGTCTGGAGCTTGATCCCGCGCGGGACGTCGGGCTGGACCTCGACGGCTGCTGATGCCACTGAGCCTGTCGTGTGCGCGGAGTCATGGGTCGGAGCTGCTTGTCTCAGTAAAAGCGCATCTGCTCTGACGACCCAGCTCTTTCTTTGGACTCAGTAAAAGCGCAACTCTCTGATGACCCAGCTCTTTCTTTGGACTCAGTAAAAGCACAACTCCCTGACGACCCAGCTCTTGTCTCCTCCCTCCTTGTCTCAACTGCCTGGACTCCCTCTCGTCTCAACTCTTCGACTCAACTCTCGTCTCCTCCCTTCTTGTCTCAACTCTTCGACTCCACTCTCGTCTCCTCCCTTCTTGTCTCAACTCTTCGACTCAACTCTCGTCTGCTCCCTTGGACTCAACTGCTTGGGGAACGCCCCGCCGGCAGGTGATATAGGCCCCGCCCCTCAACCTTTGCGAACCTCCCCCAAACCCTCTTCCTCCGCCCTCTCAAGCCAAACCCCTTGTTCATGGTTGGTTGTTCGGGGCTGGCTCACTCCTCCCCTCTATGACGAGGTGGAGCCACGCCCTTCTTCTCCGACCCTGCCTCGTGGTCATTGGCGGCAATTGGAGGGGATGTAATTGCCAATCGACGAAAGGGGGAATGGAGGTTTTTGGGAATGGGAATGAAGGGAATCTATCTCTTTTTCACTCGGTGCAATGGAGTATTATTCTAATGGAAGACAAGGCCTTACTCTAAAACACATAATAAGATATAAGCTACTGAACAAGGGTTTTATCGGGTCCTGCAATGTGGTGTTTATGGAATTAACTACCGAGACGCCCTTTTTATTTTTACACAACTCCGGAGGCAGGAGGGCCGGAGGGGCCATATCCAAACAATGTTCATCACCATTTCCAATACAATACAATTTTTAAAATGCCATCCTCATATCCGCAACACTGCACCCTCCTCCTCTTAGGCACGTCCCGGGCCTACATCTTTTATTTAGTGTGACACGTAGGTGTAGTTCCCTCTACTTTTAACCTGACCCTGAGTGCGACAGTTTTAAAACATAAATAAATGTGTCCCGCTGCTCCATTGCACCCTGCCTAACAGACTTACGCCCACAGTTAACCGAATTGCGGAATGGTCTTCAAACTATACATTGACGGTGGGGAGCATTATTTACAATTGACACTACTTTTATTTACAAGACTATCCCAGGACCTGTAATTGTTCTTTCTGGGGGGAGACAGTCTACTCTGCATCGACGCACCATGAAAGCACCCAAAAACGCACCAACACACCCTTAAGCACCAATCGGTGCAGTCATCACTGTTCATCAATGTTCAATGAATAAAAATAAAATCAACAACCCCTAACCCTGCAGGTGACCTCTTGCTCTTCGGCTCCCTCTGCTGGCTATTTACTTTCTTCCAGATGTTGTCTTTTTCCTTTGCTTTTCTTACTGGCGGCCTATTTGAACTGAAAATGAAATGCACCCAACGTGTCCATTTTTATTTATTTTATTTATGGCCAACAGGGCCGACTACGTGTGGTTCACTTGTGGGGCATCGGTGCCCTGTGGCCAAGGTCTGCCAGCAAGATTTCGGGCCGTCATGGCCGGTCCCAGCAGAGGGGCCATGCCCCAACCCATGGGGTCCATAAGTGGTGCTCGGCCACAGACATGTGGTCCATCATGTGGTGCATCGATGCAGACAGCTGGTTCTGAGAGTTCCGGGCGCACAAAGGCTGACTCACGCACGCTCCACTCGGCGCCCAATGGCGCACAGGTCATGTGGGAGACAAAAGGGGGAAGACAAATGAGCGAGGGGTAAGGTCACAAGGGTACACATCAATAAGGCAATGCAAGGCGAAATGCGTACGGAGGGCGAAGTGAGAAAGCTCGTCCCTACCGTATGTCACCCCCCCCCCCCCCCGTCACCTACACTACCCTTGCCCTTACCCCATACAGTGGTACCTCGGCTTACGAGTTTAATCCGTTCCGTGACGGAGCTCGTAAGCCAAATCGCTCGTAAGTCAAAGCAAATTTTCCCATTCAAATGCATTGAAATGCTATTAATCCGTTCCAGCCTCAAAAAAAAAACACCAATTTTTTTTGTTAGGTGCTTTTAAATAACAAAAATGTACTTTATAAATAACAAATAATGTATAAACAAGCACGACCTCGTATATACTGTACATAATACAAGAGAATGTAAAGAAATAAACTGGTTTTATTAAGCAGAGGAGAAGAGCATGCCAGGTGAGGTGTGCGTGTTGTCGACTTGGCGAGGCAGTACGATCGTACTCCTTCTACGATATGTACGATTTTGAAGCAGAAGGAGTCCATAAAGGCTATAACGCCAGCCAAGGGCGTTACGATTATTTCAAAGCTCCGGACCTCTATCCATGAAGATATGGAGAAGTTGTTGTTTGTGTGGTTGAAGGAGAAGCAGCTCGCAGGAGATACCGTGACCGAGAGCATCATGTGTTTGAAAAGATTGAAACTCGGATATCGAGCACGGACCACGAGGTGTTTTTTCTTTTTTCTTAATCTCGGTTTCAGTGAACTTTTGCTCTGTGCTCACGTGTACTGTACCTGTACCTGTAATGGTACGTCAGAGGATGGCACCTGTTGTCATCATATTAAGTGCAAGATGTTCTGCATCGTAAGTTGGTACACCGTGGTCTTTCGGCGGTGTTTAAGCCGGCCGTCTTGGCTTCTGTCACCATTGGCATTGAGTCTTTCGATGTAGGTAGGTCGTTGTGTGCCGGTGCCTTGGCCGAATTCCTTCATTGCTGCATTGTTAGCTCACCTGGTTTTTTATACCACATCTTTGGTTATCGGACCAGCGAATGACGTCATCTCCAAAGTATGGCTTATTCTCACTTGTCTTGGACGATCTTCTACTTCTAGCCTTCCACCGTGCATTTGGTGTCCACTGTACTTACTGTACAGTGCCTGGTAAAATTGATGTAATGGGTTTTTGACCGTCAACGCCATGAACCGCCATGAACCGTCAACGCCATGAACCGCTAACACTCAAAAGCCCATTTATCGCGCCTTATAAAGCAAAACGCAAACCGAAAGCCATGCCTCTCAAGCGAGGCGTGCTTCCGTGGTCACGTGATCCACAGGTGTAGCTCATTATACCCGCACGCGCGACACGCTTTGGCGGTCACGTGACCAGCCACTCTGGAGGCGGGGATCCCCGCCGATGACGTCACCGGCTGGAGCAAGGAGATTCCTCGCTCATGTATTTCGACGATTGCGTGTTTTATATCCAAGCAGAGATGCTTTCACGGCAAGATAACCACGTGACCGGAACCGGAAGCCACAACCGGAAAATTCAAAAAAATAAATTTTTTGAGCTCGTACATCGGATCTCGGCTCGTATCCCAAAGCAACAAACCGCCCGAGCGACGGCTCGTATCCCGAAAAACTCGTACGTTGGGGCACTCGTAAGCCGAGGTACCACTGTATGTACAAAATCTACACCTTTACAAATTCGTCGCTACTGTCACGTCTCCCCATATTTCCCCAATACCAAATTCGTATCCACAATCCCTCTACTTCAAAATTTGCCATCACCCAATTCATCATCAATCCTCATAATGAGGAAGAGATGGAACATCAAGCACAATGTCACACCCACGTCATGATGCGTCTCACCATCCAAACATTTGCATCAAAAATAATTAAACAACCTGGCATGGTGTGGAGGTACGTCATCTCAGGTGAGTGGATGCAGATGGTGCGAGGAGACTTCCTAATCCTAACTATCCTCTAAATGACTTTAACACACTTTACACTACCCGGGGTCTTTCACTGCCAATCCTTTGGCTAAGTTACACTATGGGTTCTAAAAACCAATTCCCATTGACCAAACTGTGGTGCTTCTCAATTTGGGGTCTCACTCCCCCGATTCATCTCCCGGTGCCCTTGCACAATTTCTGGGCTGAGACGTGTAGCTCTCCCAGCAGGTCTACCCACCTGCACACCTGCACACATCCACCACTGCAGTTGCCACCCGAGCTTACCTAGCTCCTCACCCTATCCTATCTAACTGGGGAAGGCCCCTCCTGGCTCTGTCACCCCTTGGTGCCCTCTGGCACTGGGCTACCCGGGTCCATCCTCCGGATCCTCGGGCCCCATCCACAACAACTACCGGCTCCCAGAGCCCACCTGCGGCCTCACCTGGCCGACATCCTCACAGTGGTGGAGTGCCCAAACCAACTACACACACTAACAGGCTACACGCCCAGCCATTTCCACAACACTAATGCACCCATCCAATCACCATTCTTCCACCCGCACCACAGATGCCAATATCCAACCACAATTTACCTATACCCTCTACCTACATTTACACTACCCGCCCCGGGTATCCGTGATGGGGGTCCACTCTTCCCCCATTCACACCTCCGCACCATCCACTCCACTCCATAGTTTCCACCATACTCACTCCATGACCATCCATTCCAATACTCCATATACTCCACACTCCATGTATTCCACACACCTGTTGGTGCACACCTGTGCACTCACACCTGGTGCCACCTGCACCCTCCTTCCTTCCTGGACCATTTGGTCAACACAATACACATCACTACTACTTCCTCATACACTGCTCCATACACCTGTTCAGTTGCACACCTGTGCAATCACACCTGTTCAATCACACCTGTTCAATCCACTTGAATACACCTCCAACACTCCCACGGCATCATCTCAACTACCTGTTGCCCTGCTAACTTAGTGCTCCCCGTCTTCCCTTTAAACTAAGCACATACCACGTCATTATCATCCACTCTAAACTACCTGCGTCCCCACTACAGGTGTCATTGTCACTTACTAACCTTAACGTTACCTAATGTCATCTTCGCTAGATCCCTACACACGATATATCCTAACCCTCCCGGGCTAGTTTTCACTGCCATCAACCCCATAAGACTAGTGCTCCTTTGCCCCCCTTTGTGAGGGATGGTGGATTGGCCATCCCATCACATGGGGCATCTCTTACTATAAATTTTGCTTACCAAATTCCAACCAATCAAAAATTTCCAATCACTCTACCAATCCTATTCACTATTCTAAATTTCGTATCAAATCACTATCACTATCATCATCATCATCACAGTCCGCTATATCCTAGCCTCGGTGCGCCATGACATCATTAAAAACCGGCTTCGTAAAGCCGAGCAATGAATTCGGGTGGTTTGGTCGCCTGCAGGTTGAATCCGTCCGGCTTTCGGCTCAAGGGAGGTGGTTTGGTCGGGCCGAGATTCCACGCACCATCTCGGTGCGGCACCTTGCGGTCCCGGGCCCGATGGCTCAATCTCCCCCGGTCGGAACCCTGTCCCCGCGAGGGGGCACCGTTCCGCTTCCTCCCACTCGCCCTTGAACCGGACCGGTCGCCTCGCCCGACAAGGCCCGGACTCGACCGTGCGGGGCGGGGCCAAGCCCGAATCGGCAACGACGCTTCGAAGAGAAGCGACGCAGAATCGATCCGCGCTGGGCCTCGCACCCAACAAAGCACACTGCACCCCGAGTGCTCACATCGGCTATCCGTCGCCCTAACCGCTAACCCGGTTACCGTCGATGCTTCACCGGCATGCTCACACGCATACGCTACCCCTTTCACTCTCACAAAACCCGGCGTTCCAACGCCGTCCGTACATTCCACCAACGCTCTCCCTGTTACACACCACACCTCTCGCGCACACTCTTGCGCACACCTCGGTCCACACCTCTCCTCCGTTACGTCCTCCGTAACACTCACCATGGGCGTGCACTCTGGCATCCACCCACTAACGCGCTCACATGGGCTCTCCCACACTCGCGCTACCACCAACTCAGGTGTGCTTCCTCGCACACGTTCCACCACCACCTTGCTCTCCGTGTCACACTCCGTACACCCCGACGTGCATTCTCGCTCGCACTCGGTTTCACACTCGCGCTTCGTAACATGCTCACCCCTTGCCGCACACTTTTTATTGCTCTCACTCCCTGTGTGACACTCCGTACACCCCGACGTGCATTCTCGCTCACACTCGGTATCACACTCACGCTTCGTAACACGCTCACCCCTTGATGCACACTTTTTTCCACACGCGTGCCATTTCCACTCACACGGGACCCTTCACCAACGCCCGGATGCTTCCTCGATCCCAAGCGCGCGAAAATTATTTTGTCGCCAAACATCCTCTAACAAAATCTCCCCGCACGATATACAGCACGACTCACCTGGGGGATCCTTTTCTCCACGCGCACCTGCTAACTTCCATTCGGGTTAAGCACAGCATCGTGATGTGAGCAGGGACTTTGCACATTTTCCATTTCTCCCTGCAATTCCCGGGCTACCTCCGTCATCTCTTCAATTTTAATTCCCAGCACTGCTTTGTCTTTGTTCCCCTCGACGACCGTTGGCTTTAATAAAATTCCCTCTACCTCATCGGTCGCCGGCTTTTCCAAACCCCGTGTCGCGATTTCTACCCCCGTCATTGTACCCGCGCTTTCCTCCGCTTCGCTCAACCAGCGCTTCTCGACCCGCGTTACCTCGTCGTGCACCCCTGGGACCCTTTCGCCGAACATGCGATCCATGGTCTCCCCCCATTTTTGCATGCGGTCACCCATTCCGTTCGTTATTTCTTCAATTTGGTTTCCCAATTCGTTCGTTATTGCTTCAATTTTATTACTCAATTTCTCCTCGTTTATTCTCAGCATCTCGGTGAATTGCGCCATGAAGGCTTGCATTTGGACCACCGTTGGTAGTACAAAGGGTGCGCCGCAGCTGCCCCCTCAACCACGTGCGCGAGAGCGCCATTTTGTGCGTCTGATACCCCCTCAACCACCTCCTCCATATACATTACCCCAAGGTCCTGGGTTACTCCTAACCCTTCCTCTAGCTCACCCACCTGCATCCGATCGCCTTGACCAGCCATGGCGTGATTTCAAAATTCGGGTTTTGCTTTAAAACACAACAATTTCAAGCTGCTTGTAATTTTGAGCGCGTTAAGCGCGCTTCGGGCCTCGTATCTCACTCCCTGACACCAATTTGTTACTATAATAACACAATTGGTGTCCAAAATTTGGGCTAAATAAATTTAGTCCCAGGTTAGAATCCCAACTCCTGACTACCAATTTGTTACGGACCGCGGATTAGATGTTATTTTGACCGAGCGGTGGTGTAACCGCGGCCGGACAGTTATTCCCCGACTAAAACCTGATTCAACCCAAACGTTGGCCGTATTGCGCCACAGCTGCTCAATCTGGAAAACTCTAAAGCGACTGATTGCAAAGAGGAAGAAGACGTACAGAAGAGTAACTGGGTTTATTATTATTTACACACATAAGCAAAAAGAAAGCAGTCACGTTTATTTACAGGGACATGAGACGCAGGTGACACAGTGAAATCTTTAGCTTATCTAACAGGCTTACTTACTACCCCGGACAGAACAAACAAAGACACTGACTCACGCGGGGAATTGCAGAGTGGATTGCTGGAAGGAGGTGTGTGGCTGGAGGTGGAGGACGGCACGGAGCTGGCTGGAGCTTGATCCCACACGGGACGTCGGGCTGGACCTCGACGGCCGCTGATGCCACCGAGCCTGTCGTGTGCGCGGAGTCACGGGTCGGAGCTGCTTGTCTCAGTAAAAGCGCATCTGCTCTGACGACCCAGCTCTTTCTTTGGACTCAGTAAAAGCGCAACTCCCTGACGACCCAGCTCTTGTCTCCTCCCTCCTTGTCTCAACTACCTGGACTCCCTCTCGTCTCAACTCTTCGACTCAACTCTCGTCTCCTCCCTTCTTGTCTCAACTCTTCGACTCCACTCTCGTCTCCTCCCTTCTTGTCTCAACTCTTCGACTCAACTCTCGTCTGCTCCCTTGGACTCAACTGCTTGGGGAATGCCCCGCCGGCGGGTTATATAGGCCCCGCCCCTCAACCTTTGCGAACCTCCCCCAAACTCTCTTCCTCCGCCCTCTCAAGCCAAACCCCTTGTTCATGGTTGGTTGTTCGGGGCTGGCTCACTCCTCCCCTCTATGACGAGGTGGAGACACGCCTTTCTTCTCCGACCCTGCCTCGTGGTCAATGGCGGCAATTGGAGGGGATGTAATTGCCAATCGACGAAAGGGGGAATGGAGGTTTTTGGGAATGGGAATGAAGGGAATCTATCTCTTTTTCACTCGGTGCAATGGAATATTATTCTAATGGAAGACAAGGCCTTACTCTTAATAACACATAATAAGTGTGTTATTATTAATAAGTGTGTTATGCAAACACATAATAAGATATAAGTGACTGAACAAGGGTTTTATCGGGTCCTGCAATGTGGTGTTTATGGAATTAACTACCGAGACGCCCTTTTTATTTTTACACAACTCCGGAGGCAGGAGGGGCCATATCCAAACAATGTTCATCACCATGCCCAATACAATACAATAAAAAAAATGCCATCCTCATATCCACAACAATATCAAAACGAATATAAAATATCGAAACGAATATAAAATATCGAAACGAATATAAAATATCGAAAGGAATATAAAATATCGAAACTAATATAAAATATCGAAACTAATATAAAATATCGAAATGAATATAAAATATCGAAAGGAATATAAAATATCGAAACTAATATAAAATATCGAAACGAATATAAAATATCGAAACGAATAGAAAAAATTGAAACAAATATATAATATCAAAACGAATATAAAAAATTGAAACGAATATAAAATATCGAAACGAATATAAAATATCGAAACGAATATAAAATATCGAAACGAATATAAAATACAGTGAACACTTCAAATAAATGTCAAATAAATTTACCAATGAGTCAGGTGTATGTAAGGACATCATGGGGTACACTCACCTCCAGCCTCAGGGACTATTCCGCCCCATGGGTTGTGTGGTGGCCATGGAAGGTGTCTACATTAGGAGCCTGGCAAACCTAAACGCCTGGGGTAGTGGGTGCTTCTGGGTAATTTGTGTCGTTAACTCTCTAGTCCACGTGGGGTTGTGGGAGCTTCTGAGTAATTTGTGTCGTTTACTCTCTTCTCCACGTGGGCACATGTTAACTCTCTTGTCCACGTGGGGAAGTGGGTGCTTCTGGGTAATTTGTGTCGTTAACTCTTGTCCACATGGGCACATGTTAACTCTCCTGACTCGTCGTCCGACTCCTCCGATGTGCAGACACAGGGCTCCTGCAATGTCCACCGATCTTGTTTGGGGACATGAGGACATTCACTGAAGTAATGACCGTAATCAGCACGACGACCCCACTTGTTTGCAGAGGGGACAGGACTTCCTCATGATTATGACGTCATAGGTAACGTGGTACAGGTGCCATCTTGGAAAAACCGAAAAAAGTTGCAACTCTATATCTCCAAAACTGCTCCATGGAAAATGTTGAAACAAGGCTCATTGTAAAGAACTCCACATAGGGAATAAGTGCCGTTAACGATGACGTAATTGCTGATATAATTATGACGTCATAATTCAACAGGGCCAACGCTTAGCCTGATAAGTTTGAAATTTATTCATCGTTATCGACGCAACAATTATATTACAGAATATAAATTTATGATGTCATCGCTCACGTGGTCTGGCAGCCATATTAGATCAAAGAAAAAAATGTTCAAAAACAGAAGAGTTGCCTCGCAACAAGTTGACTGCGCAGGGTAAGTATGCTATGAATACCATCTAGTTAAGCACAGTTAACCAGATATATCAGTAATTATAAGCACAGGTAACCAGCTACATCAGTAATTAAGCATAAGTAACGAGCTATATCAATAATTAAGCACAGGTAACCAGCTACATCAGTAATTAAGCACAGGTAACCTGCTACATCAGTAATTAAGCACAGGTAACCTGCTACATCAGTAAATAAACACAGGTAACCAGGTACATCAGTAATTTAGCACAGGTAATGGGCTACATCAGTAATTAAGCATAGGTAACCAGCTATATCAATAACTAAGCACAGGTAACCAGGTACATAAGTAATTAAGCACAGGTAACCAGGTACATCAGTCATTCCTATTGCCAGAGAAATTGAAATCAAAATCACAGTGGGTTCACTCACATTTTCCAATTGTAGCTTCACGATGGCGTCCACCTGGTTTGTGGCAATGTCTTCCTGTGTGACACACAGCACCATCTTGAAGGCAGCAACAGTGGTGTCCTTAGAAACCTTTGAAATCGTTGTGGGTGCTGGTGGTGGCCAACTTCATTCCATTGGGCCTACTTTCCGCTTTGACAGCATCTTGGCGATCCCATAGTTTTTCGTGCATTATGAAATCCTCCTTTTTAGGCCTTGAGGTGATCTTCCCCTTGGAAAAATGTTCATTTTGTTCTCCCGTATGCAGTCAGTGCAGATGAATACATTCACCTGGATGGTGGTGGTGGTTGTGGTGGTGGATGGTGGTGGTGTTAATGGTGGTGGTGATGGTGGTGGTGGTGGTGGTGGTGGTGGTGATGGTGTGCTGGTGATAAATAGATTCGCATGGTAATTCCGTTATTACATTTAATTCAAACTCAAACTCCTCGTTCCTTTCTCAATATAATGCAAACGCAATATGTCAGGTGTGAAGAGTATCACATTGAGGAATATCGTGCCACAACATGTGACCAATACCCATGTACAGGTAGATCGAACGTCACCAAAGTTGTCCAATCGGTTTGGTGCTTATTTGGTGACAAAACTGGTTGTTGAAGGACGAACAAAGGGCGAACAACGGATCGTGCTACCTGGAAATCAGACATTGGGTGAATCACGGGTCACACGTTCAAACAGGAAAACGGCCGGAAAACGAGGACGAAGGAAACCGTGGGATCTTTAACGTCCACCAAGTCATGTCGGCAGACGGTATTCCCGTTTCACGTGCATGCGAGGGACGGTACACACATTGATGAGTCACCCTACCTGTTGTGGAAGAACATACAATCAGGTTCAGAGTAAAATTGATTCACTGCAGAGGTGAAACATCGAAGAGATTTTTTTTACCTGCACAAATAAGTTCAACACGACAAGGTACATGAAGACCCTTGTGCTCGACCCCCGAAGCTCTCGCTCGATATTCTCATTTTGAAGAAGGTGGGAACAATCATGTGTAACAGGTGTGAAGTTCTGTTCGAGTCTCAATCAGATAGCAGGGAATTACACAAAGGTGAGAATTCTCGAGCAACATTTGGGAAAAAACAAAGTTTCACAACAAAGGAAAATTAATTACTACGGAAAAGAGAGAGAAACATATTTCAGGTGAGAAGCAGATTTGAGAAATGCAAAGCAGGTGTGGATCCATTTTGCAGTAGGAGACACCAAGTTGGAGGCTGTTTAATGGTCTAAGCGGAGTCCAGGTAATCATAACCCAGAATGAGCACATTCCCTTAGGAGAGATAAAACCCCTTCTTTGGTACAATCTCTGAACAGGCATTTTTGATTATTAAAAACATGGAGTTCTTGCACTGAAGGTAATTTCACTTGAAGGTAAAAATCATCTCTCCAGGACAATTAAACATTCATAATAATCGATACAGATATTCGGTTTTGTTTACGTGTTTCACAATTATTCGCAATTAATTTTAGGAAAACAACCCTTGCTCTGCTGGGAAAAAAAGGCCTCTAAAGGTCGTTCAATTTTAGGAAAACACAAATTATTCCCACACAGTGAAAAACATGGTCGGCAGTTTATACCTGGGTCTGGATTCGAACCTGGACATGTTCAAGATCGTCGGTAAAGAAGGATCATTTTAGCCATGAGGGTAAATGTCCAGGTGACGTACATGACATTACCATTGCTCTCCCTCACACCAATCCCCTTTTCTTACCTGTCGAGGTGCTTCCAGGTGTTCAAATCGAACAGTTGTTCTTCATGAACGAGCGAATACTGTATCAAGTTCCAGGTTAATTGTAATGAGCTAAAGATTCCACCAACAACCATCAAGACATTCATCCTGGGAGACAAGATCACGTGTACCGATTGTTATCGAGTCGTGAAACGAACTGTTGAAACACCCGTCTGTGAAGTCACAGCGCATTATGACGACACAATCCACCGACAACCCCCCAAGACATTCCTCCTTGGAGACAAAATCACGTGTACCGATTGTTATCAAGTTTGTTCGATCGAACATGAT
The DNA here is from genome assembly GCF_964187855.1 of Myxine glutinosa. Lineage (NCBI taxonomy): Eukaryota > Metazoa > Chordata > Myxini > Myxiniformes > Myxinidae > Myxine > Myxine glutinosa. The sequence goes on along the minus strand of NC_136261.1, from coordinate 434,100,962 downwards.
GGAGTTGCACAAGGACAGGGAATCGGGCTCCAGGTTACACTTCAGCCATTGTCCGGTGTACACGTTTAAACCAGGTATCCAACAATGGACTTTAAACGTGATTCACTTCACTCGAGGAATCGACTCAGAAATGATGGGACACGCGTTATAAACCGGGTTACCTGGTGTGGAGCGGGTTTTCAATCACACCTTAATACTCCATGTCGTGATGACGTTTTATCACTTTGGTTTGTGTACGATGACGTAATACGTCGGGGTAACTGTCCAGGTGTCACGTGTTCCCGATAATCGAACAACTGCTCGTCGTACCTTTACCTTATTTAAATGAGTGCCTCGTGGGTTTCAGCAGGAATGTGTATTTTTTTCAGGATGCCTGCGATAGCTTGCCTACTCTTTGCGAAGGACACCGTGGGATCTTTAACGTTCACCAACTAATGCTAGCACACAGGACGACCGGCTTTACGTCCATCCGAGGGACGAAGATGAACACTTTGATGAATCACCTGCCTGCGAAACATCTGGACGGCAGTTTATACCTGGGTCGGGATTCGAACCCAGCCGTCCAGGGTTGAACTTGAAACACATTTTGAAGATCGTTCTCCCGAATGAGTTCAGTTCAGTCTCCGAAATATTTAAAAATATTTGTTTCATTTAATGCTTCATTTTTGTATTTTCAGTTAGAAAAATGGGGATGTGGGGTGGGATAACGAGTCCCTAAAGTATACCAGTCTGTCTCGAGCCTGGCTAGTCTAATTTGGAGGACAGATTTACACTTTTCGTGAATCAATTGATGCATATAAGCAGTTTGTGAAATATTGGTTGCTGGGGATATTTTTACCATAGCAACGCACACTAATAGGAATTATGTACATGAAATAATCCACAAAACTATATCAGCTGCCATCAGATGATCAGCAAAATCATAAATTTGCATGGTTAGAGGATTGCAATGCTCAAAATATGGAGTTAGAAGCATCTATGTAACCGTTGCTCGGGAAAAGGAGGTCCTCAGCAAACTGAGTTTAACTTCCTCTTTGCTTTTGGCCGTTGCTAATTAATGTGCAAATTTCGAATGTGGGAACATTTCATCGATGGTTCATATACACTTATTCAACATAGCTCGCACATTTGCAGATACTTCTCAATCGTAGACCGCGGAATTCGAAAACTAAGCAGAATTAGAGGACTCGGCTCATGGTCGATTTGTGCGGATGCAATTGGGGCTTTTCGGAGGTGGGAGGAAATTCTCCCAGAACTCAAAAGCTCCACCTCATTTTTCCGTAAAGGATCATTATTCATGAACCAGTTTGTGAAACTTCATTCTCACAGCTTTGTTCCAAGGGCTCGTTTGAGAATCCTCACAACCTTTGACCGCCTCCACCTATAGATTTTGTCATGATATTCCCTGGAATGCTTTTTAAGTACTCAGTTGGGGTTTTCTTGATCAGCTGGATTTCCTGTTGCTCCGACTATCACTGGTACAATTTCAGGTTTCTTCAATTTCGAAATCCTCTTAACCTCATTTTTCATATTGGTGGCAAAGGTATATATCTATCTATAATTCCATTAATCTCTGTGTGTATGTGTGTGTGTATGTGTGTGTGTATGTGTGTGTGTGTGTATGCGACAACGATTTCTCGACAACTACCGGTCCGATATACTTGAAACTTGCCAGGTATATTGCTGGGGACCCGAGGATGTGCCTTTTCAAGGTTTGAAATTAATCGGACAAGTACTTACCGAGCTATGGCGATTTAGCCGTTCGCCGTTCGCTTTGGCGTTGCGAATGGACCAAACCATTGCATGTAAATAGAGGGGGGGGTTCTGTGGTCGTTGCGAATGGACCAAACCATTCATGTAAATAGAGGGGGGGGGGTTCTGTGGTCGTTACTGCCACGTGGTTTCAAAGTTTTTTTTTGTTGTTGTTGTTTGCACGCATGTTTTTTTGCACCCACGTACGGGCACGCCCTACGATGTTTACACACACACACCCCTACACAAATTTTTTTTTTTTTTTTTTTTTGGCAAGGAACGGGCACCCACGTACGGGCACGTCCTAGCTTATATATAGTACGGGCATGCCCTAGTCTTATCCAATTTGATCACCTATCCAGTTGAACAGTAAACGTATCCAGCTTGATCACCACATTTAGACTGACAATATTCATAAAAGACAGCCACACACACCTTTGAGCTGTGAAGCATGCTCACAAATAAATGATTAGCCCAGCACCTCATGCTTATGAGCCCAAAATAAGGGCGTAAGATGCATCGGCCACTCTAAGTCCATGTATTTGTGACCAAAAATCTCTGTCTTTAAAGAGCCGAGGAGCACATGGATGCTATCCTAATTTGAAGGTGATGTGTTGGCATAATTTATGCATACGACATCAGCATCATGTCACATTCAGGGTCAGAGTTGATCCTCTTGTTTAATACACATGAACACTGAAAAACCAGTTTTTTTTTTCCTTTCAATGCAATTGTCTCACACACGTGCACCAAGGAGTCTCCACTTTGCACCAAGGAGTCTCCACTTTGCACCAAGGAGTCTCCACTTTGCACCAAGGAGTCTCCACTTTGCACCAAGGAGTCTCCACTTTGCACCAAGGAGTCTCCACTTTGCACCAAGGAGTCTCCACTTTGCACCAAGGAGTCTCCACTTTGCAACAAGGAGTCTCCACTTTGCACCAAGCAGTCTCCACTTTGCAACAAGCAGTCTCCACTTTGCACCAAGCAGTCTCCACTTTGCACCAAGCAGTCTCCACTTTGCACCAAGCAGTCTCCACTTTGCACCAAGGAGTCTCCACTTTGCACCAAGGAATCTCCACTTTGCACCAAGGAGTCTCCACTTTGCACCAAGGAGTCTCCACTTTGCACCAAGGAGTCTCCACTTTGCACCAAGGAGTCTCCACTTTGCACCAAGGAGTCTCCACTTTGCACCAAGGAGTCTCCACTTTGCACCAAGCAGTCTCCACTTTGCACCAAGCAGTCTCCAGTTTGCAACAAGGAGTCTCCACTTTGCACCAAGGAATCTCCACTTTGCACCAAGGAATCTCCACTTTGCACCAAGGAGTCTCCACTTTGCACCAAGGAGTCTCCACTTTGCAACACGGAGTCTCCACTTTGCACCAAGGAGTCTCCACTTTGCACCAAGGAGTCTCCACTTTGCACCAATGAGTCTCCACTTTGCACCAATGAGTCTCCACTTTGCACCAATGAGTCTCCACTTTGCACAAAGGAGTCTCCACTTTGCACCAAGGAGTCTCCACTTTGCTGGAAGTTAAACTTTTCAGTTTCAACACGCATAATCCTGTCATCTCAGAAACTTAGTTATATGTAGCTGTCTGCAGTAATGGATTAAATAAAATATATTAATACTAATCTATCTATAATTCCAGTAATCTCTGTATGTCTGTGTGTATGTCTGTGTGTCTGTGACCGCTGTTTCTCGACAACCACGGGTCCGATATACTTGAAACTTGCCAGGTATATTGCTGGGGACCCGAGGATGTGCCTTTTCAAGGTTTCATATTAATCGGACAAGTAGTTACCGAGCTATGGCGATTTAGCCGTTCGCCGTTCGCTTTGGCTTTGCAAATGGACCAAACCATTTCATGTAAATAGAGGGGGGGGGGGGGGGTTCTGTGGTCGTTGCGAATGGACCAAACCATTTCATGTAAATAGAGGGGGGGGTTCTGTGGTCGTTACTGCCACGTGGTTTCAAAGTTTTTTTTTGTTGTTGTTGTTTGCACGCATGTTTTTTTGCACGCACGTACGGGCACCCACGTACGGGCACGTCCTAGTAATAATAATAATAACAACTTTATTTGGTCCCTTATTTAAGACAATTAAGCCTTAAATATAAATTGCTGCTTACATGAGTGGGACACTTGGGTTTGCTTCTGGGAAGCAATCAGATCAATCCGAGGTGCGATGGGTGAGAGGCTGATTCGCAGGGTACCATTCAAAGTTGCTTTCAGTTTATTCCTCATCTTTGATTTTGTGCCAGTCACAAGTGAAACCCTGACTCGCACAGGTATGTGGTGGTGAAAGGTAACATGAACTCGATTGCCCGCTCTGACTGAATCCCCTGCCACTGTAAATGCAAACTTAATATATCCTGGGTCGTATTTTCTGACGATGTGTTTCACCTCCTTTTAGCAGTTCCTGAAGTTTCGCCACCATCATCTGTTTTTCTTATCAGTTAACGGTCGACGTTTGTCAAAATAAAATACAGTAAAAGTAAAATACAGCAGCTTGCCTTTTCGTGTGAACACGAGATGCCCGAGACGTTCTCCATACCGGAAACAGCTTTGATCAACCAAATACGGTCAATGGCGAAACTGCAAATACTGAATCCGCGAATGTTATGGATGGAAACCCTCAAATCATTTCCGGATTCACCTTTAAACTCAATCTCTCTACATTTTCTTATCATTCCAATCACAAATTAATACACTAGCATTAATATAACTTTTTTTCTTTCAATAGCATTAATATAATGACATTTTACGAACACTGGTGAGGTAAACTAATCACCTGCCTTCTCAGGTTGGTGTCCTGTCCATGGACCACAACGTTGCACCTTCCGGCCCACTGATGGTCGCGACCCACGGTTGAGAATCTCTGGTCTAAACGACTTTTTTGAGAAGATAGTCCAACTTTCGTTTTGGATGTAGCAGATGGGACCGACATTTTTTCCATACCAACGCTACATCGATCCCTCATCCATCCAGCATCTACAACCTTTATAACACCTCCTCATTTAGAGGTCACATTGGATATACAAGTTAATTTGAAAAACTTTCTGCCTGGTTTGTAGTTGAAAGGAAGAATGAGGTTTAACCATTGTTGTATGAAGTTTAGTGATGGCGTGATATAAAACAATGCAGTGAATAAAACAAAACGAGCGAAAAACACCTCATTAAATGAACAAATACCTCAACATACATTTAATAAAAACCCGTTTAACTTTTCTTCATTCCCGTCATCAACGAACAGAAAATTATTTTATCTTTAAATAAACGTTATACAGATCTTTCTCAGTATAAATAATAAAATGAGAATCTCCGAGCAAACCCCTCAGATGAGATTCGATCCGATCACGTGAACCTCCGTCACAGTTACAGCACGAAGTTTACAAGGTCTTTTGCGTCTTCACAGGTCTTTTGGTTCCTCTGGGTCTTTAAGGGTATTGGGGTGTTTAAGGGTCTTTGGGGTGTTTTGCGTCTTTGGGGTGTTTTGGGTCTTTATGAGTGTTGGTGGTCTAAAGTGTCTTGGGGGACTTAAAAGGTCGTCAAAACGTCGAAGGGGTCTCAGCAGTCTAAAGGCTCAAAAGGTATATTTCAACAGGACGCAATTAAGAATTCATGGACTGTTTTTGGGTGTTATTTTAATTTGAAGAAGAAGACGGTTTGGTCACAAATATACATACATAACATTAACCATATACGTTTGCTCTATTATAATGAGATGCTATTGAAATGTGAGTACGTCGATTAATTACAAATCACTGAAGCCTGAGTACGTCTCTTAAATACCTTACTATTGAAATATCAGAACACTACGTCCATTAATTATATGATATGGAAACCTGAGTACATCTATTAATTACACTGAGTACATCTAAGAATTACATGCTATTGAAGCATGATTACATCTGTCTTCTGCGTCTTTTTGGTCTTCGTGGTATTTTGGGCATTCAGTGTCTTTGGAAGAATTATACCTTAATTCTTCTTCCATTTAATTGTGGTTTACATGAAGCATCGATTTACTCTCAGAAGAGGGAGAAAAGCATGGTATGAGATTTTAATGACAGCAGGAATACACGGAAACTCAAGCATATAACAGTTACAAGAATAAGTCATCCAGCTCATGTTTCTCTCAGAATCCTCGTACATAAATCATTTACATAGTCTTCAGTTGTTTATCTTGGAGGAGGTGGTTGTGAGTGTTTGAAATGGCAAGGCAGGAGGTTGGGAGAAGGTAGAAGAGGAGGGTGGAGGAAGCAAGGGGGACCTTGTGGAGATATCAACATTGACATCACGAAGTACTGAGACAACAACATTCTCCAAGACCCGCATTTCCAAGATATTGGTTGTAAATATGTAGTTCTTCCTCCGTCAGTTTCTGCCAAGCTGTCTGACATCAAAGGAAGACGAAGCCTTGAGATGCCAAGCTTTGCCACGTGGCATGAGATCATAATAGATTTGTTCTTATCCCATTTGATTATAGTGCATGATTTAAAATCCATTTCGTGTGACATGTGATTCTCCAATAGTAAATCTATCCCAATATATCTTAAAACGTTGCCTTTGAAGGGGAAACAACTTCAGTTGTTATTTATTCCCCCCCCCCCCCCCCACCCCCCCATACGTCTTGCAGCAAGTTTGGCTTTTATTAAAACTGGCTGCAAATGACTTCTAAAACTCGGCTTTATCTTCAACCGAGTTGGACACAAGCTTTCATCAATAGTTAAGATTAAATTTACGCACAGGTATTTGGAGTCTTTAAGGGTTTTTTGGGGGTATTCTGGGGTCTTGGTGGTCTTAAGGGTCTTCAGGGACTTAAAAGGTCATCAAAGGTCTGAGGGGTCTCTGCAGTCTAAAGGGTCAAAAGGTACATTCCAACAGTACTTAATTAAAAATCCATGGACTGTGTTTTTGGGTGTTATTTTAATTTGAAGAAGAAGAAGATATTTACGTCACAAATATACAAACATAATAACCATATCCCTTTGCTCTATTATAATAAGATATGGAGAAGCAAATGAATAAATAGTGAATTTTTTTTAGCGATAGTTTTCTTTTAATTTAGTTTGAGCTCAGGATGGACACAGATGGGTTAGCATTTTGAGATTCTTGTTGTCTTTTGGCACTAATTTGCAGTCATTGTTGTGGACATTCTGGTGACAGCCAGCTGCATGGCTTTGATCAAGGGATTCAGGAGTACTGGCTGGTTGTCAGGGGTTACAGATGGTACTCTGAGTAGTTGTGTTTACAAGGTATATGCCAAAAGGGCTGCACACCTTCACGACAGCTTTCTCCTTACTGGTTCACTGAATACCTTGCGTACTGCTGAGGATCGCAAACAAGGAGGGCACGTACAACCCAGTATGGGTAATGCCATGTGAATTTAACAAACCTTTATCAGGGAAACTTTTTCCATGGTCAGAGCACTTTTTGTGCGAGCACTCCAGCGTGGGTTGCACGATGGATGTTCAAGCTCCGTTTAGAAATAAAACTCATGTCACAAATAGAGCATTTGTAAGGAAGCTCTCGTTGGCTGTTATCTCCATATGCGGGTTTTATGAAGTGGGAGGCAGATTTCTCCCAGAACTCTAAACCTCTCTCCTTTTTCAGGAAAGGATTATTATTAATGAATCAGTTTGTGAAACTTCATTCTCATAGCTTTGTTCCAAGGACTTGTTTTATAATCATCACTGAACCTCTGACAACCTCCACCTGTAGTTTGTTTGTCATGATATTCCCCGGAATGCTTTTTAAGTACTCAGTTAGGGTTTTCTTGATCATCTGGATTCCCTTTTGCTCCGACTGTCACTGGTACAACTTCAGGTTACTTCAATTTTGAAATCCTCTTAACCTCATTTTTGATATCCTGGTATTTCAGATTTCAGCTCTCCTGTATGGATCTTCATATGTTTATTCAAATTACCACGATGAGAGAAGCCTTTATCACATATCGAGCATTCGTGAGGACGCTCTCCTGTATGGATCCTCATATGTAATTTAAAATCGCCTTTTTGAGATAAACCTTTATCACATATCGAGCATTTGTGAGGATGTTCTCCTGTATGGATCATCATATGTGATTTAAAATTGCGTTTTTGAGAAAAACCTTTATCACATATCGAGCATTTGTGCGGTCTCTCTCCTGTATGGATCCTCATATGTAATTTCAAATGGTCTTTTCGTGAGAAACCTTCATCACATATCGAGCATTTGTATGGTCGCTCTCCTGTATGGATTCTCATATGTGATTTCAAACTGCTGCGAAGAGAAAAACCTTTATCACATATTGAGCACTTCTAAGGTCGTCTCCTGTATGGATCCGCATGTGTGATTTCAAATGGTGTTTTTGAGAGAAACCGTTATCACATATCGAGCATTTGTGAGGATGCTCTCCTGTATGGATCCTCATATGTAATTTCAAATCGACTTTTCGAGAGAAACCTTTCTCACATATGGAGCTTTTGTAAGGTCGCTCTCCTGTATGGATCTTCATATGTGATTTCAAACTGCTGTTTTGAGAAAAACCTTTAACACATATCGAGCATTTGTGCAGTCGCTCTCCTGTATGGATCCTCATATGTGATTTCAAATGGTCTTTTCGAGAGAAACCTTTCTCACATTTGGAGCATTTGTAAGGTCGCTCTCCTGTATGGATCCTCATATGCGATTTCAAACGGCCGTTTTGAAAGAAACCTTTATCACAGACAGAGCACTTGTTGGGCTGTTTTCCAGTGTGGATCCCCACGTGTGTTTTGATGTCACTCGTTGAAGCAAAATCCATTCTGCACACATTACACTGATAACGTATTCGCCTTCCTGCAACCTTTATGTGTTTGTTTAATTTAATATTGATCTTGGTGTTGCGAGTCCCAGACAGTCTTGATGTCTTGATTGTTTCTTCACAAAAGGCTTCTTCTTCATTGTCAAGCTGTGACTGGCCCTTATTTGTCCCATATTACTTCTGGATTGTTCTGCAGAAACAAAGAACACAACATATTTTTTTTATGTCAAAATCAAAATGCAAATATATATATTTTTTTTTGTATACTGAATCGAGGCTCGTGAAAGAGCTGACATTTATTTTACAAACAAATCAACCAGACAAACAAAATATATCAAAAGAGGGAGCGGAAGACAAGATGGGGAGAGAAGGGGATGCACACAAACACAACATTTGAGAGCAGGGAGAAGTGTCGGAGGGAGAGGGCTTGGGGGGAGGAGGCGTGGGAAGGAGGGGGGGGGGGGAGGTATAAAACACAAGGAGACCAAGGACTTCCAGGACAGAAGTTGGTATTTCAAAAAAGTGTATAATTTGGGGTGAAATTAGCGGGGGTAGAAAAGATCGAGGTTTTGGATGGGGGAAGATAAGAGATGGTGGGGATCAGCTGTTTTAAAGACCTGGAGGGTGGAGTGGGATTGAAGAGAGTGAGGGAGTTTGTTCCAGAGGCGGGAGAAAAGAGGAATGAAGGAGTGAAGGTGAGCAGAAAGTCGTGATTTTGGCAGTGTAACCATAAGAGGGTTGCAGGCAGATCTTGTGCGACCTGTAGGAATATTTGGGGGACAGAGCCCAGAGAGAGCTGGGGGGGGCAAGGCCAGAGAGGAGTTGGTAGAAGACGGAAAGACTACCAACCTGCCAGTGGTGAGTGAGTGAAAGGCCCTTGGAGTTAGCTTCATCGCGGGAGATTCCAATGATTCTGAACGCTTTGGTTTCATCAGCGTGGAGAGGAGCTAGGTGTGAGGCAGGAGCACCAGACCAGAGTGGAGAGCAGTATTCCATAGAGCTGCGGATGAAAGCCTTGTATGTGGTGAGGAGCTCAGGTGTGCCAAGGAAGGACTTCGCACGACGGAGGATGCCCAGTCGGCGACTGGCTTTGGAGGCCAGATTTTAAATGTGGTTTTCCCAGGAAAGATCATGGCAGATAGTGAGACCCAAAAGCTTAAGTGACAGAACTTCTTGGAGAGGGTTATTCAGAAAGTGGATGGGAGGGTTGTCCAGTCGGTCTTTTCGGAGAGACATCGTAAGAGTGTGAGATTTGTCAGGATTGAAAGACATGTTCCACTTGTTTGCCCAGTCTGTGATTTTGTCCAGGTCTGCAGAGAGTGAGGAGACTGCAGACTGCCGATCTGAGGGATGAGGAATGGAGCAACAGAGAGTAGAGTCGTCAGCAAAGAGATAGAGAGGATTTTCAAGAGAGTCAGAGAGATCATTGATGAAGACCAGAAAAAGCAGAGGACCCAGAACACTGCCTTGGGGAACTCTAGCCTGAACAGGAAGAGGAGATGAGAGAAACCCATTCAGGGCCACACGTTGACTACGACTAGAGAGGAAGTCCACCAGCCATGCGTGGAGATTTCCATGGATACCAAAGGAGGAGAGTTTTGTGAGCAGAGCGGGGTGCCAGACTGTATTGAAGGCACGTGAAATGTCAAGGGAGACAGCTCTAATTTCCTATTTGGCGTTGAGGACCTCCATCCATTTTTGAGAACGCAGAAGCAGCATGTCCAGAGTAGAGTGACCAGGTCTGAAACCAAATTGATGGTCAGAGATCAAGCCAATGATCAATTTAACACTTTTCTGAAAATTTTATATTTTCTTCACACAAAAGATCATATGCATGTTAATTTTTTACATTTCCACTCACCAGTTGCAAAACAGGAAGCACTTCCGTTTGTCATGTGACTATCATCTGAACATTCCTTTGCAGAAAGGCAATTTGAATCTTCTGTGACAGATGAATCGTTGTGTTGTCTGCCTTCCACATTTAAAAAATAGAGATCACCTGTGCACAAATTAGCATCAGTCATTTCCAGGGACATGAGATTAAGAACCATTTGAGAGTTTATAGAACGTGTTAAGTCATGGAATGTATACTTCAATTTAAATATAATAAAGAAGTTAAAGATTGTTAAAAGTAAAAATTCCAGATGTTAAGCACTATCGAAGCAGACTTCGACATCACCCTTATTCACCACCCTATTTAACATGTCCAAGTACTGCTAAACCGCAGGTTATTGGAAGTGACAAGAAGGCGATTTTTGTTCAACAGAGTTCAAGCATATAATTGAATTAGAAATAAAATAAAGATTGTAAAAACACATTGAAAAAAATTCTGGAATTTAATGGCGTTAAAAATATGTCGATTTCCTTTCACAAAGCTCAGAATAACTGTGTGTCTACCCCCAGGAGAGCCAGGAAATAATACCTCCCTACTCTCAACACTAAACACTCAACCCTGTCTCCCTCCTCCAAGTCCTGGTCACGTCTGGTCAAATGTTTCTGGTGTTTGTTCCCCTTCCATCCCCTCCCTTACCTAAAACGGCCACACACCTGACACCACACAAAAAAGCTGAATACCTCAACTGTGTTTACCTCAAAATCTTGCGTCCCAAACCCATCTCACTCTGTACGCACCTTAACCAGTCGAACCTAGCTGCTAGTGTCCTTCTCTCCCGACAAGATGGAGAAGTTTCTGTCAAACCTCGACTCTGATTCCACAACTGGACCAAGCAGCATTCAGCCCACGGGTCCCAAAATCCTGCTCTGCCGCGCTGTCAAACCCTCTCTCTGTTCTCTTCACCCTCTCTTTTGCCCAAGGTCAATGTTTTGCTCCAATCGGTTAATCTAACCACATGCTTGTTAAAGTGAACATCTCGCTGGCCATTCTCAGAGAGCCTCCTCAGCGTCGACGAGTCTGGCATTTCACTCAGGCCAACTGGCACGGTCTTCAAGCAGCCATCAACCATCTGGACTCTTCCCCCATCTCTACGGCCTCTGGCATAAACTCATACTGGGAATTCTTTGAAAGTAAATTGCTCTCTCTCATGCACAGATTTATCCCATCTCATCTTCAGTTGTCATACCCTTCCTCCCTCCTGTCCATGGTACATAGCATCTTGTGGTGAGGCAGTTGCCATGAAACAACTTGCCTTCGCCTCCTGGAAGGCAATCTCATTTACTTTCACAAAGCCCAGAACAAATGTGTGCCTCACCGCAGGAGAGCTGGGAAACAATATCTGTACACTCTCCAGAGTGAACTCTCAAACCTGTCTCCCTCTTCCAAATCCTGGTGGCATCTTGTCAAATCTGTTTCTGGTGTTTGTTCGCCCTCCACCCCCTCCCTTATTTCAAATGGCTGCACAGCTGACTCCGCACAGTAAAAAGCTGAATGCCCCAACTCTGTGTTTGCCTCAAATGTTTGTGTCCCAAACCCATCTCTCTCTGCAGCCACCGTGCCCAGTCAAACCCAGCTATTCCTGGACTCTGTGCCGTTTCTCCAGACAAGGTGCAGACGTTTCTGTCAATCCTCGACTCCGATTCTGCAACAGGACCAGATGGCATCAGCCTACGGGTCCCACAATTCTGCTCTGACGCTCTTTCAAACACTCTCTCTGTTCTCTTCACTCTCTCTTTTGCTCAAGGTCATCTGCCATCAGCTTGGAAATCAGCCAACATTACCGCTTTACACACAAAAGGGGCAAAAACAGATCCTTGCGACGACAGACCAAACAGCCTGCTCCCAATTATCAGCAAGGCCATGGAATCCATCATTGCTTCGGATATCAAATCCTTCCTCTTCTGCGATGGCTTGATCTCTGATCATCCATTTGGATTCAGACCAGGTCACTCTCCTCTGGACATGCTGCTTCTGCTGTCTCAACAATGAATTGAGGTCCTCAATGTCAAACAGAAAACTAGAGCTGTCTCCCTTAACATATCACATGCCTTCAATATGGTCTGACTCCCGCTTCAATATGGCTGTGCGCTCTGCTCACCAAACTCTCCTCCTATGGTATCCATGGAAATCTCCACGCATGGCTTGCGGACTTCCTCTCTGGTCGTAGTCTACGTGTGGCCCTGAATGGATTTCTCTCATCTCCCCTTCCTGTTCAGGCTGTAGTTCCCCGAGGCTGTGTTCTGGGTCCTGTGCTTTTTTGGTCTTCATCAATGATCTTTTTTTTTTTTTTTTTTTTTTTTGGTATACAAGATCGAGGCTCGTGAAAGAGCGAACATTAATCACACAGAAAGACAAACAGACACATAAAACAAATAACATCGGGAGCGGTAGACAAGATGGGGAGAGAGTGGGGAAGGACACAAACACAACATTTGAGAGCAGGGACCGAGAGACATGGAGACATCGAGAGACCTGTGGGAGGGAGAGGGCTTTGGGGGGGAGGCATGGGAAGGGGGGTGGGTGGGAGAGGTATAAAACATATGGACACTGCCAGGACTTCCAGGAAAGAAGTTGGAATTTCAAGCAAGGTGGATCTGGGGTGAATTAGTGGGGGTAGAAAAGCTCAAGCTTTTGGATGGGGGAAGATAAGAGATGGGGGTGAACAGCTGTTTTAAAGACCTGGAGGGAGGAGTGGGATTGAAGGGAGTGTGGGAGTTTGTTCCAGAGGCGGGAGAAAAGAGGAATGAAAGAGTGAAGGTGAGCGGAGAGCCGATATTTCGGCAGTTTAACCATCAGAGGGTTGCTGGCAGATCTTGTGCGACCTGTAGGAATATTTGGGGGACAGAGCACAAAGAGAGCTGGGGGAGCAAGGCCGGAGAGGAGTTGGTAGAAGACAGAAAGACCACCTACCTGCCTGCGGTGAGTGAGTGAAAGGCCCTCAGAGATAGCTTCATCGGGGGAGATTCCAATGATTCTGAAAGCTTTGGATTCAACAGCGTGAAGCCGAGCCAGGTGTGAGGCAGGAGCACCAGCCCATAGGGGAGAACAGTATTCCATTGAGCTGCGGATGAAAGCCTTGTATGTGGTGAGGAGCTCAGGTGTGCCAAGGAAGGACTTCGCACGACGGAGGATGCCCAGTCGGCGACTGGCTTTGGAGGCCAGATTTGAAATGTGGTTTTCCCAGGAAAGATCATGGCAAATAGTGAGACTCAAAAGCTTGAGTGACATAACTTCTTGGAGAGGATTATTCAGAAAGTGGATGGGAGGGTTTTCCAGTCGGTCTTTTCGGAGAGACATCGTAAGAGTGTGAGATTTATTAGGATTGAAAGACATGTTCCATTTATTTGCCCAGTCTGTGATTTTGTCCAGGTCTGCAGAGAGTGAGGAGGCTGCAGACTGCCGATCTGAGGGATCTCTACGAACTCTCTGGAAAATCCTCTCTATCTCTTTGCTGATGACGCTACTCTCTGCTGCTCCATACCTCGTCCTTCAGATCGGCAGTCTGCTCCTTACTCTCTGCTTTCAGAATCAATGGAATCTCCCGTGATGAATCTAACTCTGAGGGCCTTTCACTCACTCACCGCAGGCAGTTTGGTGGGCTTTCTGTCTTCTACCGACTCCTCTCCGGCCTTGCTCCCCCAGCTCTCTCTCTGAGCTCTGTCCCCAAAATACTCATACAGGTTGCACAAGAACTGCCAGCGACCCTCTTCTGGTGAAACTGCCAAAATCAAGACTCTCTGCTCACCTTCACTCTTTCATTCCTCTTTTCTCCAACCTTTGGAACAAACTCACACTTTCTCTTCAATCCCACTCCGTCCTCCAGGTCTTTAAAGCAGCTGTTCACCATTTCCCTCTAATCTTCCCCCATCCAAAACCTTGACATTTTCTACCCCCTTTCATGCACCCCAAATACACCTTTTTCAAATTCCGAATGTTTTCCTGAAAGTCCAAGTCGTGTCCATTTGTTTTAGACCATTTTTTTATTTATACCGTAATTGATTGATTAATTGTGAAGAAAAAAAATAAATATAATAATCGTAAAAGAATTAATTTCTTAATCTAATGACGAACAAGTACAGATACATTTGAAGTACACCGCACCCATGCCAAATAAATAAATAACATCCTCTAGCGCAGCATTGCTGGGGCGCCTTTGGCACCCGGCAATACCGCCATGCAGTGCATAGAGACTGTATGGGGAGGAAGAGGCGTACAATAAATTGATTGATGAATTGCATAATTAAAATAAATAAATAATGATTAGAAAATATTTTCTTAATCAATTGACTAATAGCATACCTAAACTGCCAGTGCTTCATCACAAGCTGCAACTTTTTGAGAATTAATTAATTAAGTCGTTAATCAAAAAAAATATATAACTAATTGATTAATCAATAAATTATTAATCGAGTGATTGATTAATCATGAAATCCAAAATATCCTTTATGGTAAATCACTTGGTCACTATTGTGTCCAAATGTTAACTTCCGAGATCAAAAAGTTCCTGAGATATTGCCCAGATGAGAAAGAAAATAAATAAGTGATTAATAACGAAAATAAATAAATAATAATGGTAAAATAATTAAATTATTAATCAATTGGCCAATAGAATACCTAAACAACCACCGTTTCATCCCTATCTCAAACTTTAAAACATAGGGGTGTTGTGGAATTTTGGACAGTATGTAATTGATGAATCAATAATTCAATGTCCAAACCTTTTGTCAGAAGAAGGATTGACAAATTTTAATTCCCGAGGAGGATATCACTTTTTGTTTACAAGAAGATACATATTAAGAAACAATAAACCCTTTCTTAACCAAGAAGATCATACTGCAAATCACGAAAAGCACATTGCAAGATAAAATACAAAATCCTGGTACAGTATAGATGTACATCAAAGAAAACATCATAAGGATACACCAAATACAGAGTAGCATGCACTGTATACAATATCGACATACAGTATCGACAAACCAAGTGAACAATATCAACATACAGTATTTACAAAATAAGTGAAATCCTCACAGCTGAATTTGTCAGCATGTCTTTTATACCGGCTGGAAACAAAGAAATAAATTGGGAGGAGCAAGTGAAAGGAGGAGCGAAGATGGGATTGGTCGCATAAAGAAAGGGGAGAAGGTATGGGTATGGGTGGGAAAGGTAAGCGTATAGGTGGTAAAGGTGTGGGTGGGAGGGATGAGAGCAGTGAGGATTGATCGAATGACATATGGGTGGGAGGGATAAAGAAATGCAATCTGATAGGTCGAGTGAAATGTTGGGATGGGCAGACTTCCTGCCGAGTGAGTTGGAGATGAGGTCTGCATATCAAATATTCTTAATGAGGCACATCTGTTTCCCATTGTCTTTTGTCAGACCTTGCGGAGCCATAATTCTTTTAATTATCCTTGAAGACTGAGAACATTTGAAGGTCATTCATTGACTATACATTCTTTGTCAAACTGCAAACTCATCTTTCCCTCATAAGTCAAAAGATAATTATAATGAATATACATATTATATAGACCATATGGATATATTGTGTAGTATAAGAAAAAGTATAAAAAGTATAATATATATATATATATATATATATATTGTTGCGGTTTTAGAACCCACACTTTCTTGTAAATATCCCATCACTAAAAGGTTAAAGGTTGCACCCCAAAGTAGGCCACAAGCAGCACGTCGGTCACCATAGGACTTCAGTTATTTCTTAGTATGTGTTAGATAAGGCCGTGTTTCCAATAGTAGAATCTGCGTTGTGTGAATGAAATAACTTGGGTCCCTTCCATCTATCCATCCATCAATTCATCAAACGATCATTCAGCCATCATTTCAACTTCCACTTCAGAGGAGACTTTTCCATTTATTGCGCCATTTTGACCCTTTTGCAATTGACCTTCGCTTTGTTAGCAGCATTCGCTGCCTGTTGAGCAGTTTGCCGTGCCTTGCCCCTGACCTGGCCAGAATGCCACCACCTGGCCAGAACGCCGCCATAAGCCACGAGGTAAGGCCCGAGAGGAAGGGCGGGGCATGAGGCAAGGGAGTGGCCCGTCACCCAGCCGTCAAGGCGTGGCCGGTAAGCCCTCACCAGCCAACCAGGGCTGAGGTAACATCACCAACAGGCGTGGCTTTGGGGCCTGCGGAGAGATATAAAAAGCGAGCGCAAAGCCCTTTCACGGACTTTGACGGGAGAGCGCTTATTGTACGGAACTCGTGCGAGAGTGGCGCTATTGTTGTGGATATGAGGATTGTTTTTTTTGATTGTTTTATTCTGGACCCTCTTGCCTCCAGTCTGTGTATAAAGGTCAAAGGTCGTTCCGTAGTTATTTCATAAACAATCACGTTAGCCAATCATAGATTTCCTCCTTGTTGACAGTTATTTCCTTATTCTGTGTAGTAGGCTAAGGATTTGTTTTCCATTAATTGACACTCCATTGCACAGAATTCAAATAAATAGATCCCCTTTCATTCCCATTCCCAAAGCCTTTCCTGCCAACCGCATTTGCTGCAGCTGTGGGTTGTTGTTTTCACCGCGACTCCATGAGCCACGAGGTAGGCTTGGAGAAGAAGGGGGAGGAGCTGCCGAATCCTGGGCGTGCCCGCCCATCGTCATCAAGGGTGGAGCCAGAGGGCCCGTGCCGACCAATCAAGGCCGAGGCGAGCTCACCGATGGGCGTGTTCTAGCGGCCGGCGGCTTGATCGCCCGCGGCGTTATAAAAAGCGCGCACGGAAGCCTTTGAGTGGTGTCGGTGGAGAGAAGTGCGCGGGAGAGATGAGTTTCTGAGTTCCCCAGAGAGTTGCGCCAGAGACGGCAGAAGAGTCCAGACTGATTAGAAAAGGAGTCCTGAGAAAGCACACGACGTCCCCACGGCAGCAGTTTGAACCACAGGAGCTTGAACCACAGGAGCTTGAACCACAGCAGCTTTGAACCATCGCAGCTTTGACCGCCGCAGCTTGAGCGTTGACGGCAGGTTGCTGTTGAGGAAGGGCGGCGGCTGCTCCCTCCCGGCCCGGCCGTCCTCTGGTCCGAGCTGAAACTTCCTCCCGGTCCAGCCATTCACTCCTGCCTCCATTCCCCATTCGTGTGAGTCTGTCTTTTGTTTGTTCTGTCCTGGGTTAAGTAAGACTGCATAGGTAAGCTAAGTTTTCACTGTGTCCTTCTGGTCCGTCCCTCTTTCTGTCTTTATTTTGTTATCCTTCCTTCTTCCTTGGTTTCTTTCAATCCTGTAAATAGTAATAAATAATAATCGTATTTCAAACCTTTTTGTCTCCTTCTTCTTCTTCACATCCGCGTTGTCTTTGTCTTTTCCCAATTGAACATCTGTGGCACGATTTGGCCAACGTTCAGAATCGGGTCTTAGTCATTGTTAACGGTTTGGGCCGCGGCGCCATCCGCTCGGCAAATCCAGTAACATCTTATCCGCGGTCCGTAACAATTGGTGCCAGGAGCGAGATTCGGACCTGAAGTGCGAATAGCGCGCTCAAAATTACGGGTGGCCCAGAATTTTGTTTTATTTAAAATCTTAAATTTGGAAGTCGTGCCATGGATAGTCAAGGTGGCGGGATGCCGGTGGGGGAACTAGAAGAGGGGTTAGGGGTAACCCATCACCAGAGGGAGGAAATGGAGGAGAGCAATGGTGAGGTGGTTGAGGAGGTGTCAGGTGCACAAAATGGCGCCCTCGTGCACGTGATTACAGCGGCACCAAATTTTGCCGCGCCCATGACCGTAGCAGCGCTGGCGATGGATTGGGGCCTATTCATGCTGCAAATGCGGACCCTCATGGAAGAGAACAGGGGGCTGGGAGACCAAATTGGGGCAATGAGGGACGAAAGGAGGGCTCAGGGAGAAATGTTGGGAAATCGAATTGAAGGGTGTTGTAATAGAATAAAAGGGGACAGATTTAATGACATAACTGCCCAGGCCAAACAAGTAAATGAGGGACTGGCGAGGGACAAGGCCAGGTATGAGGCAAAGCGGGTGGAAGGGGACAGAGACCGCAGGTTGGGCGAGCAGGTCCCACGGGTGCACGAGGAGGTAATGCTGGTCGAGAAGCGCTGGTTGAGCGAGGCGGAGGAAAGCGCGGGTACAATGACGGGTATAGAGATCGTGACCCGGGGTATGGGGCAGCCGGCCACTGCTGAGGTAGGAGAGAAAATTTTATTAAAGCCAGCGGTTGTTGCGGCGAATAAAGAAAAAGCAGTAGTGGGTATAATTAAAATTGAAGAGACGACGGAGGTAGCCCAGGAATCGGAGGAAGGAATGGAAATTGCTCAAAGTCCGAATACACATCACGATGCTGTGCTCATTAATCCTTATTAAGATTTGCAGGTGTTGGTGCAGGGAGGAAGAAGAACCCCGAAGGTGAGACGGGCTGCATGTGGTGCCGGGAGATTTTGTAAGAGGGGGTTTGGCGCGAAGACAATTGTCGCGCGATTGGGGTCAATATGGCACCCGGGCATTGGTGAAGGGTCCCGTGTGAGTGGAAATGGCACGCGGGTGAAAAAAAAGTGTGCGTCAAGGGGTGAGCGTGTTACGAAGCGTGAGTGTGAAACCGAGTGCGAGCGAGAATGCACGTCGGGGTGTACGGAGTGTGACACGGAGAGTGAGTTGGTGATGGCGCAGGTGCGAGAGGGCACATCGGAGCGTGAGTGTGAAACCGAGTGCGAGCGAGAATGCACGTCAGGGTGTACGGAGTGTGACACGGAGAGTAAGGTGGTGGTGGAACGTGTGCGAGAGTGTACACCTGAGTTGGTAGTGGTGCAGGTGCGAGAGGGCACATGGAAGCGCGTGATGGGGTGTGCAAAACAGTGCACACCCATGGTTGTCACAGAGTATGTGACCGAGGAGCGGGTGCGAGGATGCACGCTTGGAATGAGTGTACGAGGAAGCACACCTGAGTTGGTTGTGGTGCGGGTGTGGGAGAGCCCATTTAAGCGCGTGAGTGGGTGGATGCAAGAGTGCACGCCCATGATGAGTGTTACGGAGGATGTAACGGAGGAGAGGTGTGGAACGAGGTGTGTGAACGGCGAGTGTGCGTGAGAGGTGTGGTGTGCAACAGGGAGTGCGGTGGTGGAATGGACGGAGTGTGTGGGATGCACTGGAGGCATTGGAACGCCAGGTTTTGTAAGTGTGAAACGGGTCGCGTATGCAAGTAAAGCATCGACATTGAATGGGTTAGCGTTTAGGGCAACAGATAGCCGACGTGGGCGCTCGGTGCGCGTTGCACTTTGTTGGATGCTGAGCTGCGTGCGCGGCACGCTTTGTTGGATGCTGGGCCTCGCACGGTCGAGTCCGGGCCTTGTCGGGCGAGGCGACCGGTCCGGTTCAAGGGCGAGTAGGAGGAGGCGGAACGGTGCCCCCTGGTAGGGATGTGGTTCCGACCGGGCGAGCCTCAGTCATCGGCCCCGGGACCGCAAGGTACCGAGCCGCGATGATGCGTGGAACCTCGGCCCGAGCATGCCTCCTCCCCAGATTCGTGAATGCCGGACGGATCCAACTGCAGGCGACCAAACCACCCGAATTCATTGCTCGGCTTTGTGAAGCCGAGTTTAATGTCATGACGCAACGAGGCTAGGATATAGCGGACTGTGATGATGGTGATAGTGTTTTTGGATTCGAAATTTTGGGATAGAAAATTTTTGATTAGCTGGAATTTGGTGTGCAAAATTGGTAGTAGAAGATGCCCGATGTGGTGGGATGGCAACTTTGCCATCTCTCACAGCGGGGGCAAAGGAGCACTACTTATGGGGTTTGGCAGTGAAAACTAGCCCGGGAGGGTTAGGATATCGTGTGTAGGGACCTAGAGATGACAATAGGTAACGGTAAGGTTTAGGTAGTGACAATGATACCTGTAGTGGGGACGCAGGTAGATTAGTTTGGATTTTAATGACGAGGGAGCGCAATAAAGTAAGCGACGACTGGGAAGCGCGAGTTTCAGAGGGGAGTAGTTAAATGAGATGATGCCGTGTGGGTGAGGATCGAACGTGTATTGAGCAGGGTATCAGTAAATGATTGTGATTGTGAGTTGTATTGTGATTGCACAGGTGTGCAACTGGACAGGTGTATGGAGCAGTGTTTGAGTGAGTGATAGTGATGTGAGTTGTGCTGACCAAATGGTCCAGGAAGGAAGGAGGGTGCAGGTGGCACCAGGTGATTGCACAGGTGTGCAACTACAGGTGAATGGAGAATGGTTGTGTGGAAGACATGGAGTGTGGAGTATATGGAGTATTGGAATGGATGGTCGTGGAGTGAGTATGGTGGAAACTGTGGAGTGGAGTGGATGGTGCGAAGGTGTGGATGGGAGAAACGAGGATGGATCTCATCACGAATACCCGGGGAGGGTAGTGTAAGTGTTAGGTAGAGGGTACAGGTAAATTGTGGTTGGATATTGGCATCTGTGGTGTGGGTAGTTGCACAGGAGTGTAGTGATGGGTGCATTAGTGTCGTGGAAATGGCTGGGCGTGTAGCCTGTTAGTCTGTGTGTAGCTAAATGGGCACTCCACCACTGTGAGGATGTCGGCCAGGTGAGGCCGCAGGTGGGCTCTGGGAGCCGGTAGAGTTGTTGTGGATGGGTCCCGAGGATCCGGAGGACGGACCCGGGTAGCCCAGTGCCAGAGGGCACCAAGGGGTGACAGAGCCAGGAGGGGCCTTCCCTAATAATTAGATAGGTTAGGTGAGGAGCAGGTAAGCTCGGAGGCAACTACAGTGGTGGAGGTGTGCAGGTGGGTAGACCTGCTGGGAGAGCTACACGACTCAGGCCGGAAATTGTGCAAGGGCCCCGGGAGATGAATCGGGGGAGTGAGACCCCAAATTGAGAAGCACCACAGTTTGGTCAATGGGAATTGGTTTTTAGAACCCATAGTGTAAGTTGGCCAATGGATTGGCAGGGAAGACCCCGGGTAGTGTAAAGTGTGTAATGTCAGTTAGAGGGTAGTTAGGATGGAAATCTCCTCGCACCATCTGCATCCACTCACCTGAGATGACGTACCTCCACACCATGCCAAGGTTGTTTTTATTATTTTTGGTGCAAATGTTTTGGATTGAGAAAACGCATCATGACGTGGGTGTGACATTGTGCTTTGTTGTTCCATCTCTTCCTCCTTATGAGGATTGATGATGAATTCGGTGATGGCAAATTTTGGTTAGAGGGATTATGGTGACGAATTTGGTATAGAAGAGATATGGGGAGACGTGACAGTAGTGACGAATTTGTAATGTGTAGATTGTTGTAAATATGGGGTAAGGGCAAGTTTGGAGTAGGTGACGGGGGGGTGACGTATGGTAGGGACGAGCTTTTCTCTGCTCCGTATCCATACGCACCTTGCCTTGCATTGCCTGTATTGATGTGTACCCTTGTGACCTTACCCCTCGCTCATCTGTCTTTTCCCCCCTTGTCTCCCACATGAGGACTGTGCGCCACTGGGCGCCGAGGGGAGCGTGCGAGAGTCCGCCATTGGGTGCCCGAACCTCTCGCAACCACAGCTGTCTGCATCGATGCACCACCTTATGGACCACATGTCTGTGGCTGAGCACCACTTATGGACCCCATGGGTTGGGGCATGGCCCCTCTGCTGGAACCGGCCATGAAGGCCCGAGATCTTGCTGGCAGACCTTGGTCACAGGGCACCGATGCCCCACAGGTGAAACACACGTAGTCGGCCCTGTGGGCCATAAATAAATAAAATAAAAATGGACACGTTTTGTGCAAGTTTTATGTCCAAATAGGCCGCCAGCAAAGAAGATGAGAACGACTGGAAGATAACATGGCCAGCAGAGGGAGCCGATGAGCAAGACACCACCAAGGGTTTGTTGGTTTATTTTTATTAAGAACTGTGGTGACTGTGCACCGATTGGTGCTTGAGGGTGCTTTGGTGCATTTTTGGGTGCTTTCATGGTGCATCGATGCAGGGCAGACTGTCTCCCCCCCCCCCAAAAGAACGATCACAGGTCATGGGTTGCGTTTTGTAAATAAAGTAGAGTCGTTGCAAATAATGCGCCCCCACCGTAAATGTATAGTTTGAAGACAATTCCGCAATTCGGTTAGCTGTGGGCGTTAGTCTGTTAGGTAGGGTGCAATGGAGCAGCGGGTCATATTTATTTATGTTTTAAAACTGTCACACTCAGGGTCAGGTTAAATGTAGAGGGAACTACACCTACGTGCCACACTAAAAGTAAAGATAAGAGGCCCGGGATGTGCCTAAGAGGAGGAGGGTGCAGTGTTGTGGATATGAGGATTGTGTTTTTTTTATTGTTTTATTCTGGACCCTCCTGCCTCCAGTCTGTGTATAAAGGTCAAAGGTCATTCCGTAGTTATTTCATAAACAATCATGTTAGCCAATCATAGATTTCCTCCTTGTTGACAGTTATTTCCTTATTCTGTGTAGTAGGCTAAGGATTTGTTTTCCATTAATTGACACTCCATTGCACAGAATTCAAATAAATAGATCCCCTTTCATTCCCATTCCTAAAGCCTTTCCTGCCAACCGCATTTGCTGCAGCTGTGGGTTGTTGTTTTCACCGCGACTCCATGAGCCACGAGGTAGGCTTGGAGAAGAAGGGGGAGGAGCTGCTGAATCCTGGGCGTGCCCGCCCATCGTCATCAAGGGTGGAGCCAGAGGGCCCGTGCCGACCAATCAGGGCCGAGGCGAGCTCACCGATGGGCGTGTTCTAGCGGCCGGCGGCTTGATCGCCCGCGGCATTATAAAAAGCGCGCGCGGAAGCCTTTGAGTGGTGTCGGTGGAGAGAAGTGCGCGGGAGAGATGAGTTTCTGAGTCCCCCAGAGAGTTGTGCCAGAGACGGCAGAAGAGTCCAGACTGATTAGAAAAGGAATCCTGAGAAAGCACACGACGTCCCCACGGCAGCAGTTTGAACCACAGGAGCTTGAACCACAGGAGCTTGAACCACAGGAGCTTGAACCACAGCAGCTTTGAACCATCACAGCTTTGACCGCCGCAGCTTGAGCGTTGACGGCAGGTTGCTGTTGAGGAAGGGCGGCGGCTGCTCCCTCCCGGCCCGGCCGTCCTCTGGTCCGAGCTGAACCTTCCTCCCGGTCCAGCCATTCACTCCTGCCTCCATTCCCCATTCGTGTGAGTCTGTCTTTTGTTTGTTCTGTCCTGGGTTAAGTAAGACTGCATAGGTAAGCTAAGTTTTCACTGTGTCCTTCTGGTCCATCCCTCTTTCTGTCTTTATTTTGTTATCCTTCCTTCTTCCTTGGTTTCTTTCAATCCTGTAAATAGTAATAAATAATAATCGTATTTCAAACCTTTTTGCCTCCTTCTTCTTCTTCACATCCGCGTCGTCTTTGTCTTTTCCCAATTGAACATCTGTGGCACGATTTGGCTAACGTTCAGAATTGGGTCTTAGTCATTGTTAACGGTTTGGGCCGAGGCACCATCCGCTCGGCAAATCCAATAACATCTTATCCGCGGTCCGTAACAATGGCTTTGGGGCCCGCGGAGAGATATAAAAAGCGAGCGCAAAGCCCTTTCACGGACTTTGAGGGGAGAGCGCTTATTGTACGGAACTCGTGCGAGAGTGGCGCTATTAACGGACTTGGATGAGAGAGCGCTGTTTGTACGAGACTTGTTGAAGAAGGGCGCGTTTGACTGAGAGAACATTGGGGAGGGAGAGAGAGAGAGAGAGAGAGAGAGAGAGAGAGAGAGAGAGAGACTTTGACTTTGACTTTTACATCCTTTTATTACAAAAATATCAAAAAGTATATTTTGTAAAACGTATAAATACAACCATTTCACAAAGCATTTCACAAATCAGAGGTAAAAAAACAAGCAAAACCATTTAAAAGGGAACATTTACATGAAGACCATTAGTACATCAAGAAAGGGAACAGGAAAAAAAATAATAAAGTGTTTTGCTCCTCACAAAGAAATCATATCGTGCTTGAGGAGTGATCAATCTGTGATCAGCACACCATTTTGCACAGAGCAAAGTGCATTATTCAATGCCCATATACTTTTGAAGATCAATACTTTATCCATATATGTATAGAAACAAAATTCTGTTTTAATCCGGGCAAAAACAAGTCCTTTAAAACAGGCCGGGAGGTTATCTGTACATCTTGTAGGATTTTCAATTTGCATTTTCCTCGTGCGATATATTGCTTTCTTTGCCATGGCAACGAGAAAGTTCGCTAGGGCCACTTCTATTTGGTGTGTGTTTGAGACAAAGCAAAAAATGAAAGAATTCAAAGTAAAGTTTAAAGAAAGCTTCATGCACATTTCATGCAGCAAACCAAATAAAGGAATCAAGCGCGCACATTCAACATAAGCATGTGACACGGTCTCAAGAGCACCACAGAAGGGACAATGCTCAGATATTTCCGAAGAAAAAACATGCAAGAGCTTATTGGTGGGTAATACCCAATGTGCCAGCCTCCACGACAGGTCGGCAGTTTTCTTTGGAATAAGTATGTGATAATAGGCTTTCCAGTTAGGTTGGAAGGGGTATTCTGTAGGCAAGCAATTGTGCCACTTCCTTGACTGCCAAGTTCCTAAGGAGGGCCGGATTGCTTTGACACAGGCCTGGTATATTGCACGATTTTCCAGACCTGCAGATCCAAAACGTATTTTTGGTAAATATTTTATTATTGTGCCACAATTCATTACAGTGGGGGTGACTTCTAAATTTGGGAAACAGAGGCTTGGCTCACAAACAATTAGGCCATCACCAGTGCGAGGAGATTGCTCCCAGTGCACCTTAACTTTGCGGTATACGCTAAGTATTTCGCATAGCACAGCAGATATTATGCGGTTTGACCGCATGCCAACTTTATTTGCAAGTGCTGCAGCACTTAACCATGTCCTTGTCTCAATCATTAGATCAGCAACGTGATGGACACCATTCTGAACAAAATAATCAATAAAAGAGCGTTCCGTTCTTATTCTTTTGAAGAGAGAGTTGTAGAAAAGAGGCTCTCTGAAAAACATCTCTTGGGTGTAGGAAACATAATCACGGTCGACCATGAAAACACGCCAAGCATTCAGAATTATATTGTAAAATGGTGGAAGCAAGGACAGATCAATACATTTCATGTTCATTAGGAATAGACCAAATGAATAGTCTAGCATGCCGGCTTGACGGAGGAGGAGGAGAGCAGTGGACCTCCAGGCTAGGTCTGATGGACCATAGAGAAGCCGCCAGATTGAGGCAATGCCAAATGCCATAGCCCTGCATACGATGTCCACAAGACCATGCCCACCTTCCTCTAAGGGAAGATTCAAGATCTCTGGACGAAGCCAATGTTTTCCACTCCAGAAGAAGTTTATTATTGTCTTCTGTATATTCAGCAGAAAGCGTTCAGGAGGTGGAATGGCTTTGATTCTGTGCCACAGTATAGATGCTGCTAGGTTGTTTATGACCAGGACTCGTCCCCGGTATGAAAGCAAAGCCAGCAAACCTTTCCATTTCCGCAGCTTTTGTTCGAGAGAGTCAGCGAGACCCTCCCAATTTTTCGCTTGTGTTGCTTCATCACCGATGTAAACACCAAGGTACTTCATTCCGTTGAGGGACCAGGTGAGGTGTTTCGGGAGGACAGGCATAGGGCGCTGGCATGGGCCCATCCACATCGCCTGGCACTTGTTCCAGTTTACCAAAGCTGAAGAAGCTGAACCATAATAGTCCAAGCAATCCACCAGTTTCTTTATCTCATCACTATTATGTACGATGGCGCAAATATCGTCAGCATATGCAGAGACTTTCACAGGCCTTGTGAGCAAATTTTTGCATCCGGTTAGGATGCTGCGGACTTTGATTAAAAGAGGCTCAATGGTTAAAGAGTACAGAATACCAGATAAAGGACATCCCTGACGGATACCCCTTCCAACCTTTACAGGTGAAGTTAGCTCAGAGTTTACTCTGAGTATTGAGGAAATGCCATTATAGAGCAGTTTTACCATGGAAAGAAAAACAGGACCAAGTCCAAAACACTCTAGCACCTTGAAAAGATATACATGACTTACACGGTCAAAAGCCTTCTCTTGGTCAAGCACAATCAAACCAAGATTGTCATTTTTTATTTTACACACATCCCAAAGATCTCTTAATAAAAAAATGTTATCGTGTATCTGTCGGTTAGGGATACAGAAAGACTGATCACTTTGAATCAACGATTCTAGGAGTGGGGCGATGCGTCGAGCTAGAACTTTAGAAAATATTTTATAATCTGAAGTTAGGAGAGAGATTGGACGCCAATTATCAATGAGCTGAGGGTCTCCTTTCTTTGGTAATAGACTAATGACTGCTCTACGGCAGCTCATCGGCAAGTCACCACAACGTAATGAACTATTAAAGACCTCCAATAGTTCTGGGCCTAATAAGGGCCAAAAGGATTTATAAAACTCTATTGGGAGGCCGTCCAACCCAGGAGATTTACCCGTAGGTAAAGAAGCAAGGGAAAGTGTAAGCTCTTCCAAGGAAAGTAAGGAGCCAAGCTGATCCCTTTGAGCAGCACTTAGCATGGGTAAGTCAGATGTGAAGTAACTTATTGAGCCATCGTCAACATCATTTGCCATAAACAGGTCTGAAAAGAAGTTATAGACCTCCCTCTTTATATTATCTTGTGACGTCACAGTGTTACCAGTTGAGAGCTTTAAGGTTTCAATTTGCCTTTGATTGGTAGTCTTTTTATCAAAATGGAAAAAAAATTTGGTCGGTGCATCTAAATTATATAGCTGATCCATCCGTAGACGGACCATTGCACCTTTTGCTTGGTATTCGACCAGGCTGTTTAGTAGAGTCTTCTTTTCCATAAGCAAATGATTATTTGTTCTATTGGGGCTATTTGCCACATCAGTTTGCAACTTCATTATTTCCTTTTCTAGTGTGAACCTCTCCCTTTTTACACTGAAAGAAGAGAAGTAATTAAACTGTTGGCAAAAGACAGCGATCTGCGCCTTTGCGTAGTCCCACCACAATATCGGGTTATCAAAATTATTCTTTCTTTCTTTGAGGCTAATCCAAAACACTTTGAAAGCTTCACAAAAAGCAGCATTTTCCAGCAACATGACATTGAACTTCCAATATGGGCTGCCATGTTGCTGCAGAGCAAGCTTAAAGGACAAGGTTACAGCCAGGTGATCAGAAAAAAGAGAAGGCACAATATCAAATTTCAATATCTTGTCAAGCATTACAGTATTGACATAAATTCTGTCTAACCTGGCTAGTGTGTGCATCTGAGACGTACATCTAGACCAAGTAAACTGCCGTTGCATAGGGTGCTGAATACGCCAGACATCTATTAATCCCGTCGTCTTGATGATTTTCTCCAAAGGTATGGCAGATCTAGGATGTGGCTCCGCACTGTTTCTATCTAACGCAGGGTCAAGAGTGCAGTTGAAGTCGCCACTCATTATAAAAGAGCAATTTAAGTCAATTGTACTCAGAAGATCCTCTAGCTTTAGAAAGAAGTTTTGCCTTTCAGCATTCTTACAGGGGGCATATATGTTTACAAAAACAAAGATTTGATTATTGGCAGTGAATTGAAGACAAGCCAGATGTCCGGGAATTATTTCATTATATTGAACTTGTGTGAGTGTTAATGAGGAGGAGACAAAGAAAGCAATTCCAGCAGTGAGACAATTGATATCACTGAAGAACCACTGGCCCTTCATTAGCCTTCTCCATTGGGCTTGGCCATTCAGATCTCCATGCGTTTCTTGCAGTAACAAGACATCCAGGTGCAAACGCCGGGTCAGATCTTTTACCTGAACTTTGCGTTCTAAACTAACACCACCGTTAATGTTTAGACTACCAAAACTAACACTCATTCTTTCGGAAAAAGAAAGAAGATAAATAACTAAATAGATCAAAAAACCCATGGGGACCTCATTTACGAAGCTCCTGCCGAGCTTTCTGGATCATTTTTCTTAGCCGGTGCTTCTGAACATCAGTGAAATTTGGAGTGTCAGGGTTGTGCACAATTTCCTTCAATTTAAAAATCAACATCTGCAGATCAGGGAAATGATCTTTCAGTTCAATGTTCCTTTTCCGATAGGAATCTCTCAAAAAGTCCTGAAGCTCGTCATCCGTAGGGCTGTTTACAGCCTTTAGAATCTGAGAGGACTCCTCTTGACCCTCACCATCAGATTCCTCATATGGGGAATCAATTGGTGTTTCAGCTTCCTGGCGCACATCACATGATTGCTCAGTTTCAATAAAGTAAACTTCTTCAGGAACGTTTTGTGCCAGAGTCACATTTGAAACTTCTTCGGGATGCGAGGTGGGGGGCTCCAAGCATGTTTGTGACATGACCACCATGCTCGATTCAAGGATGTCACTCTCCTCCAGTGGATTTAAATTATCCTCTTTTATTCTCTCTGTGCCCTTATTTTCCTCATTTATTCCTTTTTTAGGGGGAGATTTTAAGTGCTTTTCCTCCTCTTGCGATTGACAGGAGGAAGCTGCACAATGAACGTCCTCGTGTGAGATGACACTGTCTGAAGGATCAGCGACACTCACTGGGATTGGAAAGTTAGAATCCACTTTTTCCTTGATGATGTTTGTACTAGTGGAGGTGTCCTTTTCCTCCAATAAGGCAAACCTGTTTTCACATTGAAATCCAGTGATGGAGTTTTCACTGATTTGCCTTTTCCCAGAAGGTGACGCACTTCTTACAGCCGATTTACGTTTTTTTACTTTGGAAACGGTGACAAACCCCTCATTTGCGCTGTCCATTGATTCAACGGGAGGGGGCGTGTCCACTTGTTTACCTGGTTTATCCTGCACATTTGTCGAGCAGGAAACGTTAACATTAATCTGCGAGTCATTGTTTCCCGTTTCGACCATGTTAGGCTGTTCCTTCTGATTGCGGCAAAACCGTTTCATATGTCCCACTGCACCACAACCAAAGCACTTTAGGGTGTCGGTGGTGATGTATACTTGATAATCGCGGCCATTTGTCGTGAATTTTAAAGCAACATTCAAGGAGGGATATTCCTTTTTGAGAACCATAAAGACCTGCCTACGGAAACTCATCACGTGACTGACACGTTCATCCTTACAGCCCAAAGGGAGCATTATTAATGGGGACACACATTGCCCATATCGCTGCAGCGCTGCAAGGATTGTATCGGTATCGAGAAATGGTGGTGCATTTGAAATAACCACTTTCTGAGCAGGAGTATCCAAGGGATAAACCATAACAAAGTGTCCGGAGTCGAGGGACAAACCTTGTTGTACGATGAGAGCAATGTGCTCTACATCGGACACAAACACGATAACCCGTTTGTTCATACGCGACGCCGCACGTACCTTATCAAACCCGATCATGTTCCCGATCGTGAGAACAATAGCTTCGACTGTAATACCCTCGGGTGGAGAACACGCAATGCCATGCTCACGTGATAATTGCTCAAACGCTGCATATCGCTGCGAGTGAGCAGCCGCCATGTTTGGACACACGAGGCTCGACCTCGTCCTCCCAGCTCGGGAAGAAGAAGTTAGTAATGTACTCCGACTTTCCCAGCTTAGGGAAAGGGAGCGTTAAAAAAACAAACTAAGGAAATATAAGCGGGAAAAAAAGGTTTGAAGTGAAGAAAATAAGTCGGGGGAAAAAACAACAGGGAACCGCCCAAAAACGGCGATTACCTTAACCTGCACAATAAGTGTGCTCTATGGCTCTCTCTCTCGTCTCAACATAGAAGGGGAAACACAGGGAAGCTTTATAAATAGAAACAAGCACACGAAGGAGCGAAATGGGGGGGAGGAGGGGTGGAACAAACAGCCAAGACAGAGCACTCACGACACGAAGCGAGCAGACGCCATGACACTGCACCCAGCGCACCGACATCCGATAGGTGGCGACAGAGAGAGAGAGAGAGAGAGAGAGAGAGAGAGAGAGAGAGAGAGAGAGAGCGTTTGGCACGAGCGTGCATTTATTACGTACGCCATAGGACACCAGCTTCCCCCCGTTATATAAAGTCCGGTCGCGTTCAACTATACGTGGAACTGCCTGCTGGGTTTCGCCGCTGGACCGGAGCCTGGACTGGAGCCCACCCGAGCCCGGTTGCGCTGGTGTCCACCGCCAGACCTTCCATCCACCATCTACAACCCCCGTGTGAGTGTGTATGTTTGTCCTGGGTATTAAGCATAAGACTGTCTAAGGCTGCCCTGTGTCCTGCTTCTTCCTCTTCCTATCTAGTATATTCCTTTCATTTCCTCTTCTCCTTCTTGTACAAATGTAAATAAATTACTTGTTCTTCCTGGTTTTCCTTTCATCCG
The DNA here is from genome assembly GCF_964187855.1 of Myxine glutinosa. Taxonomy (NCBI): domain Eukaryota; kingdom Metazoa; phylum Chordata; class Myxini; order Myxiniformes; family Myxinidae; genus Myxine; species Myxine glutinosa. The sequence continues at coordinate 434,070,294 of NC_136261.1, read as the reverse complement.
ATCGCATTAGTCTTTTCTTCCATTGAGTAAACGTGGCACGATCGCAACCGCTTAGAATCGGGTTAGTCATTGTTAACGGGCCAAGTCGGCTCGCATCGCTCGGCATATCCACCAACGCCGCGGATCGGGCGGGAGTTATTTCCCTGCTTCGCGGTCGGTATTCGTAATTAGGTATTTGGGACTAAATTGACCAATCACCCTACCTAATACCGACCGGAAGTAACGTATAACTTCCAGGACTCGGGTCGGCCAGATAACAGACAAGGGGATTAACCCCCTCTTGGTAAGGGGAGAGCCGACGTCTGAGATCCGCAACAATTGGTGTCTGGGAGTGGGATTTGGACCCGAACCAAATTTTTTTATATATCTGAAAAATTTGGTCAAAATTACGAGTGGCCGAAATTTTGTTAACATCCAAATTTTAGATCGTGCCATGGATAGCCAAGGCAATCGGATGCCGGTGGGGGTAGATGGAGGAATTGGGGTTAGAGTCAACCCAGGACCCCAGGGAAGAATTGGGAGGAATGGAGGAGGAAATTGAAGAGGGTGCGGCAGTAGGGGTTGCAGGCGCACAAAATGGCGGCGCACAAAATGGTGGCGCCTCGCACATGGCGACGAGGGCCGCGCCCGCTGCGCAAGTGGGAGGGATGGACATGCAGGCCCTCATTGCGCAGCTGCAGGCAGCCATGCAAATGGGGTTGGGAAACCAAATTGAGGGAATGAGAAATGAATTGGGAAACCAAATTGGGGGATTGAGAGATGGGTTGAGTAATTTGGAAAATAGAATGCGGAATGATATGGAAAACCAAATTGGGGGGTTAGAAAGCAAATTGGGGGGCTAGAAAGCAAATTGGGGGGCCAATTGGAGGACGTGGTGGCCAGATGAAAGACATGAAAGAGGGGTTAGTGGGGTTGGAAAATAAGATGGCCACCCAAGAGGATCAACTGGGGAGAATGAAGGACGGGTTTACCAGGTTGGAAAACAAAATGGGGCGCCAATTTAGGGAAATGGGGGATAAATCCGCCCGAGAAATAAAACAAATAGGGGATCAGAAAGAGGAGGTAAGGATTGGGCTCGAAAACAAATTGGACGCCCACAAGGGGGAGCTAGAACAAATGAGGGTGACGTCTGGAAGGGAAATGGGAGAAATGGGGGAGGATATAAGGCGAGGTGTGAGCAAAGAGGTCGCGGGGGTACGCGACGAGGTAAAGCAGTGTGAGGAGCGTGTGGAGAAAGAAGTGAGAAGGAGTACGGCTAGGTTACAAGGGGAAATAGAGGAGTTGATGCGGGAGGTAGTAAAATTGACGGTGGGACAAAAGGAGGTGGGGGAGCAGGTGGACAAGAACACGGCCATAATAGAACTTAAGTCAGCCCAAAAAGAAATTAGGAAAGAACTTGTGGCCACAAAGAAGGAGTGCCAGATGGTGCACGAGGGCCTGACAAAGAGGTTGGACGACGTGGTAGAGACATTGGGGGTAAGGGAACGCGAGGTCAGGACCCATATAGAGACGACAAAAGTGGCTTTAGAAGAAGAAATTGTCGGGGCGCACCGAGAAATAGAAGAGGTGAAACAAAACTTAGAGGAGGTAGAAGAAGGGGTGAGTGAAATTAAAAAGAGACGAAGGGAAACTAAGAAGGAGATAAAGGAGGAGGTGATGGAATTGGTGCAAGATCTGTGCTCACATCGTGATGACGTGCTTGCTAACCAAATAAAGAGTTTGCAGGTGGCGGATGAAGAGCGAAGAGGAAGAAGCACCAAGGTGAGTGGCGATATGCTCGGAAATGTATATTAGTCCTGCGGCATAGCAGACCAATTGTTCAAATTGTTCTAAAAGCACCAAAATTGGCACACATGTAGATTAATATATTCTAAACATTTTTGGATATGGAGGCATTCAAGATTAGCCCTGTGGAAGATATGGCGGCCATTGTTCAAAATGGCCGCCATTTACCATTAGCGTCATTACATAGACTTCATTATGTGTCGTTAGTATGGTGCTAGATGGGCCAAAATTCCTTTTTTTTACATCAGAATTAACATCAATAAGTGTTTAACAGATATTTAGATACAAAATATCTGTTATCTGTTAAATTTAAATATCTGTTAAATAACAGATATTTAACAGATATTTAGTTTAACAGATACAAACCTCTCGATGACATGCATTGTATCCTCTTGGATGCTTGTGGGTGCATTTGCCAGACTCAGCAGGGCATCAGTGAGTTCTGGCAGCGTGTTCCATGTTGCCCAGGCAGATTTCTTCCCATGTCCGACGAAGGCTGACACAGTATCACACCCTGTGATGGCATGAAACATTGGAAGAGTGCATTTTGAATGAATCTTGAATGAATGAAAAGAGAAAGAAAAAAAAAAGAGAAAAAAAAGAAAAAAAAAAGAAAGAAAAGAAAAGAAAAAAAATGAAAAGAGAATCTTGAATGCCTCCATATCCAAAATTGTTCAGAATGTATTAATCTACATGTGTGCCAATTTTGGTGCTTTTAGAACAATTTGAACAATTGGTTTCGTATTTTTTACTATGCCGCTGGGCTATATGGTGTGAGGGGAGGTTCAGCGAGCTTAGGGGTTGGTGTAGACCTGGGCGTTCGTGAGAGGCCCATGACAAGGTATGCGACTGGTCCGGAGTGCATGGAGAAAGAATGTGTGCAGGGGTGTCCGACCGTTGGGAATGCGGTCGGACACCCCTGCACGAACGGTTTGGGGCCGCGTTAACCCATCGGGCGCGACGCACGGGGTCCGACCTTCGGGCACCCATACGGTCCCACTTGCGCCATATGATGGCAAGAGTGATCTGAGGGCGTACATGGCGCAGTTCGATCACGTGTGTAGGAGTAACGGTTGGAACCCGGACAAAGGTGGAGTACACCTTGTGGGGGCACTGCGCGGCGTGGCGGCGGAGGTGCTGACAGCCTTACCACCAGGTGCTATCACCCTGCCAGTCCTCCGTGCGGCCTTAATTAACAGATTCGGCATCGAACAGCAGAGCGAGCTTGTTAAAGCTCAGCTCGCGCAGCGAAAACGCAAGCCCCAGGAGACCATCGGGGAACTTGCATACAACATTCGCCGCGCAGTGGGGATTGCACACACGGACATGGCAGCAAGCTTCCAGGAAAGCCTGGTGCTGGATCATTTTATCCAGGCCTTTCCGGACCCAGAGCTCAGACAATAGCTCGCCATGTGGCGCCCGTAGACCTTGAGCCAGACGGCTGATGCTGCGGCCCGTTGGAAGCAGCGAGGCCCCAGGCCCGGTAAGTGATCGCCATGCAGTGGTGGTGTGCCAGGTAGGGCCTGTGGCTGGTGGCGGCCCCCCAAGGGGGTCTGCCCCCAAAAGGGGCCCTGACCTGGAGAGCATGGTCCAGAGGCTGGTGGACCAGTGCCTGGTGGGACCTGGACCATGGCCGGCGGCTCCAGAGGTGGCACACTGTGAGCCACGATCAAATGCCCCAATTAGGACTTTCAGGGGGGGAAACTTGGAATTTCGGAGGCAAGCACCTTACCAGGTGAGGTGCTATAATTGTAGTCGGCTGGGTCACCGTGCGTGGGAGTGTCGAGCTCCGCGCCAGGATGGACCCCGGCAGCCGAGACCAACAACTCCACCTCTAACGGGTCGGACTAGCGCCCCCCCCCCCCCCCGCCAGGGCCCAGAAAACTAGAATGTGCCGGACATACAGGGCCGTGTTCGGCAGTAGGGGATGGAGAAGTGCCCTCATTAACGCGACAGGTCATTTATTGTGTCCAAATTGGTACAGGTAGTTTGACGATTCGGTGCAAAATTGCCGGCGTGGGGGTAGATGCCGTAGTGGACACAGGAGCTAGCGCCACGATCATCAGCCCTGTGATCCTTGATTCGAGTGCAGATGGCTGGGATAAAATCCAGTGTCTGGAAAATTATAGTTTGCAGCTGGCTACCGGGGTAACGGCCCCGATCACAGGGCGGGGTTTTGTAACCCTCAAGTTGGGGTCGGTAAAGAGGGAAATAGAAGTTTGGGTGGCGGAGGTGTGCAACCCATGCCTAATCGGTTTGGATTTGTTGACTGCCAGCGGTTGTAAAATCGATTTGTGCCGGGGGACTCTGCAAGTGGGAGTAGAAGAGCTGCCATTGGATGGGATGAGCACGGCCGAGAGGACGGAGCTGGAGGCTTCTGCGGCCGTGACCATTCCTCCAAGGGCCGAGGCCGTAGTGCCGGCCCGAGGGCTAGCTCGCCCAACATGGTAGGAGTCCTGCGGCCTGGTCGAACCGGTGGCAGCGCAGTCCATTCCGGGTTTAGTCATGGGCCGCACCCTCGTAAAAACGGGTGGGCCGGTGGTGGCCGTCCGAGTAATTAATATTAGTGCAGAACCACGCACTATAGTAAGGGGAATGAAGATAGCCGGCTGCACCCCAGTTATCGAAGTCGTGCCAGTGAGGGACGGGAACGTCCAGCCGAGCCGGCCCCAGAGGGAGCCTTCAATAAGTATTAGGAATTGGCCCAATCCCATTTGTGAGATGGTAAATCGGAGTAGCGTAGAGTTGGAAGGTACCCAGAGGGAGGCCTTGCACAAATTAATTGAATCCCATTTGGATATCTTCTCCTTGTCCTCCGAGGATATTGGACGTACGGGCCTGGTGAAACATCAGATCCACACCGGTGAGGCCCGGCCTATTCGTCAGCCCGACGGCTCCCTTGGACCAATAGGGAGGAAGCTGATGAACAGGTAGACTAGATGCTCAATGCAGGTATCATTGAGCCCTCGGGAAGTCCTTCGATGTCACCTGTTGTGCTGGTTAAAAAGAAAGATGGGACCATGCGTTTCTGCGTGGACTATCACCAGCTGAACAATGTGACACACAAAGACTCATATCCCCTGCCAAGAATTGATGACACCCTCGATGCCGTTGCGGGCTCAAATTGGTTCTCAACCTTGGACCTCAAGAGTGGGTATTGGCAGGTGGAAATGGATAGGGCGGGGTAGGAGAAAACGGCATTTTCCACAGGTAAGGGGCTGTACCAGTTCACTGCGATGCCGTTTGGTTTGTGTAACGCCCCCGCCACCTTTGAAAGATTGATGGAGCATGTACGAGGCGGCATGCCATGGCAGTCATACCTGGTGTACCTGGATGATGCCCTGGTACACGCTAAAACATTCCCCCAAGCCATAGCTAATTTGGACCAGGTGTTTGGGTGCCTCAGACAGGCAGGGCTGAAATTGAGTCCGAGCAAATGCAAATGCAACTTGTTGCTAGAGAGGTGGCCTATCTAGGTCACGTCATTGGTCTCGAGGGGGTAAAAACAGACACAGGCAATGTGCACAGGTGCACTTTGTTAAAGTGCACAGGTTAAAGAGGTCGGGTCTACAGAGTGTTGTTTACAGAAAATGGGACTAGGGAATGGGGGATTGGGGAGAGTTGGGAAGTATTGAGGAAATAGGGGAATATTTACAAGCGGATATGGATGGATGCAAATCCCATATCCGCAACAATATATATATATATATATATATATATATATATATATATATATATATATATATATGTATGTATGTATATGTATATATATATATATATATATATATATATATATATATATATATATATATATATGGGTCAGAATTTTGAACTAGGTACATTTGGGCCTCCCAGGGGTCCAATTTTTTTTTTTGGAATAGCTAAAAATCACCTTGATATCCTTAAAGCCCTAAGCCTGGGCTATCAAACGCAGCCAAACTGACACCGATCGTCCCAGAGGTTCCGTTTTTATTCATGGTCAAATTTCCCTTCCTTGTTAGCATAAAGTAAGAGATCAAAATAAGATATATGAATTCCTTCCTCTTCTTCCCGAAGATGCTGTTTCGGCTAGTTTTGCGTACTTAACGCACCAGGAGCGTCCCGATCTTTTGAAATGGCATAGAATTCAAGCTAATGTGATGGTCTGATGGTATTTTTCACTTCGATATGCACTTACCTGGCTTACAGGGAGCATGACGTGCGTAATGTAAGAGACCGTTATGGTTTCTAAATTCACACTCTAGCTTGTTGTGTCTCAGAGAAACAAAGGAGGTCAATGATTTTTACAGAGTTAATACATACGTATAAGTGCTGTTTGTTGCGCCCTAAAGAAGAACTATGGAACACCCTGATATGTGTAAAACAGGGCTTATATAAATATATCTTACGTTACGGTTCATCTGCTTCATCCTATATGAGGAGGAGCTGTGACTCAGGAACTGACATGAGTAACACAAAAACACATTCAGTAGAGTAGTTATATAGATCTACTTTTATTCCAGCTGTGAAAAGTATCTGAAAAAGGCTTTTATAATGAATGCATGGCTTTGAAGGGTAACTAAATACTAAAGTAAATGCCCTTTTTCACCATTTTTTGAGGTTCAGAGGCTTATAACATGTAGATAATTGATAAAACGTATATAACACTATAGATTTTCTGAAAGCCGTGATTGTGTTCTACAAAATGACACCTAAATGTACTAATTCAGAACATTTGGGACAAAGTTATATAGGTTTAAAGCAATCAATGTGTGTTTTTTGGGATTTGTACCTCGTTCAAAATTCTGACACATATATACAGACTTGGCATTTAATATGGAATTTTTTTTTTTCTTCACTTGGGTTTACTTTCTGGATTCAGTTTTTTTTTTTTTTTTTTTTGTACACAAGATCGAGGCTCGTGAAAGAGCGAACATTAATCACACAGAAAGACAAACAGACACATAAAACAAATAACATCGGGAGCGGTAGACAAGATGGGGAGAGAGGGGGAAGGACACAAACACAACATTTGAGAGCAGGGACCGAGAGACATGGAGACATCGAGAGATCTGCGGGAGGGAGAGGGCTTTGGGGGGAGGCATGTGAAGGGGGGGAGGCATGTGAAGGGGGGGGGGGGGTGGGAGAGGTATAAACATATGGACACTGCCAGGATTTCCAGGAAAGAAGTTGGAATTTCAAACAAGGTGGATCTGGGGTGAATTAGTGTGGGTAGAAAAGATCACGGTTATGGATGGGGGAAGATAAGAGATGGTGGTGAACAGCTGTTTTAAAGACCTGGAGGGAGGAGAGGGATTGAAGGGAGTGTGGGAGTTTGTTCCACAGGCGGGAGAAAATAGGAATGAAAGAGTGAAGGTGAGCAGAGAGCCGAGATTTCGGCAGTTTAACCATCAGAGGGTTGCTGGCAGATCTTGTGCGACCTGTACGAATATTTGGGGGACAGAGCACAGAGAGAGCTGGGGGAGCAAGGCCGGAGAGGAGTCGGTAGAAGACAGAAAGGCCACCTACCTGCCTGTGGTGAGTGAGTGAAAGGCCCTCAGAGATAGCTTCATCGCGGGAGATTCCAATGATTTTGAAAGCTTTGGATTCAACAGCGTGAAGCCGAGCCAGGTGTGAGGCAGGAGCACCAGCCCCTAGGGGAGAACAGTATTCCATTGAGCTGCGGATGAAAGCCTTGTATGTGGTGAGGAGCTCAGGTGTGCCGAGGAAGGACTTCGCATGACGGAGGATGCCCAGTCGGCGACTGGCTTTGGAGGCCAGCTTGGAAATGTGGTTTTCCCAAGAAAGATCATGGCAGATAGTGAGACCCAAAAGCTTGAGTGACAGAACTTCTTGGAGAGGATTGTTGAGAAAGTAGATGGGAGGGTTGTCCAGTCGATCTTTTCGGAGAGACATAGTAAGAGAGTGAGATTTGTCAGGATTGAAAGACATGTTCCACTTGTTTGACCAGTCTGTGATTTTGTCCAGGTCTTCAGAGAGTGAAGTCTATTCTAGCTTGTTGTGTCTATATAACTAGTAGACAAAGTAGATCTATATAACTACTCTAGTCTTCAGAGGTCTTTGGTAGTACCAAAAACAGTATATCAATCTGGTGAGTTTATTTTACGCTTCGGTGATTTCTTTGTTAAAAGAACCATGTCACTGATTGTCTGTCACAGCAAGAAGTCAATAACAGGATTATATCACAGGTGGCGTGACAAAATGTATGGACAGGTACATTTGACGATTGGCTTCACAATCGGGTATATAAGGGTTGCTGCGTTCTGTATTAGTGGAAAACAACTGCTGCACATCTACAAAAGTTATTGCGGCTTCCTCTGGAGATGGTCCGTCAACTTGACAATGCTGTTTGTCATGGAGTGGTGGCTTTACGAAATTCCGGCATGGAACAGCGTGCTATTGTTCAGCAGTATGGCATCACTCAAGGTCAGGTGTCAAAGATCCTGAAACGAAATGCTCAGAGGGGTGTCCCTACTCCAATACCGAGGCCAGGACGTCCCCGCAGAACCACAAGGAGGGATGATCACCAGCTGCACCGGTTAGTCCGCAATGTTCGTACCAAGTCATCTAATCGGCTTAGGGTTGAGTGGCAGCAACTGACAAATGTGCCTGTATCCAGAAGGCTAGTCAACCAACGACTGGTTCAAGCAGGCTATCGTGCCAAGCGTTCCCTGAGAAAGCCATGCCTGACCAGACAACACAGCCAGCGCCAATTTCAGTGGGCCAGGGAGCACCGTCAATGGCAGCCAGGACACTGGAACCACGTGATCTTCAGTGATGAGTCAAGATTTCTGGTCTATCGTCGAGATGGCCATGTCCGAGTGCCCAGACAAGTGCATGAAGCCTACAATGAAGATTGTATAGTGCCAAGAGTCCAAGCTGGAGGTGGTGAGGTGACCGTTTGGGCTGCTTTTCATGCTGGTGGCAAAACTGACCTGGTTGTTCTGAATGGAAACCTGAACCAGTTCAAGTACAGGGCCATTCTGGAAAAAACATTGCTTCCATTTGCTCGTGCAGCCTTTCGAGGAAACTTTCTCTTCCAAGATGACAATGCACGGCCTCATCGTGCTCGCATGATCCAACACTTTCTTGCTGACTGTGATGTAGAGCATATGGAGTGGCCTGCTAAGTCCCCGGATATGAATCCGATAGAGAAATTGTGGGCAGAATTATCGTGACAAATCGACAACTTGGACCAGCAGCCCACCTCTGTGCATGAATTGCAGCAGGCTATTGTCACTGCATGGCAAGCGATTCCTGTCCAAACCTTGGCAAATCTCGTTAACAGCATGACTCAACGTGTACGTGCTCTCCTGAATGCTCGTGGGGGTTACACGAAGTACTGAACTGTCATTTTTACTCTCCGTAATCCCAGTCGTAATTTAAGTTTTGTTTTTGTTAAAAAAATTTTTGGCTGATGTGCAAAATAAAGAGATACTTCTGGAAAACGTACAGAAGTTTAACACAGTACTGTCCGTGAATTGAGTTCGATATCAGTTTACATCACTTTCAAGGATCAATTCATTTGCTTCGAAATGTCAAATGTGGTTTTTGTTTCTTTTAAAGGTCACGTTAACAAAATCTCTAATAATTTCAACATAATTCCAATGAACTTTTTGTTCTAAGTCATCTTGAAAAGTAAGTTCACCCCCACAAAAAAAATATTCCATATTAAATGCCAAGTCTGTATATATATATATATATATATATCTGTGAAGAATCAGCTCTTCGTTTGCAAAAGAAGTCCACAATAGCCTGGAATGGCGCAGCTTTATTAAAAACCAACTTATACAGATCCGGAGGAGGCCAAGACATCTATAGCAAGAGCCAGTCTCATGCCACGTCAAGCCTTCCTGAAAACGCATTGATTCTCATTCACTTATATACGAATACGATTATCAGAAAATCTCCGAGAGAACGAAGCGACTGGCGAGAGTCCCTCCCACCGTTATCATTCGGGGGAGTCAGCCCTTCCTTATCATTTGGACCAAATGTTTCTCTGGGCTCCGAGAAAACAGAAATGTAACTCACAACGAGGAGAGTGTATGCTTAGCCAAACAAACCCATATATTTTATGGGTTTGTGTACATGAGTAATCCAAAGCATGTTTATACAGAGTCATGCGTTGCTGAGATTAAAACAAAATACATATGGTAAAAACAACAGGTTTATGTTATCTAGCCTTGAAAAAGCACACGTATACAATTTGTTCAGCATGACCTCAGCGAGCCTCTCCTCATCCAAAACTAAAACGAAGCAAAAACCCTTTATTAACTTCATGAAAATAGCATTTTTAAACCAGATTTAAATCATAACACATTAGCAACCAACGTCTATAACTGAACTTTAGGCAATAACAAATCTACTACTTGACATTCCTTCCTCTTGTCTCGTCGAGACAAAGTATCTTAAGAGACAACGTGCCACATTGGGCTTTATTGAAAAATAATTGTGTAATGCGGGTATTGAAAAAATAATTGTGTAATGCGGGTATCTCCCAAGGGCATATCGTGCGCCCAAAGCGCCTCGCCCGTGCATTTGGCGAACGTGTCGTGTGGTGCGTGCTCGGAGCCTGAGGGCTCAGAACATGAAAGTCCATTAACGTTTCGGATCCACAACGAAGGTGTCTGGTCCAGATGAGGTTCTGCTCCGCCAGAGGGCCCATCACCTCCCCTGCGGAACTTGCTCCCCCCACCCTTTGCAGACCCAGTCCTTGCAGATCTTCGAAGTTAATCAACGATCATGCCCATGAGGTCCCTCACGTGCTGCTGTTCTGGGGAATACATAGTATTGTCAGTATCTTGTGTCTCAATTTCCTGGTCAGGGTACAGAGCGTAAAAATCCGATTCACTTGAAGCATTTGAACTTAAAACATTTGGAGAAAAGAGAGGGACTTCCTTTATGTCAAAGTCTCCCTTGGGCGCCTGGTCGGCTTGCGGGTCTAGGATATCCACGTCGGGTCCCTCGACCGCCAGACCCAGTGTCGCAATCAGATCCATAGTTGGGTCAGAAGGGGGCGTGCAGCTGTCAGCTTGTAATACATAAGCAGCGTTAGCCAGTACACGCAAGGGGTTTATAGCACAAGTATCACAGTCATCACATACACCGTTACAGGCAGCAGCCAGTTCCCACATGGGATCCGCACAAGTATCACAGTCATTACATACACCGTTACAGGCAGCAGCCAGTTCCCACATGGGATCCACACAAGTATCACAGTTGCCACAAAATTCAATGCAATTTTCTGGAGCGCCGGTCGCAACTGCCTTGTTGAAGGACCCGTTCAGGTCGACGGCCTCTGTGGTCAGAGCCATAGTTGTTGTCGGCGGCTTCTTCACTTTCCATCCTGTAAAATACTTTCTCATACAGAGGAGGACTAGAGATTTCATTAGTGCCCCCCAAATTACTACCCCGATTATCACAGCCAGTGCGGTCAATAACCACTTCACTATGGTGCCCGTCCATCCCTGGAACCAGCCAGTGAGCCAGCTAAATGTATAAGAATTTTCGCGCGCGATCCGATCGATCCAATAGTATGTCATGAGCCATAGCGGTGTCGTTTGCCACCTTTTCTAGGGCCAAAGCCAATTTGTCTATCCGGAAACTATCCATGACTGTGCCCGCTCCTGGGAAGAAGAAACCAAACACCTTTTCCCATAGACTCCCGTGTAGTTTAGTGGTTCCATCTTCGTTCATGACTGACCTCTTATAACGCCTGTCCAAGGACTTTGGGTCTAGCTCATCCAGTATCTCAACGTCAGGAAGGACTGAACCCAGATAACATGTGCCCCCCCAATTATTTGGTAAATAGGGGTAAGCCTTGTCGCCGCATATAAACATTGTCCCATGGGGTGGGACCAGGTGGGTGGATAAGCACTGGAGTCCCTTTACCACCCCATTAATCCTACTAACCCCCCTAGAGAATGTTATAGCCGTTATGTTGTGGTTGTGTTTATCTTGCAGTACTATTCGTAATGTAATCCCCGAGCTCCCTTGTCCCAGCTTCCCGGGGAGAGTGTAGGCGCATTCTGATTCTCCCATACGCAAGTGGCCGGAACCCTGGAGGCAGACCCTCCCTTTCTGTGGTTTGACCCAGACGGGGGCAGGCCTCTCGGCCACATGGGCAATCATTGACGGGCGATAATTAAATTGTCGATTGCAACTCTTGCCGTTGTCAACCCCTTCTCTTTCCAGCGTGGTGACTAAACATGGGGAATCGATAGGTTGTGAGCAGAGGTCATTGAGGGACAGAGGTAGCACTATCATGTGTATTCCTGTGGTGCCTGCTTGGGGAAAGCGCATGCACGACCAGCAGTGTGTCCTATTTTGAATTGTTGCCACCTCCCTGGCCACTTTCCAATATGTGTTTTCCCCCCTCTTTGGGGCCTTATCCTGGGGTTGCTGTGGTGTAGTGTCTGGTGCTTGTATGGCCAACTTACAGTGCGTGGCGTGGATCCACGAAGTCTTGCCCTCGCAAAAGACTGCCGTTGGTGTAGTCAGCAACACCTGGACTGGTCCCTTCCACCTTGGTTCCAAGGCGTTCTTGCAGGTGAAGTGCTCCACGAACACCTGGTCTTTTTCCTCTGGTGGAACACCTGGTCCACAAGTCTCCTGGGAGCGCCTGGTCTACAGGTCTCCAATTCATAGATTCAATTCATTCAATTCATAGTTTCATAGAACACCTTTTCTCCAATTTCCTAATCCACTTTTTTCAAGTGGATCCAATTTTATCCAATATTCAATTTTTAAATTCAATCCCATTTAATCCAGTCCAATTCAAATTAAATTCAATCCTTCTCTCAGCATCCCATTACCTGTTTCCAACATCAATAAAATAAAATTATAAAATTAATAAAAAATCAATCATCTCAACTCTCAAATCGAATCAAAAAATAAAAATAAACGAAAATTACTTCAGCGAGAGTTTCAACTAGAATTAACACAAACAAACCACCATTAACCTCCATTAACACAAACAAACCACCATTAACCTCCCCCTATTATTTATTTATTTTCACGAATAAACAAATAATAGAAATAACCTGGTCTACTTCCAATTTCAATTCTGGTCAGTTCTGGTGTCTGGTCACACACAATGTTTTCCTCACCCACTGTGATTCGCTCAAAATAGATTCTCACTGTTATGTCTGAAATTCGTCTCATGAAAACCCATTCAAGAGTCCGGTGTGACAGACAGCCAAACACATAGACACGCCGAAGACCCCAGGGTACCCATCAAACTAGCTTGTCCGCAGATCCACAACACAGCGAAACATGTAACTTTACTAAAATAATCACTTACTCATAACTAATACTCATACCACTAATTACTCATAATAACTCATAATTACTTATGTAATTACTCATGCCAATACTTACTCAAAATAATGTAATATCCCAATCTTCACCCTTTATGCAAATCGAAGCACCCCGGACAACCCACAACCAATATCAACCACTGTAGCCGCCTTCCCCTCCAGGCAGCCACACACAGCCACATACATCTCCCTCCACGTCACACAAGACAACAGCCAACGAGTGTGTCCACCACACAGAAACCTTTGGCAATGCAACAACCGAACACCCAGACAACCAACAACAAAACCCAATCCATCTCCATGGCTCATCAAGCAGTTCCAACTTAATCCAGCTTCACATACCGATTTCCCCAAAACTCGTGAAACTTCACCCCCATTCTGGAAAAACCCTGGACTAAACCCTGACACCCTAAATAACTTCAGACCCATCTCCAACCTACCCTTTCTGTCAAAAGTTTTGGAACGTGCTGTGGCCACTCAACTCAAACATCACCACTCTGCCAATAACCTGTATGAAACATCCCAATCCGGATTCTGCTCCAGCCACAGTACTGAAACTGTTCTCCTCAAAATCACCAGCGACCTTTTCTCTCCTCTGATGCCGGCAACCTCAACATTTTCATCCTCCTCACCTCAACGCCTCCTTTGACATCATCAATCACACCATCCTCCTCACCCTGTTTAGACCAGCTTGTGCCTATTAAACCCAAATTAGTTCACTCCCAAGCCCACAAGGACCACCTACAGCACTGCAAAGATGTCCTCTACTCCACCTACTACCCTCAAATTATCCACTCTGGCTCCGGAATCCCAAAAGCACTCTTCTCTACAATAAACAAACTAAATAAACAAACTTTACAACGTGAACAAACTCCTCAGCGCCCTGGATACCGCCACCTGTCATTCAGAGTAGACAACAGCATCTCCTTTCTGGCTTTCAGCATCTCCTTTCTCCTTTCTGGCATCCAAATGAAATTCTGGCTTCAAATCAACTTCCTCGAACTTAACTATGATAAATCTAAATTAATCTTCGTTTGCCCACAACCACTCACCAAATTCACCCATAACTTTGCCCCCAACATCGATGGTCATTTGAACACAAATTGACCAAAATTAATCGAACAAAACACTTCCATTAACTCGACATTCTTTTCACAGCACCAAGTTCACTTGAACATCTTTTCCTGGATACTCCCTCTTATCCAACTTTCAATAAACTGGAAAATGCTTCGCCATGGAATAGTCCACCACTCATGTAAATAATCATAAGAGTTCTGCGAAACATCTCCATCTTTAAAACTTAGCCAACCAATTTTAAACCACATGTTTTCCCCCCAAAAAACAAGTCACATTCTTTGTATATTGCCAACATTGTTCATCGTTTAAGTATCATCCAGAACTAAATTTTTTATAAACCATCAACTTGTAGATGCATTTATTTATATCCCATTAACCCAAGAACTCTCAATTGCTTGGTTATATTTTAGTAATGTCATATATCCATATTTCTTTTCCAAATTGTTCCTGATATACACATTAATCCCATCTGTCTTTGTTTCCAGATGAACTCAAATCAGGAAATCAACACAAATCCTTATTACCTCCAATCAATTCAAAATTAAATCAAACAATTCAAAACCAGATCGGATCAGCGATCAGAAATCACTTTTCCAATCAACACATTCCAAGCAACAATTCATTCAAAGACCAAGCTTAAAAACACAACTCTCATCTTACTGTGACAAATAAGCAACCAACCTACTTCACACTAAAACAAATAACTTTTCATCACCCCTTTCTTCTCCACCGCCTCTTACACTTAAACAGATCATAATTACTCACTCATACACTGTTGCCCATCACCCAGTTGCCCCAGACCCAAACACAGGTTTGAAATCCCAGTAGGTTGTTCTTCAATCCCAACCATCATGTGATCCCAACATCTCTCCATTTATTTCGTTCCTCATGGGGTTGGTGTTTTATGGCCTTTACCTCTTACCCAATCACACTGCACATTATTCCCCGTCCTTGATGGATAATTTTACATCCAGATGGGCACAGCATCCCATTTTTGGCGACCCAGCCCTAAAACAAGCCCCTGGACTCCTTGTAGGCTGGACCAAAACCCCCGGACGAAGTTGCATCCCAGTACTGACTCTGCTGCCTTCTTGCAAACGACTTCAACTCCATGAATTTTACATGTTTCGTGAACGGAACAAAGCACTCTGTAATCGTCAGATTGAAACTGCCCCAAACCCGTCCATATAAACTCCATTGTTGTCCTGTCCATCTCTCTGTGTTACATTTACATTTTGTGACTCACAGCTCCTGCCTCCATGGAACAATGACGCCTGAGCACTCAATTAGCCCTCCCAGTACCAAAGACTTACAATCAGACCGACAGACAGACAAATAACAGAGGCATGTCGCCAGCCCCAGCACAGGACATCACCTTTCCGGGCAGGCACGATATAATCCACAGCATCGAAATGCCAATTTCTATCCGGAGCCTCGCAAAGCCAAAATCCATGCATGCGTGCTCCATCATGCAACCCGATCTGTACTCGGTGCGCCCGGCGCCCCCTATAATCAGTGAGTTATAATAACCACAATATCTCTGGCACCCAACTCGTGATACCACAATTTAATCCACGTTACTTGCATCTCTTCATCCTCACAAATGTCCTCCATTTAACGTGACTCAAATCCATCTCAAATCCCCACAGCTCGATCGAACACGTCACTGTATTCGACCCGGTTAAATTAAATTCCAAGCGTACTGTACCTGACTGACGCTTCCACAACAACAAAAAACTCGATATTCTCTGTCCACTAATTATGTACATGATTTTGGTTTTACCCACAATATAATGTCCCGATATTCTCCAGATTTAAGTCCTATATATCCTGTCGTTAAAGCAACACCCTGTAGACTGACTCCGCCTGTCGTTCTTCCAAGGTTAGTGAATTGCCTCTGACCTTTCCCTTGCATATCTCGAACAAAGGTCAACTAAACTTTAAAAGGTCAAACTTCGAATTGGGGTAACCAGCGCTTTATTTTTCCGCAAATAATACAAGTCCGGCGTCATTCCCTGCAAGAACCACATCCAGACAGACAAATGACCCTTATTGAGGCTCTACATCGCAAAATGCTAGCTCCTACGAATCCAACAACCGTCACAATCCGTTCAGGGACTTCCGTACGTGCTCTACAATGCAGCACCTCTCTACCTGGTGCACACCTTTCGCACATCCTTCCTCGTTCGCACAACGCTTCATCAACACACCTCCTCGCGCCCACACCTTGGCACAAGCCACACCACATACCGACAGTTGAAACCTCAACCGTCCTCCTTCCTCGGATCAGCGTTCTGTTGAAACGTGACATTTCTGCTCAAATTATTGAATTTCCTATTTTAATAACTTGACCTTACCAGCATACTAAATCTGTGTCCGCATCGATCAACACAAATGCATCGATGCATCTTCCAGCCGCCACTCCGCACTGTACCTTACTGTACGAACAAGACTTCCTGTTGGAACTTGGCTCCGGAAATTAATTACTCTGTCTTGAAATCGTTTATTTTAGCCATCTTAAATAAATCCATCCATCTATCCATCTTATAAATCCATCTTAAATAAAAATCCATCTTATAAGTAACGTATTCGTCCTGTGACATTGCCTGGCATATATGTCGCAGCCGGCCACTATTCCGACATGGCTCGTCTGACATGAACGTCCGACATCCAGCAAAGTCGAAATGACCCACAATGCATTTGGGCACACATCCTCCTCTGAGAGTGGGCGAGTTATCGCCAGCACTCTGAGCAAATCTCATACAGCACACCCGTGACTCGCGGCTCGCTCGGCTCCTGTCTGAACACCCAATATCCCTCTACCCAAACTTCCACGGAGCCGCACGGCGGAAACACAGGTTTGTACCACACTTTAGTTAAACGAACATTGCCAGGATTCTCGGATAGACGTTTAATTTCACAACACACATGACAAAAATCCGATTTAAATTCAGAGATCGCCGATCGACCTGGCACAACCATCTCAACGCGACGACGCCACGCCGCCCCCCGTCTTGGCGCGCACCCTCGTGCCTCCACACGAATCCCAACACTCCCTGCACGCCGCTCTATTCGCGTTCGCGGCGGGGTTTACCTCGCGTTGGGACATGCAGTCAGCTGTCATAACAAAGTGCGAAAAGCTGTCATAACAAATCTGCGACCTGACATGTGAGCTGTCAGAACATTGAGCTGTCAGAACTCATCCCTAGCTAACAGGATCTCCGACGCTTGACCTCTCTGACCCAAAATGCACTATATGACACCAATTCCAAAGGTGAGCTGCCTCAGCGATACATCCCACACATACAATACACAATATCTGCCATTGAATGAACTCTTCAATTCAAGTAAAACACACATATTGATTCGAATTCTGCAACCATCTCCAAGAAACCGCTTCATATCAACAGTAGATCGACAAGGGCACTCCGGGTGCTTTCCTGACCCGATTTATATCAATTCGCTTCCCAAACAACTCCCAAACAAATGAAAATCCGGACTCAGTTCAGGACCTCGCCTGTTCTCTCGGATAGACGCTAAAATGGACATTCCCGGCCTGAATTTCCCGCACGTCGAGCAGATCACTTACAAAGCTTCACACCGAAACCCTCTGCTTTGCATATGTCATACAGACAAACACATTGGCCAGACACACACGTCAATTAACATCCCAATATACATTCATTCCTCATTCATATACGAGTGAGTCTCCCATTCTTCGCGCGAAACTCAGATCGACTCAAATCATGCCTTTCTCCAGCCACTCCCAAACAATCTTTGCTCATTCATGTTACGTCTCTCATTCAAGGAAAAGGATTTTTGGGACTGGTTGGACGGGGGGTGGGTTGAGGTGAAAAAAAAAAGGGAAGGCAGGGCGGGGTGTTGGGGTGTTGCCTAGAGCCCTGGGACTGAGCTCAGGTCTTGGGGGGGTGGGGGGTCTTGGTCTGGTATCTGGTCCAGCGGCATCACTCGCTGATTTACTTGTTTAACTACCTCCTTAATTGTTTTGTCCTGAACTTTGCTTCCTGAACTTGCTTCCTTTGGCTCTGAAGCTTCAAATTCCTACAATGCAGCTCCTGCTTCAATTTTCAATATTTCAAAACCTAACCTGTCCTTCTCACCCTGTGGCCACCTGGCCCATTTCCTGTGAGCTTATTTATTTTCTCTTGTCCACCAGATCCTGGCCTGCTTTATCTGGACCTCTTGTCTAGAACTTAGTCTAGAGCTTCCTGGCTTGACCTCGTAGTTGTCACTACCTTCTTGTCAAACCTACCTGGTACCTACGCATTTCACCCTTCCTGGCCATGTCCCTTTGGCCGTCTAAGTTAACCACAGCCCTCCTTCCCTGGCATGCAATGGCATACCCCAACTTGTCTCTGGGCTGTTCCTTCCTGGAAAGTTCTCGGCCTGGCTCGACCTATATGGCTGTCCGACCTCACTTTCCCCCCTTCCCTTGTACCGAACGTTATCTTCACCGATATCCTGCGCAAATCCTTTTACTGGCCATGTTCCTATGGCCTTCTATGTTCCTATGGCTTTCTATCTAAGTTTAGCCACAGCCCTTCGTTCCCTGGCATGCAATGGCATACCCCATCTTGTCTCTGGGCTGTTCCTTCCTGGAAAAATCTTGGCCACCTGGTTTCAACCTATATGGCTGTCCGACCTCATTTTCCCCTCCTGGTGCTAACTGTAACTTTAAGCTTACTGTTAAGTCCTTACTTGTATCCTTACTTGTTTATCCTGGCTTTAACAAAGCTACGTCATTCTGAGGCCTAAATGAGCCTTTACTTACAATTTCTGTTCGAGTGCAGACAGCGCGGAAGACAAGGAGACTGAACCCGCTCGAAGGAGGAAGGTACGAATTTGGAATAATAGCCCTCTGATATAAAACAACTCCCACCTTTAATCAAATCAACGTGCCGGCGCCGGCCTCAGGTCAGCCTTCCTCCTGTCCCTCGGGCTCCGTTTCCCGTCCTCCGCGTCTGTTGACACCCCACTCCTGGTACCATCTGTGAAGAATCAGCTCTTCGTTTGCAAAAGAAGTCCACAATAGCCTGGAATGGCGCAGCTTTATTAAAAACCAACTTATACAGATCCGGAGGAGGCCAAGACATCTATAGCAAGAGCCAGTCTCATGCCACGTCAAGCCTTCCTGAAAACGCATTGATTCTCATTCACTTATATACGAATACGATTATCAGAAAATCTCCGAGAGAACGAAGCGACTGGCGAGAGTCCCTCCCACCGTTATCATTCGGGGGAGTCAGCCCTTCCTTATCATTTGGACCAAATGTTTCTCTGGGCTCCGAGAAAACAGAAATGTAACTCACAACGAGGAGAGTGTATGCTTAGCCAAACAAACCCATATATTTTATGGGTTTGTGTACATGAGTAATCCAAAGCATGTTTATACAGAGTCATGCGTTGCTGAGATTAAAACAAAATACATATGGTAAAAACAACAGGTTTATGTTATCTAGCCTTGAAAAAGCACACGTATACAATTTGTTCAGCATGACCTCAGCGAGCCTCTCCTCATCCAAAACTAAAACGAAGCAAAAACCCTTTATTAACTTCATGAAAATAGCATTTTTAAACCAGATTTAAATCATAACACATTAGCAACCAACGTCTATAACTGAACTTTAGGCAATAACAAATCTACTACTTGACATATATATATATATATATATATATATATATATATATATATATATATATATATATATACATATATATATATATATACATATATATATATATACATATATATATATATATATATATATATATTGTTGCGAATATGGAATTTGGCCTCCATATCCGCTTGTAAATATTCCCCTATTTCTCCAATACTACCCAACTTTCCCCAATCCCCCATTCCCTAGTCCCATTGCATGTAAATAACACTCAGTAGAGCCGACCTTCCCCTTATTCCCCCATTAAATGTCGTGCCCAGGTCCACCGCACCACACGTAGACAACTTTCGGACAGCTTGCTAGTTATTCTTAATCTATGTCAGTTAAGGCCTCGTTTCCATTAATTATGACTCTTCGTTGCACCAGAATGTGATTATATGGCATCAGTAGTGAGTTTAGGACCTTTCCCATACCTCCTCCCATCTTCTTCCCCAAACAACAACAATAACAACAACTACAACAACAATTACAACTACAACTACGACTACAACAACAGAGGGGCGGGGAGTGTGCGTCCTCACACCGGCTCGGTTACCCGCCATGACCATGCGCTCCACGGCGTTACCCCGAAGGGGCTGGCTGTCAGCTCCTCGTCAGGGGCGGAGCCAGTAACCCCCCCACGCACCCAATGAGAAGCAACGTGCCGATTCCATCTGGGGCGGAGCTAACGAGCCGAGGGCGTGTCACTCCCCGCCGGATATACGCGGCCCCGCGCCGGATGTGACGTGAGATGCGCCTCAGCTTGGAGAGAGAAGCCACCGCCACCCCCAGCGCGACGATACCTCCCCGCATCTTTGGACCGGACCGGACCGTACTGTACCCTGCCCCGAGCCCAGGAGGACCTGGAGCCATCGATACCCGCTTTCCTGTCATCAACCCCCGTGTGAGTCAGCCGTTGTCCCGTTTGTCTGTCGTCTGTCCGGGGTTAATATAAGAGTGTGTCTAAGTGCCTGTCTTTCTATGATTATACCTCTAGCCCCTGTAATCTGACCTTTCCGTACGAATATAATCTCCTCCGGAGGTCTTGAGAATTGAAACATTGGTGTCGTATTGTGTTATTGTAATCCAGCCGGGTGTCTTCTTTTTCTTATTGAGCCAGCATCGCGCGACTAGTCAACGTTCGGGCACAATCGGGTAACTTGTGCAGACGTGGTCATACCATAAAACCGCTCGGTAAATAACATCCAAGCCACGTCTGTAACAATATATATATATATATATATATATATGTATATATCGGTAGATTTATTTAATTGGTGACATATAAAAGAGTAAAATTAATTCCAACCGACCACATAAATAATTATAAAAACATGGAAATCGAAAAGTCTTGTTTAAATGGCCCAGCAGGGGCTAATGTGGAGTTTAATGGTAACAGCCAGTCCGATTTCCTTACACCAACAAGTTTAATTTTTTGGGATCAATTAAGCAGCAATTTGCATTGTTTGATCATAATTGGCTCCATTCCCACAGTCCACAAACACTTCAGTCATTATTACTTGAACCAAATACACAATGTTGACCAGCCTGACCACACCTGCATACCTGATACTTAACAAAGATATATTGATTGACGGCATCAAAATTTGCGCTAATTGGGGGTGGGGGGTGGGTGGGGTTGGTTAGCTCCGCCCAAAATAGGTATTTACTTTCTTCTCCGAAACTACCATTGGTGGGCACCGGTCTGTTTCTCCGTTACTCTGTTACTAACGAAATTACTTTTTTGAGCAACGGAGTAATGGACCCGTAACTTTTTTTTACTGTAACGGACCAAGTAACGGAAGTTAATTTTTGGTCTGCTACTCCGCTACTTTTTGCTCCGTTACTCCGTTAGTTCGCTACTTTTTGCTCCGCTCGGCTTCATTTCTATCGGCGTACGCTATTGGCCGCTTGAATAGCCAACAGCCAATAGCGTGCACCGATACTAATGAAGCCGAGCTGCTGCGATAGCTGACTTCCATTTCCGTTCCGTGTTCAGAACTTCAGTTCTGCAGTGTTCTTAGCAGCAGCAGCAGCATCGTTTCTCTATCGTCCAACTTAACTTGTCTTGACTCTTGCTTGAAGTTATTTAACATTAACAATGTCCAGCCAAGACCAAGACGTGTTCATAGGGGCGCCGCCGGGGATTTTGGGCCCCATGAAAAGACATCACAATGGGCCCCTATGAAGCACGCGCGCACATTTTTACCCGACATTTTTGCCAGGAAGTTGAAACAATGCTTATATTTCTGCCTACAGTATGGAATTCGCTATTTGATGCAAGACTGATACCCACACAATAAATGTGCTAAAGGCCATCTTTTACAGTCTAAATGTAATTTTAATGGTAAGAATTACAACATACATTCACCTCTTCAATTAAAATAAATTAACATTATCATCTGAAGAATGATATAACAAACAAAATAATAAAATCAGCAGCGGAGTATACATACAAGTATACATACAAAGTGTAGTGATCCATAGCCATGCCATTTAGTTATCACTGGTCTATTAAAGATGATAGGTTAATAATTTCATATTGAGAATTTTTACCTAATGTTATAATAATTGTTAGGGGCCCTGGCAGTGCAGGGCCCTTGGAATCATCCCAACTTTTCCCCCCCTCACAGCGCCCCTGCGTGTTCACGCCGCCGCTGGAGGTCGACGACACTGACAGTGGAGCTTCCGAGGCCGAGGACCAGCCCGGTCACCCGTGGCCCCACCTGGAGAAGTACTTCGCCTTCAAGTACTGCGAGGAGATTAACGCCGTCTTCACGTGTGTGTTGTGCCGGCCGAAGGACGTCGTCATCAAGAGCACATGAGCAGTCTGTCGAACTTGAAGGCGCACGTCAGGAGGAAACATCACCCGGAGTGCATCCAGGTAAGAGAGCGCACAGTACTTGTCTATATAAATATAATTATGAAGATTATTGAGTATTAATTGAATTATTTACTTAAGATAAAGTGAATTTAAGCAAATTAAAACTAATGACGTTTATATAAAGTATATAAATATTATAAAGTAAAGATTTAATCATTATTTTATAACCTACCCTGACTCAACTCCTAAGCTATCCTAACGTAATCTAACCTAAACTTATCTAACCTAACGTATAATTTAGTAATTTTTGTTCGGTGAGTTTATCTCGTAGCACTGTTAAATCTCCATCTGTAGCACTGTTCAATTTCCAAGTAGCATTTCTTCATATAAATTAATTGAACAGATGTGGAGGCAAAGAGATGGGCTGTATTGTAATACAAATGTTGAAATGTATTTAAATACTTATTTTATTGCATTTATGTATTTGGGTTAGTATTTACAAATACTTTATTTTTGGTGTATCTATAAATACTCTAATTTAAATACAAATGTATTTAAATACTCTGAGCAGAATAATTTCTTAAAGTTAAATATTACGAAATTTACATAGCTTTGTTGATTTATTACTGAAGTTACTTTTATTTGTTATTGCAGATTTTTTTACTGTTGATTTTATTGTAGTTACTAGTTAATTTAAATACTTAAAGATTTTGATTTAAAGAAATTGATTGACGTCCCTTATTTATTTGCAACCAGTTCGACGAGAAGGTCAAGGCGGGCTCTGGCCACGGCAAACAGTGGCAGAGGCAGTCGTCTGCCTCTTCCAGCCGCAGCCAGTCAGCCACAACTGCACCCAAGAGGGCTCGCCAGCCCAGCATCGGCGAGGCCTTTGGCATCACCTCCTCTGGCGCAGGCGTCCAGCAGGGTGAGGTGGACAAGAAGATCGTGGACTTCTTCGTATCCAACATGCTGGCCTTCAAGATCGTCGACTCTCCATCTTTCGCCAGCCTCGTCACAACGCTGAACCCCAGCAAGATGGTGATGTCCCGCCGCATCCTCGGCTGGAGGATCATCGACAGCCACAAGGAACTTGAGCAGCGTGTCGTCAGGTACCAATCCATACCATATTATTATTGTTTATTTTTCTGAAGTATTGTTTTTTACTTTTACCATATTATTATTGTTTATTTTTCCGAAGTATTTTTTTTTCTTTTTTTTCTGAACGTAAGTACCACTGTCCGGTGCTTAATAAGTACTATGTTCAATTAAATGTGTACGTTAATTACAGACTCCTGGAGAAAGTCCCCTGGGTGGCCACCACCGCGGACTGCTGGTCGGCGCACAACAAGGCCTACCTGGGGATGACGGCGCACTGGGTGGGACCCGAAGACCCACGCCAGACAGCACGCCATCCTGGCCTTCTGTCGGCCCCGAGGCCATCACACATTTGCGGTCCTCGCCCAGGCCATGGTGGACGTGCATGACAAGTTCAACATCCAGGACAAGGTGATGATGATGACGACAGACAACGGCAGCAACTTCGTCAAGGTGTTCATAGAGTTTGGCTCTGAGAGTGGTGTCGTGCCAGAGCTTCCTGCTGGCGAATCTGACAACGACGATGACAGGTTCAACATGGAGGGCCAGGAAGTCGAGGTCGAGGTCCCAGTTGATGAGGCTGAGGCTCTGCAGGTCGTCTCTGTTGCTGAGACCATCGCTCCGTCCTCGTCTGATGGTGGCGACGGGTACGACATGCCCAAACACATGAGGTGCGTGGCCCACATGTTCAACTTGGTGGTGACTACGGATGCTGGCAAGGCCATCAAGCCTCAGTCCACCCTCAGGTCCATGTACAGGAGGGCCATGAGGAAAGCGCAGGGTCTGTGGAACCAGCAGGGCCACAGCACACTGGTGGCAGACGCCATCCAGAAGGAGCTGGGGAGGAGGTTGGTGGACCCCAACGCAATTTGCTGGAACTCCATGTACGACTCCGTCAAACTTCTGAACGACTTCTTTGATGGAGGGAAGCGGGCAGCGCTTAACAAGGTCATGACACAGCTGAAGCTGCAGAGCTTCAGCGAGGCCGACGTCTCCTTCCTCAAGGAGTATGGCTAGGTCATGGTCTATGTCGCCAAGGCCGTGGACGCCGTACAGGGAGAGAGCTGTGCGTACCTCAGGTGCCTTCTCCCCACTCTAGCCATCACCCTGAAGAAGCTGAGGGAGATGAAGAATCGAGGACTCCAGTACTGCGAGCCGCTGGTGGACGCGATGCTGGAGGGCATTGAGAGGAGGGTTGGGCCCCTCTTTAAAGACCTCGACTGCCAGCTGGCCACCGCCTTCCACCCTATGTTCCATCTGACCTGGCTGGAGCAGCACGATACCAGCCAGGTAAGCAATGTGAAGAAGGCCATGGGCAGCGCCGTGGAGACGGCCATGAGGGTGATGTCCGACGACGCCAGCAGCGTCAGCAGCACCGGTGAGGTGGAGGACGATGAGGCAGACTTCTTCAAGGGCATGACGCACTCCCAGAAGCATGCCAGCAGCCACAAGTCGACCACGTCCAAGGCGCAGGCCCTGGTCATGGCCTGGCTGGAGGATATCTGGAAGAAGGGTGACAAGCTAATGGACATGGACGTCCGCAAGGAGCCAGTCCTGATGCGCGTCTTCACCAAATACAACACGGCCGTCCCTTCCAGCGCCTCCGTGGAGCGCCTCTTCTCCATGGGCAAGGACGTCATCAGGGCACAGAGAGCCACCCTCTGCGATGCCAGCTTGGAGCGTCTCATGTTTCTCAAGGTAAATAACGTAAAAAAGATTATATTTAGTGTACTTGCTTTTTAAACGTTTCTTTGTACTTACATTAACTACTGTGCACGATCGCGCAAGTCACACTTAATTCAATGGATACATTTATGCTTTAATTGCAGGGCAACTGCCACCGACAGCATGCCGATAACATGGAGGACGTCAAGGACAAGAAGAAGGAGTGATTCGGAGGAGCAGGACGTCAAGGAGTGAACGTCGTCACCGATAAGCTCCTTTTTTTAACCTTTTTAAGCGCTTTTTTTTTTCTTCCCTTTGTATAATAAAAATAAGATGCTTTCCTGCGTTTCTTGACTTTATTTAATAACAGTGGCAGAGTAACGGAGTAACAGTAACTTCCGTTACTTTTTGTAACGGAGTAACGGATAACAAAGTTACTTTTTTGAGTAACGGAGTAACAGGTAACGAAGTTACTTTTTTGAGTAACGATGCCCACCTATGGAAACTACACACACAATTTCGATGAAACCTGATAAGAACCTTCATCACCTGTAATGTACCAAAGTTTGTTCAAGACGTAAAAAAGAAAAATCCTCGCTAGGTATAAGGCAGGGGCACCAGCCCAGAGGGAATATCAAGACTCCATCAAAGTGCGGATGAAAGCTTTGTCGGTGGTGAGCAGCTGAGCAGTGCCAAGGAAGGACTTCACATGATGGAGAATGCCCAGTTGGCGACTGGCTTTGGAAGCCAGCTCGGACATGTGGTTTTCCCAGGAAAGACCACGCCTAATAGTGAGACAAAAAAGCTTGAGTGACAAAACTTCTTCAAAGAGGATTGTTGAGAAAGTAGATGTGAGAGACAAGGTGACAGTGTGAAATTTGTCAGGATTGAAAGACATGTTCCATGTGTTTGGCCAGCTTGTAATTTTATCAAAGTCTGCAGAGGGTTAAGAGACTGCTTTTTCCCCGGAAATGTCGATCTGCAGGATGAGAGATGGAACGGCAGAGGGTGGAGTCATCAGCAAAAAGATAAAGATTTTCCATAAGGTCAGATCATTGATGAAGATTAGAGAAAGCACAGGGCCCAGAACACTGGCCTGAGGAACTCCAGCCTGGTCAGATAAGAGGAGATGAGATGATTCCATTTCGAGCCCCACAATGGAAACGACAGGAGAAAATCCGTGAGCCATGCGTGGAGATTTTCATAGATGCCACAAGAGGAGAGTTTGATGAGTGAAAACATATCGAAGGCATGAAATATGTCAAGGGAGACCGCTCTGATTTCCTGTCTGGCGTTGAGGACATCCATCCATTGCAGAGACAGCCAAAGCAGCATGTCCAGAGTACAGTGGCCTGGTCTGAATCCACATTGATGATCTAAGATCAAGCCGTTGGAGAAGAAAAAGGATTTGTCAGAAGTGATGATGGATTACATGACCATGCTGATGATTGGGAGCAGACCGATTGGTCTGCAGTTGGAAGGATCCATTTTTTGTAATGTTTTTTTAAAATTACTGCTTGGTCTGGCCAGTGGCCACATCGAATTGAATCTCCACCTTTTAATCGGGGAGGGGTGCGTTCTCCTCTTCTTTTATTTGGAAGTCTGTGTTTAAAGGTATTCCCTCCATTAACAATGCTTTATCATTGGTGTTGAGAAAAATGTGGTGGCAACCAGCTGAGTGGCCTTCCACGTTGGGACCTGTGTAACTAAACTGCTCGTCAGCAATCAGTGATGGCAGGAAGTGCAGTCATGCCATGCTGGTAAATGGTGTGCAAGGCTTTCAACTGGTTTGGTGAACAACTCTCGGTTTGATCAGGATTGCTTAGGGAGATATGGACAACTCCAAAGTCTCCACTGACTGATAAATTGATCATAATGTGCCATTACATATTCACAACTAGATGGTATTCATAGAATACGTACCCTGTGCAGTCAACTTGTTGCGAGCCAACTCTTCCGTTTTTGAACATTTTTTTGTTATTTGATCCAATATGGCCTGCCAAACCACGTGAGCAATGACATCATCTATATTATAATAGCCGTAGATGATTCTGTCTGTCTGTCTGTCTATCTGTTGGGTGTCTGTCCGGGGTGTGGCTTACTCGGTTTGCAGAGTAGCTCCACCCATAGCTCCACCCATTCTGGGAGTGGCTATAAACAAATATCCACCATTTTATTAACTCGCATAGCTTTGAGTCCTGTTTTGTAGGCCCGTGGTGTCTTGCTCTCCCCCAGTTTTATTTCAAATCAAATTCGATAAATCATTTCATTTTTCACAGTCGCTAACATAGTTTTAGACTCGGTTGAAAAAAAACGGGAAGAAAATCCGATGAAAGTTGCCGTTTATAGAACGAAATGAATTCTCAAAGGCCTGTAACTTCAAGGCCATTGAGTCTCTCTCACGCCTTTATCTCCAATCTAACTCACCATATGATTTCATTTTTATCGATGGTTTTACTTTTAGACTCGGTGTCAGCAATAATTGAGAACAATCCACACACGCGGGAAAATGCAGAGATATATTTTTTTAAATCGCGTCATGGTGTATCATACACCGCCCAACATGACACCGCCGGCAATGTGTCGATATATATTAAAAATTCGCTTTTGCTTTTCCGTTATGATATATTACTATTTCGTTTGATGATAGTCGTCACAAAAACGTCAACAATGATGCCGACATATATTTCTTCGTTTTTATTTCATTCAACATATTAGCCGGAAGTAAAATATGTTTCAGGAAATTACCGAGAGATATTTCTTCGTTTTTTTTATTAGTTATGTGCGCATACACTTTAAATAGGTTTATTTGAAATCTTTAATTTTCCACAAACATTCCACACACGCGGGAAAATGCAGAGATATATTTTTTAAAATCGCGTCATGGTGTATCATACACCGCCCAACATGACACCGACGGCAATGTGTCGATATCTATTTTAAATCGATACGAAATTCGAATTCGATATATCATTTCATTTTTCACAGTCGCTAACATAGTTTTAGACTCGGTTGAAAAAAAACGAGAAGAAAATCCGATGAAAGTTGCCGTTTATAGAACGAAATGAATTCTCAAATGCCTGTAACTTCAAGGCCATTGAGTCTCTCTCACGCCTTTATCTCCAATCTAACTCACCATATGATTTCATTTTTATCGATGGTTTTAGAGTCGGTGTCAGCAATAATTGAGAACATTCCACACACGCGGGAAAATGCAGATATATTTTTAAAAATCGCGTCATGGTGTATCATACACCGCCTAACATGACACCGACGGCAACGTGTCGATACATATTAAAAATTCGATATATCATTTCATTTTTCACAGTCGCTAACATAGTTTTCGACTCGGTTGAAAAAAAACGGGAAGGAAATCCAATGAAAGTTGCCGTTTATAGAACGAAATGAATTCTCAAACGCCTGTAACTTCAACTTCAAGGCCATTGAGTCTCTCTCACGCCTTTATCTCCAATCTAACTCACCATATGATTTCATTTTTATCGATGGTTTTGGACTCGGTGTCAGCAATAATTGAGAACATTCCACACACGCGGGAAAATGCAGAGATATATTTTTAAAAATCGCGTCATGGTGTATCATACACCGCCCAACATGACACCGACGGCAACGTGTCGATATATATGAAAAATTCGCTTTTGCTTTTCCGTTAAGATATATTACTTTTTCGTTTGATGACAGTCGTCACAAAAACGTCAACAATGATGCCGACATATATTTCTTCGTTTTTATTTAATTCAACATTATTAGCCGGAAGTAAAATATGTTTCAGGAAATTACCGAGAGATATTTCTTCGTTTTTTAAAATTAGTTATGTGCGAATACACTTTAAATAGGTTTATTTGAAATCTTTAATTTTCCACAATATAATTTACTTGCCATTTATCATTTGATGATTACGAGACAAATTCCTCTTGAGGATCGTGACAATTCATGCGCTGCGTGGAAACTTCTATTTCCAAAATGAATGAGACGATCGATGAAGAACGCAGACTTGAACAGGATGCAGCAAGAAAACGAATGAGACGGGCGAACGAGTCCATCGACGAACGTCAATGCAAACTTGCGGGGTCACCCGTGGGAATCCCACGGGTGACCCCGCTAGTACATTTATATTCTCTAATGCACAGTGCATTCAGAAAGTATTCAGACCACTTCACTTTTTTCACATTTTGTTATGTTGCAGCCTCATGCTGAAATCGTTTAAATTCATTTTTTTCCTCATTTCCCCTCCTTTTTCCTCGACACTCAATACCCCGGTCTTGCTGGCGAGGGTTCGTTTTTTCACAGCTCCACACGCTCTCCATCGAAATCGAAGTTAAGTAATTGTTCCCATTTGTATTTTCGTTATAACTGTATTTATTTTATGGTGTATGTACGTATATTGTCCCGACGAAGATTTTCGGTGCAAATCTTTCATACCTGTATTGAAAATCGTGTTAATTTCGTGTCGTCTTGAGGCCTTGTACAGTGTACACTGTACAACCTTGAAGCTTTGTTTTTCTCTCAGCGGTCCATCGTTTGTGATCCAATAACTTTCGTTCTCTGTTTTCCCAGTCTTTCCACCTCATAGCCTACTTCCTTATGTAAATCTCAACTCAAAAAAAGAAAAAAAAAAGACATTACCTTCTCTGTGCTCATTCGTTTATTCATTCTTATTCGTTCGTTCGTTCTTCGGCCACGTGTTTCTCCCCCATTTTCCCAGATAGATTGTCAAATTTCAACTCGTTATTTTATCGTCCATGCGATATTGTTTGATTATAGTTAGTTTTGGTTTGAATTTCCTGTAACTCGTAATTAATTAATCGTGTTCTGCTCCTCGTGTGTGGCCTTGGAGTTGTACCCCCGTCGGTGTTTTGTTAACTTAAGCGTGTTTTACTTGGCTCTTAGTTTTTTCCCTTCTACCCCGAACATAATACTCTGTCTAACGTGCTAAATCCCCCCCCCCCAAAAAAAAAACAAAAAAACAAAAACATTTATTTTATTTTCTCCACGTGTGCTGTTGTCTCATCCTGTATTTTCTGACCAGGTGTGCTGTTCGCCCCGCCCCCATTATCTCCTTGCCATCCACCGTTTGCCCTGTGCACGTGACTCATGGTGGTCCCTCTCGGCTCTCCCCCCGTTGGTATTTTTGTGCATATAAGATTGTTCACAGTTCTGTTTAAATATTATTTAAATATGTTTAACCTTTCCCCTTCTGTGTTTTATTCAGTGGTATATTACAACACGCTGTTTTTCTTCCTATTTAAAAGGCTTTTCTCAATTTCCTCTCCAACTCATTCCACTTAAAAAAAAAGAAATTCAATATCTTATACGTCTCCCTCACTACATGGTCTAAATTCACATTCATTCCATCCCTCCTCCATCGTTCTGAATCGGATTGCTAACTTGAAAATCACAACAAACCCAATTTGTTATCAATGTTCGTCTTTCATTAATCATCCACTTTCTAAAATCCCCTCTTGCCCCTCCCATCCAAATCCCCCCCCTTTGCACCTATACTCCTAAACTCCCCCCTTGCCCCTCCACTCCTGAACTCCCCCCTTGCCCTTCCCCTCCTAAACTCCCCCCTTGCCCCTCCCCACCTAATCCCCCCTTGCCCCTCCACTCCTGAACTCCCCCCTTGCCCTTCCTCTCCTAAACTCCCCCCTTGCCCCTCACCTCCAAATCCCCCCGCTTGCCCCTACACTCCTAAACTCCCCCCTCACTCCTCCCCTTCAAAACTCCCCCCCAATCCCTCCCATTCAATTCTCCCCCCATACCATTCCTCTCCAATTCTCCCTCCTCCCCCCTCCTCCTCCAAGCTGCCTCCTCCCCACTTCGTCTCCCTTCTATCTCATACCTCCACCCCCCAAACCTTCTACTTTCCTCTGCCCCCCCTCAAACAACCCCTCACTGTGCCTCATCCCCTCACCATCAAACCGTTCATCCTCCTCATCCTTCCCTTTCTTGGAACTCTTCTGCAATATCTGACACACTATCAACTGCTCTCCCCACCTCCCCCTCTCATCCTTCATCTTACCCTACTCCTCCCCTCCCCTGTCCTGTACCCAATGCTCCCCCTCTCTCTTCATTAACGGTATGGACCTCAAACATCCGGGGCCTTCGCTCAAACCTGACTGATCTCTCCATACAGGTTGCTTCTGACAATCCAGACTTGATCTGCTTAACAGAGACTTTCCTCCTTCAAGATGTCTCTGATTCCTTAATATCTCTTCCTGGTTACTCCCTCCTCCGGTATGATAGACCTGAGCCTTGGCCTGGTGGTGGGGTGGCTATCTTTCTCAAAAACTCTCTTCCTCACTCTCCTTGCACTGCCCTCTCTCCTCCTCACCCCCAGGAGTACCTCTGGCTACGGCTTCCTCTCCGCTCCCACCTTTTGTTCATATGTGTTCTGTACCGTCCCCCAAACAGTGATGACTCCATCTACATTTCACTGTCTGACAACATGGACCAACTTCTATCCACTCATCCCAACTCTCTCTTCCTCATATGTGGTGACTTCAACTGTCATTATGCCACCTGGTTGGGTGTGGGTTCCTCTCTCACCAGTCATGGCACCTCAGCAAAGGATTTCTGTGACTCACTGGGATTGACACAATCTGTCAATTTCCCGACCCGGATCTCAGCCAATGGAGTATCTTCTCTTCTAGACTTGGTTATGACAAACTTCCCTGCTAATGTCTGCTGCTCTTCTTCTGCTCCAATCGGTTCTTCTGATCATGTGCTTGTCAAAGTGGACATCTCTCTGGCCATTCTCAGAGAGCCTCCTCAGCGTCGACGAGTCTGGCATTTCACTCAGGCTGACTGGGACGGTCTTCAAGCAGCCATCAATCGTCTGGATTGGTCTCCCATCTCCACTGCCTCTGACATCAATTCTTCCTGGGAATTCTTCCAAAGCAAACTGATCTCTCTCATGCACAGATTTATCCCATCTCGCCTTCAGTTGTCGTACCCTTCCTCCCGTCCATGGTACACTGAATCTTGTGGTGAGGCAGTTGCCCTGAAACAACTTGCCTTTGCCTCTTGGAAGGCTAATCCAACTGAAGGCAATCTCAGTTCCTTCCACCAAGCTCGGAACAAGTGTGTGTCTACCCTCAGGAGTGCCAGGAAGCACTATCTCTCCTCACTCAAGAATGAACTCTCCACCCTGTCTCCTTCCTCCAAATCCTGGTGGCGTCTGGTCAAATCTGTTTCTGGTGTTTGTTCCCCCTCCATCCCCTCCCTTACCTCAAATGGCCACACAGTTGACATCGCACGTGACAAAGCCGAATGCCTCAACTCTGTGTTCGCCTCAAAATCCTTAGTCCCAAACCCATCTCTCTCTGTTCCCACCTTTCCCAGTCGAACCCAACTGCTCCTGGACTCTGTGTCCTTCTCTCCTGACAAGGTGGAGGAGTTTTTGTCAAACCTCGACTCTGATTCTGCAACTGGACCAGACGGCATCAGCGCACGGGTCCTAAAATCCTGCTCTGCCGCTCTATCTCACCCTCTCTCTGTTCTTTTCACCCTATCTTTTGCTCAAGGTCATCTGCCAGCATCCTGGAAATCAGCTAACATTACAGCTTTACACAAAAAAGGTGCAAAAACAGATCCTTGCAACTACAGACCAATCAGCCTGCTCCCAATTATCAGCAAAGTCATGGAATCCATCATTGCTTCGGATATGAAATCTTTCCTCTTCTCCAATGGCTTGATCTCTGATCATCAATTTGGTTTCAGACCAGGTCACTCTACTCTGGACATGCTGTTTCTGCTGTCTCAACAATGGATGGAGGTCCTCAATGCCAAACAGGAAATCAGAGCTGTCTCCCTTGACATATCACGTGCCTTTGATACGGTCTGGCACCCAGCTCTGCTCACCAAACTCTCCTCCTATGGTATCCATGGAAATCTCCATGCATGGCTTGCGGACTTCCTCTCTGGTCGTAGTCAACGTGTGGCCCTGAATGGATTTCTCTCATCTCCCCTTCCTGTTCAGGCTGGAGTTCCCCAAGGCAGTGTGCTGGGCCCTGTGCTTTTTCTGGTCTTTATCAATGATCTCTCTGACTCTCTGGAAAATCCTCTCTATCTCTTTGCTGATGACTCCACTCTCTGCCGCTCCATTCCTCTTCCCTCAGATCGGCAGTCTGCAGCCTTCTCACTCTCTGAAGACCTGGACAAAATCACAGACTGGTTAAAACAAGTGGAACATGTCTTTCAATCCTGACAAATCTCACTCTCTTACGATGTCTCTCCGAAAAGATCGACTGGACAACCCTCCCATCTACTTTCTCAACAATCCTCTCCAAGAAGTTCTGTCGCTCAAGCTTTTGGGTCTCACTATCTGCCATGAACTTTCTTGGGAAAACCACATTTCCAAGCTGGCCTCCAAAGGCAGTCGCCGACTGGGCATCCTCTGTCGTGCGAAGTCCTTCCTTGGCACACCTGAGCTCCTCACCACATACAAGGCTTTCATCCGCAGCTCAATGGAATATTGTTCTCCCCTATGGGCTGGTGCTCCTGCCTCACACCTGGCTCGGCTTCACGCTGTTGAATCCAAAGCTTTCAAAATCATTGGAATCTCCCGCGATGAAGCTATCTCTGAGGGCCTTTCACTCAATCACCGCAGGCAGGTAGGTGGTCTTTCTGTCTTCTACCGACTCCTCTCCGGCCTTGCTCCCCCAGCTCTCTCTGTGCTCTGTCCCCCAAATATTCCTACAGGTCACACAAGATCTGCCAGCAACCCTCTGATGGTTAAACTGCCGAAATCTCGGCTCTCTGCTCACCTTCACTCTTTCATTCCTCTTTTCTCCTGCCTCTGGAACAAACTCCCACACTCCCTTCAATCCCTCTCCTCCCTCCAGGTCTTTAAAACAACTGTTCACCACCATCTCTTATCTTCCCCCATCCAAAACCTTGATCTTTTCTACCCCCACTAATTCACCCCAGATCCACCTTGTTTGAAATTCCAACTTCTTTCCTGGAAATCCTGGCAGTGTCCATATGTTTATACCCCCCCCCCCCCTTCACATGCCTCCTCCCCAAAGCCCTCTCCCTCCCACAGATCTCTCGATGTCTCCACGTCTCTCGGTCCCTGCTCTCAAATGTTGTGTTTGTGTCCTTCCCCCTCTCTCCCCATCTTGTCTACCGCTCCCGATGTTATTTGTTTTATGTGTCTGTTTGTCTTTCTGTGTGATTAATGTTCGCTCTTTCACGAGCCTCGATCATGTATTCAAAAAAACAAAAAACAAACAAAAAAAAAACCCCTTAATGACAATAAGAAAACAGGATTGTAGAAAGTTTTGCAAATTTATTAAAAAGAAAAAACTGAAATATCACATTGACATAAGTATTCAGACCCTTTGCTATGACACTTGACATTTAGCTCAGGTGCCTCCCATTTCTCTTGATCATCTTTGAGATGTTTCTGCACCTTGATTGGAGTCCAGCTATGGTAAATTCAATTCATTGGACATGATTTGGAAAGGCACACACCTGTCAACACAACCGGTCAAAAGTTTTAGAACGCGTCAATTTTTAGTTTTTATTGAAATTTAAGCAATTCAAGTCCAGTGAATAACCTTGAATGGTACAAAGGTTAGCAGTAAACTGCTCGAGGTTAAAAAAAAAGTTTAGGTTCGCAAAAACAGGAAAATAAAGTAAATTACACAGTTATATTGTAAAAATAAAAGGCCTTCTTCAGGGAACAAATAATGGGTGAACAACTTACAGCTGTTCTGCAGCAATGTAAATAAATTAAGCCTTGAAAGTTGATGCAAATAATTCCTACAGGTGTCCCAACCTCTGCTAATTACTTGATTACAAACCCCCTGTCTGTATAAAAGCAGTATTGGAACAGACTGTTGTTACATCCTTTGAAGCATTATTTGGACAATATTGCACTGCAGGAAGTAGTATATTGCAAACTGGAGGAAACTGACAAGAAGAGGTCTGGCAGATCCAAAGCCACAACAGAATCAGAAGACAAGTTTCTAAGAGTCAACAGCTTGCATGATAGGCGGCTCACAGGAAAACAGCTTCAAGCACAGCTTAACACTGGTCGAAGTACTTCCTCTCTGGAAGTGAAGTACACTGGTCGAAGTACTTCTGGCTGGCGGACTTCCTCTCTGGTCGTAGTCAACGTGTGGCCCTGAATGGGTTTCTCTCATCTCCTCTTCCTGTTCAGGCTGGAGTTCCCCAAGGTAGTGTTCTGGGCCCTGTGCTTTTTCTGCTCTTCATCAATGATCTCTCTGACTCTCTTGAAAATCCTCTCTATCTCTTTGCTGATGACTCTACTCTCTGTCGCTCCATTCCTCATCCCTCAGATCGGCAGTCTGCAGCCTCCTCACTCTCTGCAGACCTGGACAAAAGCACAGACTGGGCAAACAAATGGAACATGTCTTTCAATCCTGATAAATCTCACACTCTTACGATGTCTCTCCGAAAAGACCGACTAGAAAACCCTCCCATCCACTTTCTGAATAATCCTCTACAAGAAGTTCTGTCACTCAAGCTTTTGGGTCTCACTATTTGCCATGATCTTTCCTGGGAAAACCACATTTCAAATCTGGCCTCCAAAGCCAGTTGCCGACTGGGCATCCTCCGTCGTGCGAAGTCCTTCCTTGGCACACCTGAGCTCCTCACCACATACAAGGCTTTCATCTGCAGCTCTATGGAATACTGCTCTCCGCTCTGGTCTGGTGCTCCTGCCTCACACCTAGCCCGTCTTCACGCTGTTGAAACCAAAGCGTTCAAAATCATTGGAATCTCCCGTGATGAAGCTAACTCCAAGGGCCTTTCACTCACTCACCGCAGGCAGGTTGGTGGTCTTTCCGTCTTCTACCGTCTCCTCTCTGGCCTTGCCCCCCCAGCCCTCTCTGGGCTCTGTCCCCCAAATATTCCTACAGGTCGCACAAGATCTGCCTGCAACCCTCTTATGGTTAAACTGCCAAAATCAAGACTTTCTGCTCACCTTCACTCCTTCATTCCTCTTTTCTCCCGCCTCTGGAACAAGCTCCCTCACTCTCTTCAATCCCACTCCACCCTCCAGGTCTTTAAAACAGCTGTTCACCACCATCTCTTATCCTCCCCCATCCAAAACCTTGATCTTTTCTACCCCCGCTAATTTCGGTCCCCTTGTGTTTTATACCTCTCCCCCCCCCCCCCCTCCCCCTCCCCCTCCCACGCCTCCTGCCCCCAAGCCCTCTCCCTCCCACACTTCTCCCTGCTCTCAAATGTTGTGGTTGTGTGCCTCCCCTTCTCTCCCCAACTTGTCTTCCGCTCCCTCTTTTTGTATATTTTGTTTGTCTGGTTTGTTTTGTTTGTTTGTTTGTGAAATAAATGTTAGTTCTTTCACGAGCCCCGATTCAGTATACAAAAAAAAAAAAAAAAAAAAAAAAAAGTAAGCAAGTCCCAGTTTCAACTGTGAAGAGAAGACTTTGAGCTGCAGGTTTGACAGGTCGAGTGGCAGTAAGAAAGCCATTGCTAAGATGGCGAAATAAGAAAAAGAGGCTTGCCTGGGCCATGAAACACCACCAGTGGACTACTGAAGACTGGAAGAAGGTCTTATGGACCGATGAATCAAAATTTGAAATCTTTGGTTCATCACGCAGGGTTTTTGTACACCGTCGAGTAGGTGAAAGGCTGGTTCCTCAGTGTGTGACACCAACTGTCAAACATGGAGGAGGAAGCGTGATGGTCTGGGGCTCTTTAGCTGGATCCAGAGTCGGCGATGCACAGAGTGACTGGCACCCTGAACCAAAAGGGCGACCACAGCATTTTTCAGCGCCATGCAATACCCTCTGGTATATGCCTAGTTGGTCAGGGGTTCATCCTACAGCAAGATAATGACCCTAAACACACCTCCAGGCTATGTCAAAACTACCTTCGAGGAAAACAAGATGGTAGGCTTCAAATCATGGAATGGCCAGCACAGTCTCCAGACTTAAACCCCATCGATCTGGTTTGGGATGAGCTGGACAGAAGGGTGAAAGCAAAGCAACCTACAAGTGCAACACATTTGTGGGAACTTCTGCACAGTGTTGGGAAGAACTTCCCGAACAATATTCGATTTCCATTGCAGAAAGAATGCCACCAGTCTGTTCGGCGGTTATGTCTGCAAAAGGTGGCTACTTTGCAGAGTCAAAAATGTAAATTAAATTTTGTTAGATAAAATGATTCTATGATTTCTTATTTATCTCCAATTATTTTTTGTTCTATGCTTAATTTCAGAGTACATCGAGACATAAAATTGCGTAAATGTTTCAAAACTGGAAAAATTGAGGTGTTCTAAAACGTTTGACCGGTAGTGTATACAAGGTCTTACAGCTGACAATGCATATCAGAGCAAAAACCAAGCCATGAGGTCGAAGGAACTGCCTGCAGAGATCAGAGACAGGATTGCGTTGAGGCACAGATCTGGGGAAGCCGACAAAAAAAAATTCTGCTGCATTAAGGGTTCCCAAGAGCACAGTGGCCTCCATAATTCTTAAATGGAAGAAGTTTGGAACAACCAGAACTCTTCCTAGAGCTGGCCGCCTGGCCAAACGAAGTAATCGGGGGAGAAGGGCCTTGGTAATAGAGGAGACCAAGAACCCGATGGTCACTCTGGCTGAGCTCCAGAGATCCTGTGTGGAGATGGGAGAAACTTCCAGAAGGACAACCATCACTGCAACACTTCACCGATCTGGGCTTTATGGCAGAGTGGCCAGAGGGAAGTCTCTCCTCAGTGAAAGACACATGAAAGACCACTTGGAGTTTTGTAAAAAAGGCACCTCAAGGACTCTCAAACCGTGAGAAACAAGATTCTGTGGTCTGATGAAACCAAGATTGAACTGTTTGGCCTCAATTCTAAGCGTCATGTCTGGAGAAAACCAGGCATCGCTCATCACCTGACCAATACCATCCCAACGGTGAAGCATAGTAGTGGCAGCATCATGCTGTGGGGGGGGATGTTTTTCAGCAGCAGGGAGTGGGGGACTGGTCAGGGTTGTGGGAACAATGAACGGAGCAAAGTACAGAGATATCCTTCATGAAAACCTGAAACAGAGCGCTCAGTACATCAGACTTGGCCAACGGTTCACCTTCCAACAGGACAATGACCCTAAACACACAGCCAATACAATGCAGGAGTGGCTTAGGGACAACTCTGTGAAGTTCCTCGAGTGGCCTTGCCAGAGACCTGACTTGAACCCAATCAAACATCTCTGGGGAGATCTGAAAATGGCCTTCCACCAACGGTCCCCATCCAACCTGACAGAGCTTGAGAGGATCTGCAGAGAATGGCAGAAAATCCCAAAATCCAGGTGTGCAAAGCTTGTCACGTCATACTCAAGAAGACTCGAGGCTGTAATCACTGCCAAAGGTGCTTCAACTAAGTACTGAGTTAAGGGGTTGAATACTTATGTCAATGTGATATTTCAGTTTTTTCTTTTTAATAAATTTGCAAAACTTTCTAAAATCCTGTTTTCTCTATGTCATTATGGGGGTATTGAGTGAAGATTGATGAAGGAAAAAATGAATTTAAACGATTTCAGCATAAGGCTGCAACATAACAAAATGTGAAAAAAGTTAAGGGGTCTGAATACTTTCTGAATGCACTGCAATTGTTGCATCGATCACGCTCAATACATTTCAAACTGATCAGACTGTGTTGTCCCTGTCGAATGACGTCATAATTATGGCACCAATGACGTCATCGTTAACACCTATTCCCCATATGGAGTTCCTTACAATGAGCCATGTTTCAATTTTTTCCATGCAGCGGTTTTGGAGATATAGAGGCGCAACATTTTTCGGTTTTTCCAAGATGGCGCCTGTACCACATGGCCCATGACATAATGAATATCATTAAAATATTTTACATGAGGCGCTCCTATGGTGAAAATTTCGTGCCCATCAGACCAACAGTTGCTGAGAAAAAAAATTCACAATGATCGGATACGTGTTGTACTTGTCGAATTATGACATCATAACAAAGGCACAGATGACATCATCATTAACACATATTTTTCCCCAAAGGGAGTACTTGACAAAGAGCCATGTTTCAATTTTTTCAATGGAGCGGTTTCGTAAATATAGAGGTGTAACGTTATTGCGAGATGGCGTCCGCACCACGTAACCGATGACGTCATAATAATCATTGCAATATTTTACAGGAGGAGGCACTCCTGTGGTGAAAATTTAATGTCAATCGGACAAACAGTTGTTGAGAAAATAATTTTTTAAAATGCAGACACAGCGCACACACACACATACATAACTGAATGCTTGACCCTGGTTTTTGCTTCGCCAGCACAGGATAACAACACAGACAGTGCATTTGTGCCTTGTAGACCTCTCTTTATTGCCAAACCCTTCACAAATTCAAGTTTCATGAAAAACATCGAAAGGAGTCTTCTTCTGATCAACAATTTTACAACAAGGGTGTTGTCCCCATATCACACATGGGAATGAAACATGGACAACTACAAAGATTGAGTAAAAATTGATGTTCAAACTGCCATGGAAAGATGCCATCTGAGCATAACATAAAAGGGACAAGAAAAACAAATCAATCAGATAGAAAACAAAATTCCTAAACACGAGTCACAATCAAAAAAAGAGAACAAAAAATAAACAAACAAAAATTTTTTTTTCCACAACTCAAAATTTCCACCTCCTTTTATAGTAAAGTATCATTCATTATTCATGATTCATGAACCAGTTTGCG
Source organism: Myxine glutinosa (assembly GCF_964187855.1). Lineage (NCBI taxonomy): Eukaryota > Metazoa > Chordata > Myxini > Myxiniformes > Myxinidae > Myxine > Myxine glutinosa. Next base: position 434,030,142 of record NC_136261.1, on the reverse strand, counting down.
AAACCTCATTCTCATGGCTTTGTTCCAAGGGCTCGTTTTAAAATCATCAAGGGCTCCTTTTAGAATCAAGGGCTCGTTTTAGAATCATCGTATTAGAATGTCTTCCACCGACTCCTCTCCGAACTTGCTCCCCCAGCTCTCTCAGTGCTCTGTCCCCCAAACATTCCAATAGGTCACACAAGATCTGCCAGCAACCCTCTTATGAGTAAACTGCCAAAATCAAGACTCTATATTCACCTTCACTCTTTCATTCCTCTTTCCTCCTGCCTCTGGAACAAACTCCCCCACTCTCTTCAATACCACTCCTAGGTCTTTATAACAGCTGTTCACCACCATCTCTTACCTTCCCCTATCCAAAACCTTGATCTTTTCTACCCCCGCTAATTCACCCCAGATACACTTTTTTGAAATTCCAACTTCTTTCCTGGAATTCCTTGCAGTGTCCATATGTTTTATACCTCTCCCACCTCCCCCCAAGCCCTCTCCCTCCCACATTTCTCTCGATGTCTCTGTTCTCAAATGTTGTGTTTGTGTCCTCCCCCCTCTCTCCCCATCTTGTCTACCACTCCCCTTATTTTGTGTTTTATGTGTCGGTTTGACTTTTTGTGTGATTAATGTTAGCTCTAACGAGCCTCGATCTTGTATACAAAAAAAACAACAAAAAAACACTGAACCTCTGACAGCATCCACTGTAATTTATTTGTCATGATATTCCCTGGAATGTTTTTTTAAAGTACTTGGGAAGGGTTTTCTTGTTCATGCGGATTCCATGTTGCTCTGACTATCACTGGTATAATTTCAGGTTTCTTCAATTTCGAAATCCTCTTAACCTCATTTTTCATATCCTGGTATTTCAGATTTTAGCTCTCCTGTATGGATCCTCATATGCGTTTCCAAACTGACTTTATGAGAGAAACCTTTATCACATATCGAGCATTTGTGAGGTTGTTCTCCTGTATGGATCCTCATATGCGATTTCAAACTGCTGCTACGAGAGAAATCTTTATCACATATCGAGCATTTGTAAGGTCGCTCTCCTGTATGGACCCTCATATGTGATCTCAAATAGCCTTTTTGAGAGAAACGTTTATCACATATCGAGCATTTGAAAGGTCGTTCTCCTTTATGGACCCTCATATGTGATCTCAAATAGCCTTTTTGAGAGAAACGTTTATCACATATCGAGCATTTGTGAGGTTGTTCTCCTGTATGGATCCTCATATGCGATTTCAAACTGCTGCTACGAGAGAAATCTTTATCACATATCGAGCATTTGTAAGGTCGCTCTCCTGTATGGATCCTCATATGCGATTTCAAACTGCTGCTATGAGAGAAACCTTTATCACATATCGAGCATTTGTAAGGTCGCCCTCCTGTATGGATCGTCATATGCAATTTCAAATCGCCTTTTCGAGATAAACCTTTATCACATATCGAGCATTTGTGAGGTTGTTCTCCTGTATGGATCCTCATATGCGATTTCAAACTGCTGCTACGAGAGAAACCTTTATCACATAACGAGCATATGTAAGGTCGCTCTCCTGTATGAATCCTCATATGCAATTTCAAATCGCCTTTTCGAGATAAACCTTTATCACATATCGAGCATTTGTAAGGTCGCTCTCCTGTATGGATCCTCATATGCGATTTCAAACTGCTGCTATGAGAGAAACCTTTATCACATATCGAGCATTTGTAAGGTCGCTCTCCTGTATGGATCCTCATATGTTTATTCAAATCGCCTTTTTGAGAGAAACTTTCATCACATATCGAGCATTTGTGAGGTCGCTCTCCTGTATGGATTCTCATATGTAATTTCAAACTGTTGCTATGAGAGAAACCTTTATCACATATCGAGCATTTGTGAGGTCGCTCTCCTGTATGGATTCTCATATGTAATTTCAAACTGTTGCTATGAGAGAAACCTATATCACATATCGAGCATTTGTGCGGTCGCTCTCCTGTATGGATCCTCATATGCGATTTCAAACTGCTGCAATGAGAGAAACCTTTATCACATATCGAGCATTTGTAAGGTCGCTCTCCTGTATGGATCCTCATGTGTAATTTCAAACCGCCTTTTTGACAGAAACCTTTATCACATGTCGAGCATTTGTGCGGTCGCTCTCCTGTATGGATCCTCATGTGTAATTTCAAACTGCTGCTATGAGAGAAACCTTTATCACATATCGAGCATTTGTAAGGTCGCTCTCCTGTATGGATCCTCATGTGTAATTTCAAACCGCTTTTTTGACAGAAACCTTTATCACATGTCGAGCATTTGTGCGGTCGCTCTCCTGTATGGATCCTCATATGTAATTTAAAACTGTTGCTTCGAGAAAAACCTTTATCACATATCGAGCATTTGTAAGGTCGCTCTCCTGTATGGATCCTCATGTGTAATTTCAAATGGACTTTTTGAGAGAAACCTTTATCACATGTCGAGCATTTGTGCGGTCGCTCTCCTGTATGGATCCTCATGTGTAATTTCAAACTGCTGCTATGAGAGAAACCTTTATCACATATCGAGCATTTGTGCGGTCGCTCTCCTGCATGGATCCTCATATGCAATTTCAAATCGGCTTTTTGAGAGAAACCTTTATCACATATCGAGCATTTGTAAGGTCGCTCTCGTGTATGGATCTTCATATGTCTATTCAAATTGATTTTTGTCAAGAAACCTTCATCACAGGCAAAGCACTTGTGGGGATGTTTACCGGTGTGGATTCTCATGTGCATTTCGATGTTACTCGTTGAAGCAAAATCCATTCTGCACACAATACACTTGTAATGTATTCCACTTTCTAGAACCTTTTTGTGTTTGTTTAGTTAAATATTAATCTTGGTGTTGCAATGCCCAGACATGCACTTATATTTTATAGAAAGCGAGTTGATTGTTTCTTCAAAAAGGCTTCTTCCTTGCTGTCAAGCTGCGACTGGACCTTATTTTTCCCATATTACTTCTTGATTGTTCTGCAGAAGAAAGAACACAACAATTTTTTTTGTCAAAATTTAAATGCATAATATTACCACATTTCCAAAAATTATACATTTTCTCAACACAAAAGATTTTACGTTAATTTTTTACATTTCCACTCACCAGTTGCAAATTAGGAAGCACTTCCGTTGGTTATGTGAATATCATCTGAACCTTCCTTTGCAGAAGCACATTTTCAATCTTCTGTGACAGATGAATCGTTGTTGTGTTGTCTGCCTTCCACATTTAGAGGATGGACATCACCTGTGTACAAATCAGCATCAGTCTTTTGCAGGTGAATGAGATTGAGAACCATCTTGAGAGTTCATAGATCATGTTACTCCATGGAATGTATACTCCAATTTAAATATAATAATGAAGTTGAAGATCGTTGTAAAGAAAAAATGCCGGATGTTAAGCGTGATTGCAGCGGTCTTCTACATCACCCTCATACATCACCCAATTTAACATGTCCATGTGCTACTAAATTGGAGGTGAGTGTAAATAACAAGAAGGCGATTTGTGTTCAACAATGTTCAAGTATTTAATTAAATTTAAATAAAATAAAGATTGCAAAATTCATCCAAAAAAATTCTGGAATTTATTGGCATTAAAATTCTCTCAAAATTTCCTTTAACAAAGCTCAGAACAGGTGTGTGTCCACACACAGGAACGCCAGGAAATAATATCTCTCCACCTTCAAGACTGACCTCTCAAACCTGTATCCCGAGTTTCTCCCTCCTCCAAATCCTGGTGGTGTCTGGTCAAATCTGTTTCTGGTGTTTGTTCCCCCTCCATCCCCTCCCTCACCTCAAATGGCCACATGGCTGAATCCGCACGTGAAAAAGATGAATGCCTCAACTCTGTGTTTGCCTCTAAATCTTGTGTCCCAAACCCATCCCTCTCTGTACCCACCGTACCCAGTCGTACCCAGCTGCTCCTGGACTCTGTGTCCTTTCCTCCTGACAAGGTGGAAAAGTTTCTGTCAACTGTCGACTCTGATTCTGCAACTGGACCTGACGGCATCAGCCCACGGGTCCTAAAATCCTGCTCCGCCATGCAATCTCACCCTCTCCTCTCTCTGTTCTCTTCTGCTCAAGGTCATCTGCCATCTGCTTGGAAATCAGCGAACATTACCGCTTCACACCAAAAATGTGCAAAAACAGATCCCTGCAACTACAGACCAATCAGCCTGCTCCCAATTTATCAGCAAGGTTGATGGAATCAATCATCGCTTCTGACATGAAATCCTTCCTCTTCTCCAAAAGCTTGATCTCTGATCATTATTTTGCATTCAGGATAGGCCACTCATATCTGGACATGCTGCTTCTGCTGTCTCAACAATGGATGGAGGTCCTCAATGCTAAACAGGAAATCAGAGCAGTCTCCCCTTGACATATGTTGTGCTTTCGAAACGGTTGGGCACCCTGCCTTGCTCAACAAACCCTCCTAAAATAGTATCCATGATAACCTCCACACATGGCTTGCGCACTTCCTCTTTGGTCGTAGTCGATGTGTGATCCTGAATGTAATTCTCTCATCTCCCCCTTCCTGTTCAGGTTGGAGTTCCTTGAGGCAGTGTTTTGGGGCCCTGTGCTTTTTCTGATCTTCATTCATGATCTTTCCGACTCTCGAAAATCCTCTCTGTCTTTTTGCTGATGACTCCTCCCTCTGCCATTCCATATCTCAACCCTGAGATCGGAAGGCAGCAGCCTCTCTCTCACCTCTCTGCCGACCTGGATAAAATCAGACTGGTCAAACAAGTGGAACTTGTCATTCTATCCTGACAATTCTCACACCCTCACTATTTCTCCTCGTAAAGACGGTGTAGAAAACCCTCTGCCACTCAAGCTTTTGGGTCTCACTATCTGCCATGATGTTTCTTGGGAAAACCACATTTCCAAGCTGGCCTCCAATGGCAGTGGCCAACTGGGCATCCTCTGTCGTGCAAAGTCCTTTCTTGGCAATACTGAGCTTCCCCCCACAAACAAGGCTTTCATCCACAGATTGATTGAGTCCTGGCCTCCCCTCTGGGCTGCTGCTCCTGCCTCACACCTAGCTCAGCTTCACGCTGTAGAAACCAAAGCTTTTAGAATCATTGGTATCTCCCGCGATGAAGCCGATTTTGAGGGCTTTTCACTCTCTCATCACCAGCAGGTTGGTTGTCTTTGTCTTCCACCGACTCCTCTCCGGCCTAGCTCCCCCTCCCCCCCCCCCCCAAAAAAAATAGTTGGTGGTTGAATTCAGTCAGCTGATATGTAAATCCTATTCAAGTTTTCAAGTCAATCGGATGAAAAAGGATTTTAGAAATTTGAAAAAAGTGGTTGACCTTTCGCTTATGTTGACATTTAACCTCAAAAATAAATAGAATCCTGTCGGCCCACCAACTCTAGCATTTGGGGGAAGTTTTGTGAAGATCGGTTTAAAATTGTGACCTGAAGGCAAGTATAAGTGAGCCGACACAAACCGGAGTTATCAACATACTTGTCAAAAAAAAAAGAATTTTTGCCGAGTAACAAACAGCCAGACAGACAGGGGTGAAAACATAACCTCCATTAACCTTCGGTGGCAGAGGTAAAAAAAAAAACGTCTGTAAAGACAGAGGTATTGCTCGTTCAGGAACGCAAGTCGAAGCTGAGATGAACTGAGTAAGGTCATGTGACATGGCAAAGTTAAATGCACCAACACTACGAGGTACTGTGCTGTGAGAATGAACTATGTTAGAGAGAACCCATATCTCTATTTATTACATATGGTTGAGCAGAACGTGAGTGCATGATGGCCAGTGGCATGAGCCATCGGTGAGGCAAAACATCCTGTCTATCTATTTGTACACACTAAATCGAGCCATTGAAGGAAATGCGACAAAAACGGGCAGGATGGAAAACCACATACCAAAGAAAAGGCAGGTATTTACAAGCACACAAGATTCAATAATAATGGGGCACATATTTACAAGCACATCAAACAATAACCAAACATCAAGAAAGGCACAAAAGAGCAGATCTTACCCATAGCACTTATTTCCCCCTGAGGCATTCTTACTTATTTATTTATGCACAAGATATGGCTCCAACAGAATCATGAAAGAGAAAATGTAGAGAGGAAGTAAAGAGGATAAAGAGGGAGGGCACCGTATATGGTAAACCTCTAACTCACCCTCGGGACACATCTACGGACGTGTGACAACCCCATAATGGGAAACCAAACAAGTAAAAAGGGAGCGGTAATGTGAGCAGAATGTCGTGACCATGAATAACAACAGTGTGTGCAGTGTAAGCTTTAGCCTTTCGAGGAAGAGTGTGACATGCGAATGTAAACCTCGAACAGAAGGATCAAGAGGCCAATCGTTGATTGCTCTTTCAATCATGATACTCCTTGTGCGTCTGCAGGAGATGAATTAGCAGTTCTTTTGAGGAAAGCAAGAGAAGGATCATGTATATCAGCAGTGGAGATATCTTCACACGCGAAGAACCTTGTGGCTCTCTTGCTCTCGTCCCTTGGCCTGGTGCTCGACTCCTCACAGCGCAGTCTGCCCAGCACTGTCTGGCTCAGCTATGGAGCAGCTCGTTCCAGCTTCAGCGCAATTGGTCTTGGCAAGCAATCCTTCGATGGTACAAACAGGAAGACAGCTTCTCCTCGGGTCCCTAGAACATTCAAACAGCAGCAACTCTGGCATTCTGGCTTTTAAGCCAATTGGGTTGGGCGGATATATGAGGGAGTAATGTGCATGGGAAGAGGAGTTCCTGGAAGGAGAGGTCGTGGTGTGCCCTTTGACTCAGTGCAGAACATACCAGCTGACTCTCCCGCGACAACAATCATTCTGAATATCCAGATCATCCCCAGGGCCGGCTGCTCCTTTGTCATGATTTTTCCCATACAGACAACGATCATTCCCACATAGCGCTTTTGAGTGAGCACAGTGTTTTTATCTGCAATGTGATTGTGCTTGAAAGATGTGAGATCATCATGTAATAGAATTGGAGAGAATCGAAAACCAGATCAGGTAATAGAATTGGAGATAAGGGGAAAACATAACTAAACCCACCCAACGCATTTGACCCGTTTCCCCCTGGACAACGGGTAGAAAGAAGTTTATCTGTGCGCGTAAACTAACAGCATAACTGATTCTGGAGAGCTCGACATGTTCATAGATGTTCTCATCCCGGGAGGAGGTTTCACAACAATCACAACATTATCTCAGTCTTCTCCGTGCATGTGCTGTCGGTAAAGATTTACAGCCAAAATACTGTTAAACGACAGGTTTGTTTACAGATTTGTGTTCAAAATATAACATTGAATTTAAATAACTTGTCCACGTTTGTAGACAAACAGACATAAACCAAATGCTTAACCACACTTATCACTTTAGGTTCGCGGAGTAATTAAACACCTACCTCCAAGCACAACTTGGGAATCCAAAAGTCTTTTGCGTCGAAGACACAATAAATGCCATTATGGACTGCCTGTTCCAATTTGCAGCAACCCTTGCTGACACCACAGTTAAACTGAGATTTTTTTTTCCCCAGAACTTTTATACCGTCTGAAAGTACCACAAACACCGCAAGGCAGTTTCGGTCAGGTATGGTGGCTCATCCCCACGCCCCCTTTCTGCAGGTACTCCACGGGCCTCCATGCCACCATACCCCAGACAGCACGATGCCCAGCCCCTTCCCATCTCCTTGAGATACCGATCAACCTACTGCAACCACAAGGCATGTGGTCGGCCCTCGGGCTCAAACATCTCAATGACATGTGGAAACATTATTATCACTGCCAAGGTAAGTGAATCTCGATGTGATCTCAACACCCTCGCCACAAAGAGCTACAGACTGGATTGCAGCATCCAGGATGCCATTGAAAGTCTGGATCTTAGTATTGACCCTGCAGTCCCATAATCACAGGGGCCGTGACTCCTCATTCATCACCTTAATGGACCTACCCCAAAAGGATGTTGACTGGATCAAAAGGACAAAAGAAAGACGACTGGATCATCTGCAAAACAAAGGCCACAGATTTTGACGATTTCAAACTGCAGTAGAGCTAGATCTCCAACATCTTATTAATCCCCTACCGGTGTACACCGGAGGGGACTATAGGTTTGCACTCCGTCCCTCTGTCTGTCAGTGTGTCAGTCAGTGTGTCAGTCAGTGTGTCAGTCAGTGTGTCAGTCAGTGTGTCAGTCAGTGTGTCAGTCAGTGTGTCAGTCAGTGTGTCAGTCAGTGTCAGTGTCAGTGTGTCAGTGTGTCAGTGTTTCAGTCTGTCACGCAAAGAACAGTTTTCAGGACTTTTCTTTTCTAAACTCTTAATGCTAATGATTTCAAACTTGGTACATGGTTTCCTCATGATAAGTTACAGATCAAGTTGGAACATCACGACGTTTCGATCATTTTTGACAAAGTTATGGCACTTTGAACTTTGGTAATTTCCCCAACAGTTTTCCGCACGACTGACTGCCGGTAGGGGACAGGTATTGCAGCGTAATACTCCGAATGCTTGTTACATCTTATTATAAGAGAGCAAACTCACATGGTTATGTATGTCGTTATGTATGTCGTTATGTATGTCGTTATGTTTACATGTGACGAAATCGTCTTTTTCTTCTTCCAATAAAATTACCACCCTCTTAATTGCGTTAAGACTGCTGTGACTACACAGACCCTTTAATTCCCTCAAGACCGTTAAGACCACGAAGACCCAAAATACCCTGAACACCCCAAAGACCCAAAATACCCTTCAAGGCACTGAGGCTCAAATAGACCCAAAATACCTTCAAGGCCCTGAGGCTCAAAAAGACCCAAAATACCCTTCAAGGCCCTGATGCTCAAAAAGACCCAAAATACCTTCAAGGCCCTGAGGCTCAAAAAGACCCAAAATACCCTTCAAGGCCCTGAGGCTCAAAAAGACCCAAAATACCCTTCAAGGCCCCGAGGCTCAAAAAGACCCAAAATACCCTTCAAGGCCCTGAGGCTCAAAAAGACCCCAAATACCCGTCAAGGCCCTGAGGCTCAAAAAGCCCCAAAATACCCTTCAAGGCCCTGAGGCTCAAAAAGACCCAAAACACCCATCAAGGCCCTGAGGCTCAAAAAGACCCAAAATACCCTTTAAGGCCCTGATGACCCAAAAGCCCCTGATGACCAAAAAGCCCCTGAAGACCCAAAAGCCCCTGAAGACCCAAAAGCCCCTGAAGACCCAAAAGCCCCTGAAGACCCAAAAGCCCCTGATGACCCAAAAGCCCCTGATGACCCAAAAGCCCCTGATGACCAAAAAGCCCCTGAAGACCCAAAACACCAAGAAGACCCAAAAGCCCCTGAAGACCCAAAACACCCTGAAGACCCAAAACACCCTGAAGACCCAAAACACCTTGAAGACCCAAAATACCTTGAAGACCCAAAATACCCTGAAGACCCAAAACACCCTGAAGACCCAAAACACCCTGAAGACACAAAACACCCTGAAGACACAAAACACCCTGAAGACCCAAAACACCCTGAAGACCCAAAACACCCTGAAGACCCAAAACACCGTGAAGACCCAAAACACCCTGAAGACACAAAACACCCTGAAGACACAAAACACCCTGAAGACACAAAACACCCTTCAAGGCCCTGAGGCTCAAAAAGACCCAAAATACACCAAGACCCTGGGTGTTTTGGACCAAAGACCCCAAAAAGACCCAAAATACACTTCAAGACCCAAATATCCTTCATGGCCCTGAGGCTCAAAAAGACCCAAAATACCCTTCAAGGCCCTGAGGCTCAAAAAGACCCAAAATACCCTTCAAGGCCCTGAGGCTCAAAAAGACCCAAAATACCCTTCAAGGCCCTGAGACTCAAAAAGACCCAAAATACCCTTCAAGGCCCTGAGGCACAAAAAGACCCAAAACAGCCCAAAGGCCCAAAACAGCCCGAAGGCCCAAAACAGCATGAAGGCCCAAAACAGCACGAAGGCCCAAAACAGCACGAAGGCCCAAAACAGCACGAAGGCCCAAAACAGCACGAAGGCCCAAAACAGCACGAAGGCCCAAAACAGCCAGAAGGCCCAAAACAGCCAGAAGGCCCAAAACAGCCCGAAGGCCCAAAACAGCCCGAAGGCCCAAAACACCCCAAGGCCAAAAACACCCAAAACACCCCGAAGGCCCAATACACCCAAAACACCCCCGAAGGCCAAAAACACCCAAAACACCCCGAAGGCCCAATACACCCAAAACACCCAAAACACCAAGAAGAACCAAAAGACCATTAAGACCCTTAAGACCCAAAAGCCCCTGAGGACACAAAATACCTAAAACACCAAGAAGACGCAAAACACCCCGAAGACCCAAAACACCCTGAAGACCCAAAACACCCTGAAGACCCAAAACACCCCGAAGACCCAAAACACCCCGAAGACCCAAAACACCCCGAAGACCCAAAACACCCCGAAGACCCAAAACACCCCGAAGATCCAAAACACCCCGAATACCCAAAATACCCTGTATACCCTTTATACCCAAAAGACCCTTAAATAACCCAACTAACCAAAACACCCCAAAGACTCTTAAAGACCCAGAGGAAACAAAAGGCCCTGAAGACCCAAAACACCATTAAGACACAAAAATGGTCAAGGATGCCTACCCCTCTGAAACGACGTGTGGTGAGGCATGCGGAGGGCGCCGAGTCCCGCTGGTGCTCCCAATAATACAGTCCATACAAGTGCTGAAAGTGTGGTGGCCAGTACACACTCATGACGAATTCAATTAACAAATGGGAACCAGGCTGAACAGTTTACATTTTTGTATCCCACTGATAAGGTCCGGATTCAGATCAGGCCAAAATAAAATCTAATCGGCTTGTTCATGGCACCTACCCAAATAATCCACCAAGTTTTATCACAATCCATCCACAACTTTTTGAAAATACACCTCCATATATCATTTTTGGCGCCATTTGTTCCGTCAATGTTGATCAATCACTGAAGCAATTCTCAGATCCGCATTCAATTGAATCACTGAAAAGATTCTCAGATCCTGGCTGAGAGCATGGATGTGCCACTGATGCAGCACACCATTTCCAATAAGCTGGCGCTCATTTTGACAGGCATCTCGGAAAGATGACAGGCTGAATAAGCCCACCTGATGTTATTTAACAGCATGGCTGGGGCTCAAATTCAAGGCCCTAAGATCTTAAGCCAGCCATTTATCCACTAAGCCAACACCGGGCTTCTTTCAAAAGTGAAGACTCACTTTAAAAAAACTAGGGTAAAAAAGAAAGAAAAGCATGTACTTTGCATTCACACTTTTTCATATTAGTCTTCAGTATGTGAAACATGACGAAAATATCCACCAAAAAATTGGCAATTTTAGGCAACCTCTGCATTTTGACCACAAAAGCAATAGGCTTCAGCAACCCAATATGCAAACGCTGCTCAAATTTCAAGTCAATCGGATGAAAATTGATGATTTTATGCAACATTGACATATTGTTCTGGAAAAAATCCCCCCCCAAAAAAACAATCGGCTTCTGGCTTTTGATTGGTGAACCAAGGCAGTGCTCCAGCATGCACATTCTTAAGATTTGAGGTCAATTGGATGAAAATCGAACATTTTATGCGACACTGACCTTTGACCTTTTCACCAACTTATTAATTTGTCTTCTCCATAGTCTCAAAATAAAGTCATGTTGAAAACTTGATGACAAAGCTCAAATGGTACAAAAAAAGTTTGGGAACAGACACAGACAAACCTCCTTAATGAATAAGGACACAGATATACCATCTGGATGAAGTGGGACAAATCGTTGTGGACCCAGATGGAATTAAAGGAAGATGGAAGAGATATATGAAAATGCTGTTGAATGCAGAGAATGAATGGGATGGCAACATAGAGAGTAACCCAGTTTTAGGACCGGCAGAGAAGATAACTGAGAAGGAAGTTGAGGAAGCGATATAAGCAGTGAAGAGTAGAAAAGCGGGAGGGCCGACGGGAGTTGTGGGAGATATGTTGAAGGCAGCGAGAAATTGGGGTGTGAAGAGAATGACAGAGATCTGTAATCTGGTGGTGAAAGAAGGCCGCATTCCAGGGGATTGGGAACTGAGTACCCTCGTCCCTCTATACAAGGGGAAAGGTGACCCTCTGGACTGTGGCTCGTATCGAGCGATAAAGTTATTGGAGCATGGAATGAAGGTATTGGAAAGGGTGTTGGAGAGGAGGATAAGGAAGAAAGTGAAGATCGACGAAATGCAGTTTGGATTTATGCCAGGAAGAGGAAGGACAGATGTGCTTTTTATTGTAAGGTAGATGCAGGAGAAGTACATGGAGAAGAGGAAGAAGTTGTTTCTTGGGTTTGTTGATCTGGAGAAAGCATTTGATAGGGTTCCACGCGAAGTAGTGACATGGGCATTGAGGAAGTTAGGAGTGGAGGAATGGTTGATCAGAGTAGTGATGGCAATGTAGAAAAGAGCACGCACAGCTGTAAGGATGAAGGACGGGAACAGTGGTGAGTTTGAGGTGAAGGTGGGAGTGCATCAGGGGTCGGCACTAAGTCCACTTCTATTTGTATTGTCGCTGTGATGGAGGTGCTGGCTCAGAACGTAAAGGAGGGTTTACCGTGGGAGTTGTTGTCTGCTGATGATCTGGTGTTGATTGCACAAAGTAAGGATGGACTGAAGGAGAAGCTGAACAAGTGGAAGGAATGTATGGAGACAAAAGGTCTGAAGGTGAATATCGGAAAGACGAAGGTGATGGCACGTGGTAAAGCATGTGGTGAGGTGGAAAGAACTGGGAATTGGCCGTGTGATGTGTGCAGGAAGGGTGTCGGAGTGAACTCCATTCAATGTACAATGTGCGCTGAGTGGGTTCATCAAAAATGTAGTGGTCTGAGAGGGGCATTAACCAGTGTGGCAACTACATTCAAATGTAAGGTGTGCACAGAGGGAGCTGCAGATGGTGGAAATGTTGAGTTGGATCTTGGAGACGGCATGAAGCTGGAAGGTGTGAAAACATTTTGCTACCTCTGAGACATGGTGAATGGAGACGGTGGATCAGACTCGGCAACGGTTTCTCGAGTGAGATGTGCATGGACGAAGTTTCGGGAACTGAGTGGCGTGCTGATGAGGAGGGGAGTGTCATTGAAGCTGAAGGGAAAGGTGTATGCTGCATGTGTGAGAAGTGTTATGATTTATGGGAGCGAGACATGGGTAATGAACGTAGAGCAGCAACGAAGGCTGGAAAGGGTGGAAATGTGAATGGTTTGGTGGATGTGTGGAGTATCATTGAGAGAGAGGAAGACAAATAATGAATTGTGAAAGATGATGGAAATAGAGCCTGTGATGGATGCTGTGAAGAGAAACAGTTTGAGATGGTTTGGCCATGTGTTGAGGAAGGATGAAAGTGACTGGTTGAGAAGAGTGATGGAAATGAATGTAGAAGGAAGTAGAGGACGGGGAAGACCAAGTAAGACTTGGCTAAAGATGGTGGAAGAAGAAATGCGGGCAAGGGGTTTAACAAGGGGAGATGCAGAAAATAGGGCAAAATAGAGAAGATTGTCATGGGGATCGCAAGGCTAACCCTCGATCTTGCAGGGAAAATGGCCTTAAAATGCATGTTGTTGTTGTGTGTATACACCATGACATACACACACAAGATGGCATCAAAGAAGCTGGCACATGATCTCCTTGTCAAACCATCTCACTTGGACTCACGGCTTACACCCGCCAATGTCAGTCCCAAAACCAGGACCCTGGTGACGAAGGGAAGGAAAGAAAGGAGCTCCACTGGAGAGAGGGCTGGTGGTGTGAGTGGGACAGAGAGAGTTATTTAAGGAGTGGAGATGAGGCTCGACATGAGGTGCATGTAAATTGCAGACCCACAACCCCTCTTCCCCTCCTCCCACCCCGAGTGGACACTCCGAGGCAGATCATGGCTCTGGAGAGCCGTGTGGATCCCTCAGCGTCGAAGGGAGATTCCAGGACGAAGTGGGTGGAAATTTGAGAGGGGGAGAGAGCATAATCAAGGAGCAGAGATGAAGCCTGACACGAGGCACGTGTGGATTACAGGCCCACATAGCCCCACTCCCATTCCCAGTGTCGACGCTCCGAGACTGTTCTTGTCTCAGTAGAATATGAGAACGACCTGGCTGGGAAGGAAATGCTGAGAAGGGCAAGGAAAACACTTCGCTGACAAATACAACACGCTTGGAGGTCTGCGAACCCGAACAAGGCCTTGGGTTTGATTGCGTGCTGCATGCAGTCTCGGATGAACGTTATGCAGAGATGCTTTTGACAAACGTAATGTCGAGTCACCAACTCGGGGATTCCTGAGGTGAGAAACTACTTGTGATGGGACAAAGGATGGTGGCGGAAGGTAAAAGCCTTTGACAAACTAAATGTGTGTTGGAAATGAAGGAAAATAAAACAAATTATGGGACACAGACCACAGTGTGGTGTTGGACTGTGTGGCGGCACTGAGCTCACTTCAAATAATGAAGCCTGCACCTCCTCTCGTGGGAAGAAAGACCAACTCACAATTGCGTAGAGATTTGCACAAGCGTAGTGGCTGTGGAGGTGATACCCATCTCAAAAACTAAACTCAAGAAAAGGAACCTTGGAGCATTGAGGAGAATGAGTCCATTTACTACTGTAACGTCTATTCAAGACATCAAAAGTGGGGATGGCCAGTGGAGGAGCTAATTTAATGGACCAGCTGGAGAAGACCAGAGTGACCACCAGAGCAGAGACGGTGCCATTGAAATAATTCGAAAAAGCTGTGTCAACAGCACATAAGTCCTAAAATAAAAATAAAATAAAAGAGAGAACGGCAAAAGCCAGAGGACAAGCAGGAGAAAAGAGGAGGATGGGAGCCACGCACTCACAGGGGATGGACAGAGGAGAGGCAAACACTGGAACAAGAGCTGGCAAAAAATAGTGGAGAAGAGATTGCACCATTCGTGGAAAGACCACAACTATACGACAAAACAACTGACGGACAAAAGTGTGGTTTGGGCAACACCCAAATAAACAAGGAATGTGGAGTAATGCACTAACCCATCTGCAAAAGTCTCAATAGTCCAGTTGCAGAAAACCCATGGACACATTATCCAAAAGCAATCACTGAAAACTATGAAGGAATCCCTGGCTCAGGTACTACCTAATTATCCCATAGAGCATGGAAAATAAAGCAGTGACTGGATATCATACTTGGGTACAAAAAAAGAA
The DNA here is from genome assembly GCF_964187855.1 of Myxine glutinosa. Taxonomy (NCBI): domain Eukaryota; kingdom Metazoa; phylum Chordata; class Myxini; order Myxiniformes; family Myxinidae; genus Myxine; species Myxine glutinosa. Next base: position 434,014,973 of record NC_136261.1, on the reverse strand, counting down.
AAGAAGGCACTGTAATTGAGGTGTGAGGACCCAGCCAAATTGGCCTCAACAGTACAGGACTCAAGAAAATGAAGAAATACCAAGATCACAAACATGAAGTGAAAAGAAAAAGAGCGCTGACATTGTACTAGTGATTTATTGGAGCAATGGAAATGATTTTTAAAAAGATCCATGCAGAGTTCTTTAAAACGACCCCTTGGAATATTACAACAAACAAACTGCAGTTGAAAGCTGTCCGTGGGCTCAGTAATGATCCTCAAAACAGCCCTCGAAACAAAACTTTGACACCAAGAAAACTTCACATCTTGGTCCGTGAAACTTGGTTTTGGTTTCCTGAAGGGTTGAAAACAGGATAATCATGATAAATGGGATTTATATGCACAGGGGGCGTGATTATCTACAATTTGGAATTATCTGTATATATCTCGATTAAATATTAGTGCCTGTATGTAAAATTTTCACAAATTTAGAAATATCGCAAATCACGTGCATGACGACTTGACGAGCCATATTAATATGATCACAACTCGTTTGTGTAAACCTTCAGATAATGACAATGGTCATTTCTAGTCCCCAATGGTCCCTTCTGTCAAATAAATAGCTTTAAGGAATAAAATCACAATATAAGCCACTTTTGTGAAGTTGCTTCTCACACTATTACTGAAATAGAGGTGAATACTTCGAGACTGGGAGGCCTCCATTCCACCTCCTGACACCCGCATATGGAAACAAAAGCCGATCACACACACACACACACACACACACACACACACACACACACACACACACACACACACACACACACACACACACACACACACACACACACACACACACACACACACACACACACACACACAGTCACCTGTTGCACAGTGGAAGGGCTAATTATATAGGATCCACATCCGAATCTTCACCAAAATCTAACCAATACGTCCTAGTCAGCACACGCAACCTGTCCACCAAGTTTCGTCAGAATCCATCCACAATGTTTTTATATCCTGCTCACAGACAAACGGACAGACTCAGTACAAGCTCGCGACACCTTCAGATTCCCAATTCCAAGCTTATCGATCACTGCTTGGGCTGTTTCTGCTCTCAGGCCTTGGGCCTTGAGCCATTCCAAGAAGTTCTTCCTTTCAACAATGACCTGCCAAGTATTGTTTTTTTGTATACAGAATCGAGGCTCATGTAAGAGCTAACACATTGAACATTAAAACATGCACAGACACATAAAACATACAATGAAGGGAGAAAATGATGAAATACTGCAGTACACAATGCTTATGCTAATCACAGAAACGTTCCATATGTTATTTCCTTTACTCAGTTTGGAATGTTTTGTTAGTTATTATCTTGTCCAATTTGATCATGTATCCAGCAAAACGGTGAATGTATTCAGTTTGATAAGCACATTTAGATTGGCAGTACACCTAAGACACAGTCACACTCGCCTTTGAGCTGTGAAGCATGGTCACAAATAAATTATTTCCCAGTACGTTATCCTGGTGAGCCCAAAATAAGGGGGTAAGCTGCATCGGCCACTCTAATTCCATGTATTTGTGACCAAAAATCTCCATCTTCAAAGACCTGAATAACACGTGGATGCTATCCTAGTTTGAAGGTGATATGTTGGTATAATTTATGCATACGACATCAGCATCATGTCAAGTTCAGGGTCAGAGTTGATCCTCTTGTTTTATACACACGAACATGTAAAACCTGTTTATATTTTCCTCACTGCAATTGTCTCACACACCTGCACCAAGGAGTCTCCACTTTGCTGGAAGTTAAACTTTTCATGTTCAACACGCATAATCCTGTCATCTCAGAAACTTAGCTATATGTAGCTGTCTGCAGCAATGGATTAAATAAAATATAATAAGAATTGAAATACATTTGCTTGGTTTCTTCGTCAAGATATTCAAGCCTTCAATATAGAGTGCTGCTTACATCAGTGGGATACTTGCTTTGCTTCTGAGAACCAATCATCAAGCCGAGGTGGGATGGGTGAGAGGCCGACTCGCAGAGTATCATTCAAAGTTGCTTTCAGTTTATTCCTGGTCTTTGATTTTGTGCCAATCACAAGTGAAAACGCTGACTCACACAGGTATGTGGTGGTGAAAGGTAACAGTGACTTGATTGCCCACGCTGACTGAATCCCCTTCCACTGTAAATGCAAACTTAATATATTCGGGGTCGTATTTTCTGACCATGCGTTTCAGCACCTTTTAGCAAATCCTGAAGTTTCACCACCATCATCGGTTTTTCTTTTCAGTTAACGGTCCATGTTTGTCAAAATAAAATACAGTAAAAGTAAAAATACAGCAGCTTGCCTATTCGTGCGAATACGAAATTACTAAGACGTTCTCCATTCCGGAAACACCTTCGATCAACCAAAAATAACCAAATATTAATGGCGAAACTGCAAATACTGAATCCGCGAATGTTACGGATGGAAACCTTCACGTCATTTCCTAAATCACCTTTAAACTCGATCTCTCTACATTTTCATTTTATCATTCCAATCACAAATTAATACAATAGCATTAATATAATTAAATTTTACAAACACTCGTGAGGTAAACTAATCAACTGCCTTCTCAGGTTAGTGTGATGTCCACGGACCATGAGGTTGCACCTACCGGCCCACTGATGGTCGCGGCCCACGGTTGAGAATCTCTGGTCCAAACGACTTTTTAGAGAAGATATTCCAACTTTCGTTTTCGATGTAGCAGATGGGACTGACATTTTTTTCCCGTACCAACGCGAAGTAGATCCCTCATCCATCCATCATCTACAACCTTTTTAACACCTCCTCATTTCGAGGTGACATTGGATATACAAGTTAATTTTAAAAAAAAAACGTTCTGCCTGCTTTGTAGTTAAAAGGAAGAATGAGGTTTAACCATCGTTGTATGAAGTTTAGTGATAACGTCATATAAAACAATGCAGTGAATAAAACAAAACAAGTGAAAAACATCTCATTAAGGGGCCATTATACCATTGAAGGCAAAAAAAAATTTTTTTTTATATACCCCATATATAAAAAAAAATAATATATATACCCCATCTTCCTAGATCTGCTTACCCCAATCTTTGAAAGATTGAGCAATGAACATCTTTTAGCTAGGTGTTTACCGGGTTATTCCCAAAATCAAAATGAAAGTATAAACAGTTTGATTTGGAATCGAGCTCCAAAATCAAGATGGCGGGGTCCAAATGTTGTTCGAACGGCTGCTAACTTGGCCGTCATTCAATATAACTAGGGCATGCCCGTACTATATCTATATCTAAAATTATATCCCCCCCTCTATTTACATGAAATGGTTTGGTCCATGAAATGTTTTGGTCCATTCGCAACGCCAAAGCGAACGGCGAACGCTTTACATGAAATGGTTTGGTCCATGAAATGTTTTGGTCCATTCGCAACGCCAAAGCGAACGGCGAACGGCTTGCGAGTACAGTGACAATCCCCCCCCCCCCCCTCTATTTACATGAAACATGACATGAAATTTGTCCGTTTAATTAGTTTTAAAACATAGTTTAACGCCAACATATGGCATGCACGTACCCGTACTATCCGTAATGGCGCACGCTCTCACAGGAGCTCCGGAAGGTCGTATATCGCAGTTACGATGAATCGCAAATTCGTTTTTATTAGTTTTATTATTAGTTTTAAAACATAGTTTAACGCCAACATAGCGCCAACATAGTTTGCAAACGTGAAATAAATGAATACGCTCTCAAATGTGCCATCCGAGGCAGAGTGTGTTCGCCACGTTCGGCACACGCGATAGCTCGCTGCTCTCTGATTGGTTGAATCGTTTTTTGGACATAGCTCGGTAAGTAATTGTCCGATTAATATGAAACCTTGAAAAGGCACATCCTCGGGTCCCCAGCAATATACCTGGCAAGTTTAAAGTATATCGGACCCGTGGTTGTCGAGAAACAGCGGTCACAGACAAACAAACATACAAACGTACAAACAAACAAACACACAGAGATTACTGGAATTATAGATAGATGAGGGCCAGGAGGGCCTTTTGAGGCTAATGGAAGGATTAGGCATTCCAGGTGGGCAACACACACAGGCAGCAGCAGAAAAAAAAGACAAAAAACGTTTGTACGATGCTGCTAGGAAAGCTTCCGTTCAGGAAAAAAAGATACGGGAAAATATTTCAAAGGCAAAAAGAAAAATGGAGGAAAGCTTTATTGAAGAAGAAGGCCAAACATATGGTAGTGGGGAGTTTGGAGAGGAGTTTGTCCATCAACATACAAGTACAAGGGTTAAAAGAATGAAAAAACTTGCAAAGTGAACTCCAGATTCATGAAATAATGGAAAAACATTGTACGCAATTGTAATTTCAATGTATAGGAAACGGAATCCTGATTTCAATGGCCACTTACAGCAAATGTGTGTTTACATAATATTAGTTTACATTTTCCCCTATAACTTTGGAATTCTTAATTCTTTTCACTTCAAATTTGGCACAGATATTGATAATGACCCAACAAAGATATTAATAGAGTTTTATTGTATTATGACCTTGGGTTTTTAATTGGACGATTAATGGTTGCCATGGCAACACGAAATGCCAATTATACAAATGCATCAATTAAAATGTTTGTTTCCTAGTATTGTATATATGTACCAAGTTTGAACGTAAATGGACTTGTCATAGAGAAGATATAAGCTGAAAAGTGGTAATTCATCATTTGTATGCATCTGGTTACCATGGTAACCATGCATAATATAATGCTATGTAATGTATACCAATGTAATGTTCATATATCAAGCAACATGTACATATATAGTTTTGCATATTTTCAATCAAGACATTTTATCAAAAAGTGCATTACTGTGATTCAGTGTTGTTTTTACTGTGTTCAGTGTAATGCTCCCTTAAATGAACAATCAAATACCTCAACATACATTAAATAAAAACTCGTTTAATGGATCTTAATTGCCTTCATGAATAAACCAAAAAATATTTGATCATCAAATAAACGTTTAACAGATCTTTCTCAGGATTAATAATAAAATGAGAATCGCCGAACAAACCTCCTCAGATTCGACCCGATCACATAAACCTTCGTCAGTTACAGTCCGAGGCCTACAAGATCACCCAGAAGTTCTTCATCGTTGTTAAATACTTACTGTTTACGCATGGCATTATTTTTCCTTTGTAAGAAGATTGTTTGTGACGTCAACAATTTGTGTGTCCACACCACATTACAGTGCGAAAATAAAAGCGAAGATAAAGAAGTCTTCTTCTTTTTTTGGTTTAAATGGCGTTTCCAGAGCCAGAACCAGTTTTCAGATTAAAGAAACAGGGCTGGCAATATAATTATAAGATTCCAGTATCCATATCCGATGTGTTTAGGTGTGTGGCGTATCTAGAGCCTTGCGCCTCCGAAAACGTCATTAAATCCCAAAACCAAGAAGAAGAGGAAGCTGAAGGAATCTTATTATTATTATTATTTTGTTTCTCATGGCGTTTTCAGAGCCACACTCGATATACGCCACTCGCCTCGGTTAATCACCGGCTGAAGCAAATAATTATGGGAGACTTTATCTTGTTTAACCCATTTATTTTATAAATTGCAAAAACGATTTGCAGAGTCTTTAGCTTTGTCAGCTCAGTGTATCTGGTACACCTGACCAGAATCCAGGTGATCCCTGTTGTATACTGGAGAAGCACATATACCGTGTATCCCAGTCTATTATTCCAGTATTCCTGTCAAAGTACTTCTCATTGTATGTTTATCACATATATTTACAGACTTGGCATTTAATATGGATTATTTTTTTTTCTTGACTTGGGTTTCCTTTCTTCACTCAGTATATCAATCTGGCGAGTTTCTTTTACACTTTGATGATTTATTTGTTAAAAGAACCGTGTCACTGATTGTCTGTCACAGCAAGAAGTCAACAACAGGATTATATCACAGGTGGCGTGGCAAAATGTACGGACAGGTGCATTTGAGGATTGGCTTCACAGTCGGGTATACAATGGTTGTTGCGTTCTGTATTGGTGGAAAACAACTGCTGCACGTCTCCAAAAGTTATTGCTGCTTCCTCTGGAGATGGTCCGTCAACTCCACAATGCTGTTTGTCATGGAGTGCTGGCTTTACGAAATTACGGCATGAAACAGCGTGCTATTGCTCGGCAGTATGACATCACTCAAGGTCAGGTGTCATAGATCCTGAAACGAAATGCTCAGAGGGGTGGCCCTACTCCAATACCGAGGCCAGGTCCTCCCTGCAGAACCACAACGAGGGATGATCGCCAGCTGCACCGGTTAGTCCGCAATGGCCGTACCAAGTCAGCTAATCGGCTTAGGGCTGAGTGGCAGCAACTGACAAATGTGCCTGTATCCAGAAGGCTAGTCAACCAACAACTGGTTCAAGCAGGCTATCATGCCAGGCGTCCCCTGAGAAAGCCACGCCTGACCAGACAACACCGCCAGCGCCGATTGCAGTGGGCCAGAGAGCACCATCAATGCCAGCCCAGACACTGGAATCACGTGATCTTCAGTGACGAGTCTAGACTTCTGGTCTATCGTCAAGATGGCCGCGTCCGAGTGCGCAGACAGGTGCATGAAGCCTACAACAAAGATTGTATAGTGCCAAGAGTCCAAGCTGGAGGTGGTTGGGTGACTGTCTGGGCTGCTTTTCATGCAGGGGGCAAAACTGACCTGGTTGTTCTGAATGGAAACCTGAACCAGTTCAAGTACAGGGCCATTCTGGAAGAAACATTGCTTCCATTTGCTCGTGCAGCCTTTCGAGGAAACTTTGTCTTCCAAGATGACTATGCACGGCCTCATTGTGCTCGCATGATCCAACACTTTCTTGCTGACCATGGTGGAGAGCATATGGAGTGGCCTGCCATGTCCCCGGATATGAATCCGATAGAGAACTTGTGGGCAGAATTAACGCGTCAAATCGACCACTTGGACCAGCAGCCGATCTTTGTGCGTGAATTGCAGCAGGCTATTGTCACTGCATGGCAAGCGATTCCTGTCCAAACCTTGGCAAATCTCGTGAACAGCATGCCTCAACGTGTACGTGCTCTCCTGAATGCCCGTGGGGGTTACACGAAGTACTGAACTGTAATTTTACTGTCCGTAATCCCAGTCGTAATTTAACTTTTGTTTTTGTGAAAATGTTTTTGGCTAATTTGCAAAATAAAGAGATACTTCTGGAAAACGTACAGAAGTTTAACACAGTACTGTTCATGAATTGAGTTCGATATCAGTTTACATCACTTTCCAGGATCAATTTATTTGTTTCTAAATGTCAAATGTGGTTGTTTTTTTTCTTTTAAAGGTCACATTAACAAAATCTGGAATAATTTCAACATAATTCCAATGAACTTTTGGTTCTAAGACATCTTGAAAAGTAAGTTCACCCCCACAAAAAAAAAATTCCATATTAAATGCCAAGTCTGTATGACAATAAATTCATTGCAGAAATATTTTTCCTAGTGGAGAGTTGATCATCCATATTAAATTTCACATTGATCCATTCTGCAGTTTTGGAGAAATAAAAATGATTAAATGTGTTCCTTAACCCCTGGCTAACCCCACGGAGTTATAAATAGAATCTGGAGAGCCAATGAAGCCTCTCTTTTGAAGCAGCCGGAAGTAATGAGATGGCCATCTTGGAGGGCCGATTGTCTGCTGCTTCAAACTTTTTGACAGACAGCTCTACAAAAGTCTCACAGTACTACATACTACATACAGTACTACATATAGTACTACATATAGTACATGGAGGGCTGCATAAGTCTCACAGTACTACATACTACATGCAGTACTACATATAGTACATGGAAGGGATTTCAAGATGGCGATGGCGCATTCTGGCGTGTGCTGAGGAGCTCCCGTGGAGTAAGGAGAATTAACTGTAACGCGAGCCTGAGGAGAATTAACTGTACCGCGAGCCTGAGGAGAATTAACTGGTCCGCGAGCCTGCGGATAATTAACTGTACCGCGAGCCTGAGGAGAATTAACTGTACCAAGAGCCTGAGGAGAATTAACTGTACCACGAGCCTGAGGAGAATTAACTGTACCGCGAGCCTGAGGAGAATTAACTGTACCGCGAGCCTGAGGAGAATCAACTGTACTGCGAGCCTGAGGAGAATTAACTGTACAGCGGGCCTGAGAATTAACTGTACCACAAGCCTGAGGAGAGGAGCTCACGTTTTTGGTGAGAACTGGTATTCTGAGGAGATTGGTCTGCCTAAGAAGGAGAGCTTTAAGGAGGTCATCCTGCCTGCCTGCTTTGGCCTTGGTGTTATCATCCTCCACCATTGCCTGTTTATGGTCCTGTTAGTCTCCTCATCATCTCTTCATCATCCTGCTCATCTCATCGCCTGCTCCGTGCCCATCCTCTCATCGCCTGCTCCGTGCCCATCCTCTCAACCGCTGCCACCAGAGAAGTCGCCATTTTGTGTCCCTTGCCCCATCTGTGCTTGTGACTTGATGCCTTAGTTTTTATCGGATTTATTTTACTTCATTGTATATAGTTATTATCGATTTCATTCTCCGTTTATTTGTTCGGGATTAAACCCGTTTGGTTTTATTCAAAGCTTTATCCCGGAGTGTACCCTGGTTAGAATAGGTACACCGTATCCCTGCATGTCGTAGGAGGCAACTAAGAGGGTTAGCGTCAGGAAGGGCATCTGGCCATGAAAAACATTGCCTCAAAAAGAGAACCATGACAATTACAACTACATGTGGGCAGGGTACAGCCCGAAGTGGAGATCGGTTTCTGCGGTTTGGGACATGGAATGTCGGGACAATGACAGGGAGATCAGGACAAGTGGTGGAAGTGTTGATCAGAAAAAGAGTGGACATATGTTGTGTGCAAGAGACGAGATGGAAGGGAAGTGGTGTGAGAATGGTGAAGGGTAGGCAGGGACAGAAATACAAGTTTGTGTGGCAAGGGTGCCCGGAGGACGTGAATGGTGTTGGTGTCCTGTTTTCTGAGGAGTTTGTAGACAGTGTGGTGAGTGTGACTAGAGTGAGTGATAGGTTGATGACGGTGAAAATGATGATTGGAAAGCTCTTGGTGAACGTCATCTCGGGATATGCTCCGCAGGTTGGTTGGAGCATTGAAGAGGACAAGTTCTGGTGTGCGATAGAGAAGTTGATGGAAAACGTGAAAGATGAGGAAGTTGTTGTGGTAGGAGGAGACCTAAATGGACATGTGGGAAGGAATATGGACGGTTTTGAGGGAGTTCATGGGGGTACGGATATGGTGTGAGAAATGGAGAAGGTGAAAGGATTTTGGAGTTTGCTGATGGAGCTGATTTGTTGATTTGTAATACTCAGTTCCAGAAAGAGGATAATAAGCTTGTTACATACACGTCAGGTGGGTCGACGACAACCATGGACTACCTGATGGTGCGTAGGCGAGATAGGGGGAACCTCCGGGACACAAAGGTGATCCCGGGGGAGGAGGCTGTTTGACAGCGCCACTTTTTTGTCTGCGACATAAGGGTGAAAGGTGCGAGGAGAGCTCGGCGGGTGAAGTACCAACCGAGAATGAAGGTGTGGAGGTTGAAAGAGGTGACAGCAAGGGAGGCATTAAAAGAGAGGCTGAGTAGGGTAGAGGATGATGTGGTTGAGCTTGAACGTGGTTGGATGTCAATGAAAGATAGTCTGTTGGGAGCCGTTGGTGAGGTATGTGGATGGACAAAAGGACCACCGAGGCACTCGGGAACATGGTGGTGGGATGAGGAAGTTGGAAAGAGGATTGACGAGAAGAGGAAGAACTTCAAGGAGTGGCAGAAGGCGAAGGGTAAGGGAGCAGAAAAAGCAGAGCATGAAAGTTATAAGGCAGCCAAGAAGGCTGCAAAGAAAGAGGTAGCAAAGGCGCAGGAGGCATGGAAGGAAAATGTTCGGAGAAAGCTTGGATTCGGAAGAGGGTCAGACAGCGGTATTCAGGATTGCAAAGCAGATAGCGAAAGAGAGGTGTGATGTGATGGGGGTGAGTTGCTTGAAGGATGAAGTGGGACAAATCGTTGTGGGCCCAGATGGAATTAAAGGAAGATGGAAAATATATCTGGAAATGCTGTTGAATACAGAGAATGAATGGGATGGCAACATAGAGAGTAACCCAGTTTTAGGACCGACAGAGAAGATAACTCAGAAGGAAGTTGAGGAAGCGATAAAAGCAATGAAGGGTAGAAAAGCGGGAGGGCCGACGGGAGTTGTGGGAGATATGTTGAAGGCAGCAGGAAGTTGGGGTGTGAAGAGAATGACAGAGATCTGTAATCCTGTGGTGAAAGAAGGCCGCATTCCAGTGGATTGGGAACTGAGTACCCTCATCCCTCCATACAAGGGGAAAGGTGACCCTCTGGAGTGTGGCTCAAACCGAGTGATAAAGTTATTGGAGCATGGAATGAAGGTATTGGAAAGGGTGTTGGAGAGGTTGATAAGGAAGAAGGTGAAGATCGACGAAATGCAGTTTTGATTTATGCCAGGAAGAGGAATGACAGACACGCTCTTTATTGTGAGGCAGTTTAGGAGAAGTACACGGAGAAGAGGAAGAAGTTGTTTCTTGGGTTTGTTGATCTGGAGAAAGCATTCGATAGGGTTCCACATGAAGTATTGACATGGGCATTGAGGAAGTTGGGAGTGGAGGAATGGTTGATCAGAGTAGTGATGGCAATGTACAAAAGAGCGCGCACAGCTGTAAGGACGAAGGACGGGAACAGTGGTGAGTTTGAGGTGAAGGTGGGAGTGCATCAGGGGTCGGTACTAAGTCCACTACTATTTGCAGCTGTGATGGAGGTGCTGGCTCAGAACGTAAAGGAGGGTTTACCATGGGAGTTGTTGTATGCAGATGATCTGGTGTTGATTGCGGAAAGTATGGATGGACTGAAGGAAAAGATGAACAAGTGGAAGGAATGTATGGAGTCAAAAGGTCTGAAGGTGAATATAGGAAAGACGAAGGTGATGGCAAGTGGTAAAGCATATAGTGAGGTGGAAAGAACTGGGAAGTGGCCATGTGCTGTGTGCAGGAAGGGTGTCGGAGTGAACTCCATTCAATGTACAATGTGCGCTGAGTTGGTTCATCAAAGATGTAGTGGTCTGAGAGGGTCATTAACCAGTGTGGCAGCTACATTCAAATGTAAGGTTTGCACAGAGGGAGCTGCAGATGGAGGAAATGTTGAGTTGAATCTTGGAGACGGTGTGAAGCTGGAAGGTGTGAAAACAATTTCCTACCTCGGAGACATGCTGAATGGAGAAGGTGGATCAGACTCGGCAACGGTTGCAAGAGTGAGATGTGCATCTGGAAGAAGTTTCGGGAACTGAGTGGCGTGCTGATGATGAGGGGAGTGTCATTGAAGCTGAAGGGAAAGGTGTATGCTGCATGTGTGAGGTGTTTTTTTTTTTGGTTGTTGTTTTTTGGATATTGAATCGAGGCTCGTGAAAGAGCTAACATTTATTTCACAAACAAATCAACCAGACAAACAAAATATACAAAAAGAGGGAGCGGAAGACAAGATGGGGAGAGAAGGGGAAGCACACAACCACAACATTTGAGAGCAGGGAGAAGTGTGGGAGGGAGAGGGCTTGGGGGCAGGAGGCTTGGGAAGGGGGGGGGGGGGAAGAGGTATAAAACACAAGGGGACCGAAATTAGCGGGGGTAGAAAAGATCAAGGTTTTGGATGGGGGAGGATAAGAGATGGTGGTGAACAGCTGTTTTAAAGACCTGGAGGGTGGAGTGGGATTGAAGAGAGTGAGGGAGTTTGTTCCAGAGGAGGGAGAAAAGAGGAATGAAGGAGTGAAGGTGAGCAGAAAGTCTTGATTTTGGCAGTTTAACCAAAAGAGGGTTGCAGGCAGATCTTGTGCGACCTGTAGGAATATTTGGGGGACAGAGCCCAGAGAGGGCTGGGGGGGCAAGGCCAGAGAGGGGGCGGTAGAAGACGGAAAGACCACCAACCTGCCTGTGGTGAGTGAGTGAAAGGCCCTTGGAGTTAGCTTCATTGCGGGATATTCCAATGATTCTGAACGCTTTGGTTTCAACAGCGTGAAGACGGGCTAGGTGTGAGGCAGGAGCACCAGACCAGAGGGGAGAACAGTATTCCATAGAGCTGCGGATGAAAGCCTTGTATGTGGTGAGGAGCTCAGGTGTGCCAAGGAAAGACTTCGCACGACGGAGGATGCCCAGTCGGCGACTGGCTTTGGAGGCCAGATTTGAAATGTGGTTTTACCAGGAAAGATCATGGCAAATAGTGAGACCCAAAAGCTTGAGTGACAGAACTTCTTGGAGAGGATTATTCAGAAAGTGGTTGGGAGGGTTTTCCATTCAGTCTTTTCGGAGAGACATCATAAGAGTGTGAGATTTATCAGGATTGAAAGACATGTTCCATTTGTTTGACCAGTCTGTGATTTTGTCCAGGTCTGCAGAGAGTGAGGAGGCTGCAGACTGCCGATCTGAGGGATGAGGAATGGAGCGACAGAGAGTAGAGTCGTCAGCAAAGAGATAGAGAGGATTTTCAAGAGAGTCAGAGAGATCATTGATGAAGACCAGGAAAAGCACAGGGCCCAGAACACTACCTTGGGGAACTCCAGCCTGAACAGGAAGAGGAGATGAGAGAAACCCATTCAGGGCCACACGTTGACTACGACCAGAGAGGAAGTCCGCCAGCCATGCGTGGAGATTTCCATGGATACCAAAGGAGGAGAGTTTGGTGAGCAGAGCAGGGTGCCAGACCGTATCGAAGGCACGTGAAATGTCAAGGGAGACAGCTCTAATTTCCTGTTTGGTGTTGAGGACCTCCATCCATTGTTGAGAAAGCAGAAGCAGCATGTCCAGAGTAGAGTGACCAGGTCTGAAACCAAATTGATGATCAGAGATCAAGCCATTGGAGAACAGGAAAGATTTCGTATCTGAAGCAATGATATGACGAAGGTGATGGCAAGTGGTAAAGCATATAGTGAGCATATAGTGACGTATTTTTGACTCGAAGGTCTCAAACTCATTTTGCAAAAAATGTTCGTTTCCCATGAATCGTACACTTTTCAAAATCCAATCTCACCCCTCCCCTCCAAATCCTCCCCATCACCCATCCCTTTCAAATCTCCCCCCTTGCCCCTTCCCTCCCCTCCCTCCTAAACTCCCCCCACACCCCTCCCCTCCGAGACTCTCCCTCGCTCCTCCCCTCCTAGACTCCCCTCTCACCCCTCCTCCTCAAAGCATCCTCCCTGCTTCTTCCTCCTTCCAACTTTCACCTTCATCTCCCCAAACCTTCTGCCTTGCTCTTCCCCCTCCTCAAATAACACCTCACTGTGCCTCACCCAATCTCCATCAAACCTTTTGTCCGCCCCATTCTTCCCTTTCTCCAAGCTATTCTGAAATCTCTGACACACCTTCAACAGCTATCCCTACCTCTTCCTCCTCTTCCACATCTTACCCTACCCCTCCCCCCCCCCTGTTCTGGACCCGATGCTCCCCCTTCCTCTTCATTAACGGTATGGACCTCAAACATCCGGGGCCTTCGCTCAAACTTGACTGACCTCTCCATACAGGTTGCTTCTGACAAACCAGATGTGATCTGCTTAACAGAAATTTTCCTCCTTCATGATGTCTCTGATGCCTTGGTATCTCTCCCAGGTTACTCCCTCCTCCGGTATGATAGACCTGAGCCTCGTCCTGGAGGTGGGGTTGCTATCTTTATAAAAAAACTCTCTTCCTCACTCGCCCTCCACTGCCCTCTCTCCACCTCACCCCCAGGAATACCTTTGGCTACGGCTTCCCCTTCGCTCCCACCTTTTGTTCATATGTGTGTTGTACCGTCCACCAATCAGCGATGACTCCATCTACATCTCACTGTCTGATAATATGGACCAACTTCTATCCACCCATCCCAACTCTCTCTTCCTCATATGTGGTGATTTCAATTGTCACCATGCCAGTTGGCTGTGTGTGGGTACCTCTCTCACCAGCCATGGCTCTTCAGCAAAGGACTTCTGCGACTCACTGGGACTGACACAATCTGTAAATTTCCCGACCCGGATCTCAGTCAACGGAGCATCTTCTCTTGTGGATTTGGTTATGACAAACTTCCCTGAAAATGTCTGCTGCTCTTCTTCTGCTCCAATCGGCTCATCTGATCATGTGCTTGTCAAAGTGGACATCTCTCTGACCATTCTCAGAGAGCCTCCTAAGCGTCGACGAGTCTGGCATTTCACTCAGGCCAACTGGCACGGTCTTCAAGCAGCCATCAATCATCTGGACTGGTCTCCCAACTCTACCGCCTCTGACATCAACTCATCCTGGGAATTCTTTCAAAGTAAATTGCTCTCTTTCATGCACAGATTTATACCATCTCGTCTTCAGTTGTCATACCCTTCCTCCCGTCCATGGTACACGGAATCTTGTGGTGAGGCTGTTGCCCTGAAACAACTTGCTTTCGTCTCCTGGAAAGCAAATCCAACGGAAGGAAATCTCATTTCCTTTCACAAAGCCCGAAACAAGTGTGTGTCCACCCTCAGGAGAGCCAGGAAACAATATCTCACCATTCTCAAGACCGAACTCTCTTATCTGTCTCCCTCTTCCAAATCCTGGTGGCGTCTGGTCAAATCTGTTTCTGGTGTTTGTTCCCCCTCCATCCCCTCCCTCACCTCAAACGGCTTAACGGCTGACTCCGCACGTGAAAAAGCTGAATGCCTCAACTCTGTGTTTGCCTCTAAATCTTGTGTCCCAAACCCATCCCTCTCTGTACCCACCGTACCCAGTCGTACCCAGCTGCTCCTGGACTCTGTGTCCTTTCCTCCTGACAAGGTGGAAAAGTTTCTGGCAACCTTCGACTCTGATTCTGCAACTGGTCCTGACGGCATCAGCCCATGGGTCCTAAAATCATGTTCTTCTGCACTTTCACTCCCTCTTTCTCTTTCTGTTCTCTTCACCCTCTCTTTTGCTCAAGGTCATCTGCCATCTGCTTGGAAATCAGCCAACATCACCGCTTTGCACAAAAAAGGTGCAAAAACAGATACCAGCAACTCCAGACCAATCAGCCTTCTCCCAATTATCAGCAAAGTCATGGAATCCATCATTGCTTCAGATATTAAATCTTTCCTCTTCTCCAATGGCTTGATCTCTGATCATCAATTTGGTTTCAGACCTGGTCACTCTACTCTGGACATGCTGCTTCTGCTTTCTCAACAATGGATGGAGGTCCTCAACGCCAAACAGGAAATTAGAGCTGTCTCCCTTGACATTTCACATGCCTTCGATACGGTCTGGCACCCTGCTCTGCTCTCCAAACTCTCCTCCTTTGGTATCCATGGAAATCTCCACGCATGGCTGGCGGACTTCCTCTCTTGTCCCTGCTCTCAAATGTTGTGTTTGTGTCCTTCCCCCTCTCTTTTGTGTCCTTCCCCCTCTCTCCCCATCTTTTTTTTTTTTTTTTTTTTTGTATACAAGATCGAGGCTCGTGAAAGAGAGAATCTTGTCTACCGCTCCCCTTGTTTTTTGTATTTTGTGTGTCGGTTTGTCTTTTTGTGTGATTAATGTTAGCTCTTTCACGAGCCTCGATCTTGTATACAAAAAAAAAATAATAATAATAATAAAAAATGATGGATTCCATGACTTTGCTGATAATTGGGAGAAGGCTGATTGGTCTGTAGTTGCTGGGATCTGTTTTTTGCACCTTTTTTGTGCAAAGCGGTGATGTTGGCTGATTTCCAAGCAGATGGCAGATGACCTTGAGCAAAAGAGAGGGTGAAGAGAACAGAAAGAGGGAGTGAAAGAGCGGAAGAACATGATTTTAGGACCCGTGGGCTGATGCCGTCAGGACCAGTTGCAGAATCAGAGTCGAGGGTTGACAGAAACTTTTCCACCTTGTCAGGAGGAAAGGACACAGAGTCCAGGAGCAGCTGGGTACGACTGGGTACGGTGGGTACAGAGAGGGATGGGTTTGGGACACAAGATTTAGAGGCAAACACAGAGTTGAGGCATTCAGCTTTTTCACGTGCGGAGTCAGCCTTTAAGCCGTTTGAGGTGAGGGAGGGGATGGAGGGGGAACAAACACCAGAAATAGATTTGACCAGACGCCACCAGGATTTGGAAGAGGGAGACAGATAAGAGAGTTCGGTCTTGAGAACGGTGAGATATTGTTTCCTGGCTCTCCTGAGGGTGGACACACACTTGTTTCGGGCTTTGTGAAAGGAAATGAGATTTCCTTCCGTTGGATTTGCTCTCCAGGAGACGAAAGCAAGTTGTTTCAGGGCAACAGCCTCACCACAAGATTCCGTGGACCATGGACGGGAGGAAGGGTATGACAACTGAAGACGAGATGGGATAAATCTGTGCATGAGAGAGAGCAATTTACTTTGAAAGAATTCCCAGGATGAGTTGATGTCAGAGGCGGTAGAGATGGGAGACCAGTCCAGATGATTGATGGCTGCTTGAAGACCGTGCCAGTTGGCCTGAGTGAAATGCCAGACTCGTCGACGCTGAGGAGGCTCTCTGAGAATGGTCAGAGAGATGTCCACTTTGACAAGCACATGATCAGTTGAGCCGATTGGAGCAGAAGAAGAGCAGCAGACATTTTCAGGGAAGTTTGTCATAACCAAATCCAGAAGAGAAGATGCTCCGTTGACTGAGATCCGGGTCGGGAAATTGACAGATTGTGTCAGTCCCAGTGAGTTGCAGAAGTCCTTTGCTGAAGAGCCATGGCTGGTGAGAGAGGTACCCACACCCAGCCAACTGGCATGGTGACAATTGAAATCACCACATATGAGGAATAGAGAGTTGGGATGGGTAGATAGAAGTTGGTCCATATAATCAGACAGCGAGATGTAGATGGAGTCATCGCTGTTTGGTGGACGGTACAACACACATATGAACAAAAGGTGGGAGCGAAGGGGAAGCCGTAGCCAAAGGTATTCCTGGGGGTGAGGTGGAGAGAGGGCATGGAGGGCGAGTGAGGAAGAGAGTTTTTTAATAAAGATAGCAACCCCACCTCCAGGACGAGGCTCAGGTCTATCATACCGGAGGAGGGAGTAACCTGGGAGAGATACCAAGGCATCAGAGACATCATGAAGGAGGAAAGTTTCTGTTAAGCAGATCACATCTGGTTTGTCAGAAGCAACCTGTATGGAGAGATCAGTCAAGTTTGAGCGAAGGCCCCGGATGTTTGAGGTCCATACCGTTAATGAAGAGGAAGGGGGAGCATCGGGTCCAGAACAGGGGGGGGGGAGGGGTAGGGTAAGATGTGGAAGAGGAGGAAGAGGTAGGGCGAGCTGTTGAAGGTGTGTCAGAGATTTCAGAGATTTCAGAATAGCTTGGAGAAAGGGAAGAATGGGGCGGATAAAAGGTTTGATGGAGATTGGGTGAGGCACAGTGGGGTGTTATTTGAGGAGGGGGAAGAGCGAGGCAGAAGGTTGGGGGAGATGAAGGTGAAAGTTGTAAGGGGGAAGAAGCAGGGAGGATGCTTTGAGGAGGAGGGGTGAGAGGGAAGTCTAGGAGGGGAGGAGCGAGGGAGAGTATCGGAGGGGAGGGGTGTGGGGGGAGTTTAGGAGGGAGGGGAGGGAAGGGGCCAATGGGGAGGGTGATGGGGAGGATGGGTGATGGGGAGGATTTGGAGGGGAGGGGTGAGATTGGATTTTGAAAAGTGTACGATTCATGGGAAACGAACATTTTTTGCAAAATGAGTTTGAGACCTTCGAGTGATTTATGGAAGCGAGACATGGGTAATGAACGTCGAGCAGCAACGAAGGCTGGAAAGGGTGGAAATGCGAATGGTTCAGTGGATGTGCAGAGTATCGTTGAGAGAGAGGAAGACAAATGATGAATTGTGAAAGATGATGGGAATAGAGCCTGTGATTGATGCTGTGAAGAGGAACAGCTTGAGATGGTTTGGTCATGTGTTGAGGAAGGATGAAAGTGACTGGTTGAGAAGAGTGATGGAAATGAATGTAGAAGGAAGTCGAGGACGGGGAAGACCGAGAAAGACTTGGCTAAAGATGGTGGAAGAAGAAATGCGGGCAAGGGGGTTAACAAGGAGAGATGCAGAAAATAGGGCAAAATGGAGAAGATTGTCATGGGGACCGCAAGGCTAACCCCCGCTCTAGTAGGGAAAATGGCCTTAAAATGCATGTTGTTGTTGTGTTGTATATAGTACATGGAGGGCTGCATGGTCCACCAATGTGCAGCATAGCACAACATATAGTACAGCGTGGTGCCGATTAGTACAACATAGAATACAGTGTGGTGCTGATTAGTACAGCGTGGGGCAGGTTAGTGCAGCGTAGTGCATCGAGGCTGCATGGCACACCATTGTGCAGCATAGTTCAGGTCACTGCAGTATGGTGCAGGTTAGTACAGTGTGGTGCTGATTAGTGCAGCATGGTGCTGATTAGTGCAGTATATTGATGGTTAGTGTTGTGTGGTGCCAGTTAGTGCAGCGTGGTGCTGATTAGTGCAGCTTGTTGATGGTTAGTGCCGCGTGGTGCCGGTTAGTGTAGCGTGGTGCAGGTTAGTGCAGCATGGTGCTGATTAGTGCAGCGTGTTGATGGTTAGTGTGGTGTGATGCAGGTTAGTGCAGCATGGTGCTGATTAGTGCAGCTTGTTGATGGTTAGTGCCGCGTGGTGCCGGTTAGTGTAGCGTGGTGCAGGTTAGTGCATTGTGGTGCTGATTAGTGCAGTGTCTTGATGGTTGATATAGTGTGGTGCAGGTTAGTGCAGTGTGGTCCTGATTCGCGCGGCATGTTGATGGTCAGTGTAGTGTGTTGATGGTCCGTGTAGCGTGGTGCAGGTTAGTGCAGCGTTGGCGTGCAGGTTAGTGTCTATTACTAGTATTAGTCACCGATGGGCGCAATTGGTTTGTTGACAAAACATTTGGCCCGCCAATATGGCCGCCGCTCGGCTTCACGGCTGCTGATGCTGCGCCGCATCTCATTGGCTCTCCAGGTTCCATATATACCTCGGTGGCTAACCTGCGCTCTGGCAGGGAAAATGGCCTTAAAATGCATGTTGTTGTTTTGATGTCGTTTTCCTTAACTCCAAGATGGCCGCCATATTACGTGGCTGATGCAGTCATAGTTCACAAATATATTTGCCACATCAGTAGTTAATCATATGTATGACATTTTGCATTGATCCATCAAGAGGTACTCTGGAATATATTATTACCTTCGAAAATCAAAGATCTTTCAAGTATATTGGTTGGTCTTGTGCATTATTCTGTCTGTCTGTTTGTATGTATGTATGTCAGTCGCCTACAGGTCACATTTTTCAACTGATCTTTGCCAAACTTCACGAAATGGTAGAGTTGGTCATAAGCAAGATGCCCATTGTTTTTGGGGTCAAAAGATCAACATAGGCCAAAGGTCACCAACTTTGTTAAATTTTTAAAATCCTCAATTTTCATCCAATAAACTTGAAATTTGTAGAGGATTTGCATATCTGGTCACAGAATTCAACCCCCAACTTTTTTTGAGGTCTACCTCGGTGAAAAGATCAACAGACGGCCAGATTTCTAAAATCCTCAATTTTTATTCGATCGACTTGAAATTATGAGAGGATTTGCATACTAGGTCAATGAATCCAACCACCAATTATTTTTGAGGTCATCATAGGCCAACTACTTATTTTAGGGATTTCGCAAGTATCGTGCGATGCACAACATACTTTATGTTTAATTTCAAGATGGCGGTCAACCCAAATGACTGATGACATAGTTTGCAAATATTCCCCCCCCCCACTCCCCACTGGTATATTAACTTGCATATCAAGTTTTGTATCGATCTGATAAGCAGTTTCGCATAAGTGGTTTTTATAAGTTATATTTTTAATCCAAAACGGCCATTAAATCACATGACCCATGACTTCTTTTTTTTCGCACAAACTTTTATCCCCATGCGCAGGTGATCATATTTTTCAAATTTAGCCTTGACCTTCGGTTCAGTACTTCTGGAGAAGACGTTTAAAGTTTATGACGTAATAGGCAATGGCAGCCAATGTGTCAAAATTGCAAAA
This sequence comes from Myxine glutinosa, assembly GCF_964187855.1. Taxonomy (NCBI): domain Eukaryota; kingdom Metazoa; phylum Chordata; class Myxini; order Myxiniformes; family Myxinidae; genus Myxine; species Myxine glutinosa. Next base: position 433,994,968 of record NC_136261.1, on the reverse strand, counting down.
ACAAAATTCATGATGCACCGAGTTAAATTGGTTTGTACAATGAGTTAACGTTTCGTAGAGCTAGCTAGAACAGTTTTGTCTGAATAGTCTCCACAAAACGTGTTCCACACAAGAACAATATGCTTCCAGTGGGAACCTCACAGGAAGTCTGGTTATCCCAATACCGTAACTGGTAACTTGATACATTCAACAAAAAGAACCAATTCCCTCGTACAACGACGCAAAGTTATGTTATTGTACAATCAAAATTCAGAAAACTTATCATAAAATACAGTGTCTGAAATGGTGGAGCATGACGCTTCAGTGTCCAGTTCCATAACAATGTCTGTGACCTACCGACCGTCACACTGAGTGTGACCGCTGGGGTTCAACTGTTGAAGAAGAGGGGCCGCTAGGGCTCGACCTGTGAAGAAGAGGAACACCGTGCAAATAGGATTACAGGAAACCATGGGTCTCGTACAGAAGGCGTTTTATTCGTTGGCTCCGTGAAACCACAACATGAGAAACAAACAGCAAATTACTAACTAATCTCCATAATTGCAGTTCACACATTCGGCTTCAATACAAACAATCATGCAGCAGTTTGTTGTTCTGCACGAGAAATCAGCAATGGCGAAATACAAACTGTTTGCAAAGCATTTACCTCACACCAATTTCTTGCAGCTCAACCCTCTGGAGTCTATTATTATTATTATTATTATTATTATTATTATTATATATTATGCACTTCGAATCCAGGAGGCGGTAATTGCGCGGTAAATTTGAATGCGGTTAGAGCCGATAAAATTATAAATTCGGCTTGTAGACATTTCGGCGCATGCGTGAAGCCGATAGAATCGGCTTGCAGACTCCAGAGAGCAAATATATTATGTATCAAAGAAACATGAAATTACATACCAACTTTGGATCCTCAGCTAATCTTTTTCAGAGTTCAATGTTTAACCTCTTCACACCGTTTCATGCGCTCTTCCTTTCCGCGCGCTCCATCTCGCCACAACATAAAATGTCCTCATCCTCAAGGCTTCGATAGTTAAAAGATAAAAGATAAACTAACTATGAAGCCTAATGGTGTTGGTGGACGTTACAAAACCGAGATACAAATTGCTGTTAGGAAAAGAACGATGTAAACCACCGATAAGAACACTACTCACACAGCTGCTACACCGCCACAACCACCAACCCAAACCCAAAACCACCCAAACCAACGCAAAAAATTAGATTGCCACGAACGAAAGTGGTCGGCAGCCAATGCACTCAGTATTAATAATAAAATGACAATCTTCGAACAAACATCATCAGATGGGATCCGATCACGTCAACCTTCGTCACAGTTATAGTCCGAGGTTTACAAGATCACCCGGAAGTTCTTCATCGTTGTTGAACACTTCATCTTCACGCGCATCATTCTTCTTCCTCTTTGTTAAAGATTGTTTGTGACGTCAGCAATTTGTATGCCGCGCCACATTACAGTTCGAAAATATATGTGAAGATAAAGAAGCAGGGACGGCCTCCAGGTTACCAATGAACCACATGCGAGTGAACGCTGCTCTGGTCGCAATGGCGGATTAACGCACGTGCATATGATCACGTGCATATGGTCACGTGCCCAAGGCCCCCAAATGCAATGACGTCATGCAATCAATACAACCCAGATCAGCAGAGATGAGAGATATCGTGAGACCGATCGTGGTCCACAATGTTTCGAGATGAGACCGAGGGTGAGTCTCTTTTTACCCACAAAACACCTCACCTTGTGAGTGGTGATAAACACAGCGTGAAGGGAATGAAACATCTCGAGGAAAGAAAACATTGTCACATGATTAATCGATTTTTAAAAAACGTTTTTCCCTGGTGTTTAACTGGACCAGACATAAAATGAAGGGATGAAGTTGGTATTGGTAAAAAAACAGGTTTCGTGGAATAATGAATAACTCATTGAATGTATAAAAATGTATCAATAATCACATTAATATTCTATAATTTCTATTGTTTTAAATACATATCGATATTGTTTGTCAAATGCACATTATAATATATTGTAAAATGACAAAAGAAGGTTCATGAGTAAATGGAAAAACCCGCGAGTTCGGCGGAACGTTGCGGGGTTTTTTAAATCAGAACTCCTGTCCTGAGGATAATGATGCAACCAAACTACCTGAGGATGATGTGGCAACCAAACTACCCGAGGATGATGTGGCAACCAAACTACCTGAGGATGATGTGGCAACCAAACTACCCGAGGATGATGTGGCAACCAAAATACCTGAGGATGATGTGGCAACCAAAATACCCGAGGATGATGATTCAACCAAACTACCCGCGGCTGATGATGCAAGCAAGCTACACGAGGATGATGATGCATCCAAACTACCTGAGGATGATGATGCAACCAATCTTATCGAGCCGTGATAAAAAGCGAAAAATAGCTCAACTTGAACAGCACTCGGTAGATATCACACCTGCACCAGGTGAACAGTTTCTGTTTTGTTATGAAGCTCAAATCTGGATCCCACTTGAAACAAAACCGAATCGCTTGTTCTTGTCACTTCTCCAACTCATGAACCAAGTTTTGTTATAATCCGTCCACAGGTTTTTCACATCTCGTGCTATATATCGGTTTTTCTCCGATCTCTCATTGGTGAAGAATCTCTGAAAAAATGCTCAGATCCAGAACCGGATCCAGATATTCACCAAAATCAAATCATTTCTTTCACAATAACGCACAAGATCAACCAAAATAGTTCAGAAATCGTCGATTTGGCAAGAACTAAAAAATTTCTAATGAACACACCAATGAAAGTTCTGGGGTGTGTTCATTACTAATCAGCTCTTCCTATTCCGAGTAGATGTATTCCTTGCCCCTTTCCCTGAAGATCCCCAAGTCAAATTATTGGTTGGGTCCTAATAATCCTATTAAGTTGGCAGAACTTATCAAAAAAGAATTCGGCGACGTTTCAAGTGCTAAAAGTTGAGATCTGGCGATTTATTAATTGAATTGGGAGAAATGTTAGGGGCATAGAAAAAGCCACTTAATATGGTATAGAAACGTGACAAAGAGACATTGTATAAATGTCTCTTTGTGTCACGTGCCACGTAACAAAGTATAGAAAAGAAGGGACATTCCATGGCTTGTATAAAATGCCAAACAATAGAAAAGCAGGGACATTCCAAAAAAATCTCTTGTGCATGCTGGACTACTTTTGTGTTCTTAGTAGGAACCAAGTCACGCTCAAGGAAAGTTCAATTAAAGGGTTATACATTTACATTCATATAAAGGGGTAAAGTATAATACATTTACTTCTTCATGCAGCTCTGTGAATTCTACTTCATGCTTCATGCTTCATGTATGAAACTTCCTAAAAGATATCCACTTCATGCAATCAAATTGGGAGGGGGGGGGGGGGGTAAGAAGGGGCATCGAAAAAAATTCACATGTTCACGCCAATTTTTTTGCAATTGCTTCCACATTTGAAACAAAAACATCTTGCCATTGGTTTTTGTGCAGTAAAAAGGCAGATTGATGTATGAATATACAGATAATCGAACTCTCCATATCAGAATGGTTGTCTGTTACTTTCAGTGGTGCAGGAGAAAAGTATTTAATTTCTGCAGACAGGCCTTACTCATTCCTCATGTTTCGGCCTACCTCAAAGTGCTGCCATACCTGTACCGCACTTTCAGCAGATATTTGCGTTCTGCAGTGTTCACATACATAATTCAATTGAAATAAAGTAAAGATTTTAAAGATGTAGAATTTTGTTTTCTGGTATTTTACCACCCACTGATGCAGCGTCTTTTACAATTTACACCACCTTATTTCACAGGTTACATTCGTTTTTGTGGCCGTTGTTTGTGTCCTTCATGACATCCTTAAAAACAGGTAAGTTTCCTGTTTGGAATGATTTTAAGTTTTCCTTGACTGCCAGACAGTAAAAAAACTTCTCCCTTCTCTGCGAATGCATGATCGGGACAAATTCAGAGCCAAAGTTCTGCTAAACTTGCAGGTTTGTTTACAGATTCATGTTTAACATAAAACATTCAATTTAAATTAAGTTGTTCCTCAATCATAAAGTGACGTCTGTTGACAGACAAAGTGAACTGATTGATTAATCCTGCTTTTGGCTTTAAACGTGTGAGGTAAAAAAAACTTGGCTAAAACCCAGAAAAGTTCCAGGATCTCTGAGGACCCTGGACTAGATGGGATCCGTCCACATGGGAGCTCCCCGTGGATGCCCCGGGATCTCTGAGAACCACAGAGGAAATGGGGATCCATCCACGTGGAAGCTCTCCGTGGATGTGGAGAGCACGTCCGTACAACCCACGACCTCTTCGCGAATCCCCTTTTAATCAAAGAGACACTTTTAACGAAACTCATTCTTGCATATTGGCAAAAAAATAATAATAATAAATTTATACAGTTTTGATGAAATATATTAGTGTCATTATAAAAGAAAAGACATAAAAGACAATGGAGAAAATAACATTTATTTCATGGTAAACTCGACCACATTAGAAGTCTGTATTTTATGTTGTTTGTAATCTCAATAACATCAACTAATCACAGATTTAGTGTTGAGTTATTTTTATGTAAAAGTAATCAGGCTGCAAATTCGGTTGAGCATCACAGTCAAACAAAATATAACATAACCGTATAGAAATAAAAGAACACGATTAACAATAACACAGGTAATCATAATACAACCTGTAATGTCACATTTCAAAATGAATGTCGTGTGCAGTTTTCAATTCCAGCACCAACACATGAAGTGGAATTCAAAACAAGCAAAGAAATTCCAAAATGTCAATAACTCCAAACTGACAGTATGAACTCCTTTTTCATTCATTGTCCTTGCTCAGATCGAGAGGGTGTTCTTGTCAGACATCTACTTCCGGATCCTCCAGGTCCTGCATAGTCACTGAGTGAGCTTCAGACATCTAGTACTTCTTTATCCTGAAGTCAAACGCCAGTCTTTCTTTCATGGAGCACCACTCGATGAAGGCCGTCTCATAGTCAAAGTCTTGGAAGTTAGAGGTTTCGGAGTTCAAAGTTATCAACCAATCAACATTCTCAACTCTCAATAAATTCCCATTGTCTGTATTTGTTGCATTGTACTTCAGAATACCACGTTCACCATTAAGTGGAACATGGTCAAACATGGTCATGGTCAGACTGGTCAAACAAGTGGAACATGTCTTTCAATCCTGACAAATCTCACACTCTTACAATGTCTCTCCGAAAGGACCGACTGGACAACCCTCCCATCTACTTTCTCAACAATCCTCTCCAAGAAGTTCTGTTGCTCAAGCTTTTGGGTCTCACTATCTGCCATGATCTTTCTTGGGAAAACCACATTTCCAAGCTGGCCTCCAAAGCCAGTCGCCGACTGGGCATCCTCCGTCGTGCGAAGTCCTTCCTTGGCACACCTGAGCTCCTCACCACATACAAGGCTTTCATCCACAGCTCAATGGAATACTGTTCCCCCCTCTGGGCTGGTGCTCCTGCCTCACACCTTGCTCGGCTTCACGCTGTTGAGGCCAAAGCTTTCAGAATCATTGGAATCTCCTGCGATGTAGTCAACTCCGAGGGCCTTTCACTCACTCAACGCAGGCAGGTTGGTGGTCTTTCTGTCTTCTACCGACTCCTCTCCGGCCTTGCTCCCCCAGCTCTCTATGTGCTCTGTCCCCCCAATATTCCTTCAGGTCGCACAAGATCTGCCTGCAACCCTCTTATGGTTAAACTGCCAAAGTATAGGCTCTCTGCTCACCTTCACTCTTTCATTCCCCTTTTCTCCCGCCTCTGGAACAAACTCCCCCACTCCCTTCAATCCCACTCCTCCCTCCAGGTCTTTCAAACAGCTGTTCACCACCATGTCTTATCTTCCCCCATCGAAAACCTTGATCTTTTCTACCCCCGGTAATTCACCCCAGAGTCCTTGCAGTGTTCATATGTTTTATTCCTCTCCCACCTCCCCCCAAGTCCTCCCGATGTCCCTGCTCTCAAATGTTGTGTTTGTGTCCTTCCCCCTCTCTCCCCATCTTGTCTGCCGCTCCCCTTATTTTTTGTGTTTTGTGTGTTGGTTTGTCTTTTTGTGTGATTAATGTTAGCTCTTTCACGAGCCTCGATCTTGTATACAAAAAAAACAAAAAAAACAAACAAAAAAAAAACAGAGGTGACTGGAACGGTGAGACCGACAGCCACAAGCCGATTCACATTGGGATAATCATCTGGATTCACCTTCACGAACCGTGAATAAAACTCCTGCGCTCACGTGTACTTGGAAACAACGTCTTACAACAATGTCCACTCCAGTCTTACTGCCTCGAGATCAATCGGTCTGTCGGCATTTTTCCAATTCAAGATGTTCCCTCTGCCGTAAAGTTCAACAAGTCCGTCAAACTTGATTCTCCAGCTTCTTCTCCGATTCCTTGACTCCGATTCCGATTCTCCTTGGTTTCTTTTCCATCAACTGTCATTGGAGAAAAGACGTGAAAAGCATTCATTATATATTTGTCTGGAAAAGTCGTTTCCATCCAGGTTAAAATGTCACCCAGAAACAAGTCCCTTTCGGATTGAAACTTGGTGCGCTCTTTGGCAGAGTCTTTGAAATTGTGCATTCACCATTCCGTTAAACCGGAGTCTGGTGGCAGAGCAGGGAAGATGTTCTTCAGCTGCCTCTTGTAGGCCTCATGTAGGCCCCATTCATGTGATGCAAGGACTGCAACACAAATATCCACATGTCGATCTGCTTCTTCAGCTGCGGGCGACTTGGATTTGCCACATGCGTGCTCTTTCTCTAGATGCCAAGAAAGCGGATTGCATTGGTCAAGAAGTGCATAAGCATGGAAAATTTGTAAGTTGCGATATCCTTGGTCAGGTCGATGAATAACGTTTTCCATAATTGATCTGAATGATCCTCTATAGCTGCACGAAGGGCGATGATTATTGATGGGATGAACCCAGCGATGGTCTTTGTGCTGTCGCAGAACGACAAACACCTGCAGCAGATGTGTTTGCAAAAAAAATCATATATTTTCATTCTTTTCATCCTCTGTTTTTCATCGAGTTGCATCCTCTGTCTTCGGCAAGAACCAAGAAGTCTTTTCATCCTCTGTTAGCAGTTCATTAAGGAATTCCAAGTTATGAGACTCTTCTGCTCATCAGTTTCCAAAGGCTCTCTTTCTCTCAGCTTCCGTATGACATTTCTGTAATCACATTAGTCGCTCTTGGTTCTTGTATAAGTTTCCGGCCGAACAAGGAACGACTTTGCTGTCGAGGTCTCAAGGTTGGACCACTCACCTTAGTCTGGAAGTACTGAATTCCTGCCCATGGAGCTCTTCCAGGTGTTTTGGTTCATGGTCCTGATGTAGCAGCTTTCAATACCTCATCATTGTTACCTGAATATTGGTAGATGTTGTGGGTAGTGCCACACGTTGTTGTACCTTCCAGTGTGTGTTCATGGAAGTCCAAGTTATCAATGGCACTTTGAGTGAAAATCGTAAAATCTGAGATTAAAAAGAATTAAGCTTGTTCTTTCAAAGGAAAAATCAGAATAATTGAATTGGTAATCCAGTGTAAAAATGCTTAAACCATTAAAAAACATCACGAGATCCATCTCTCGATATGTGTGCACTGTATTGAAAGATGGAACAATGGTATTTTGCAAGCAAGTAATTGTCTCGGGGTGAAAAGGAAAAAGGAATGAATTAAATCGTAGTAATTGGTGTGTTCATTACTGAGCTTTCATTCCTTGCAAAATTTTATCTTCATGAAATGGACAATTTGATGTTTCCATGGCAAAAATTGTTTTTGAGTGTTTGGAAATTGATTTTTCAAGTATCGTGCTCTGCACAATGGTTTTCTTTTGTTTTGTATACACTAGCATGACTCGATGCACTCCACGCGCCTCACCACACGTCGTTTCAGAGGAATTGGCATCGTTGACCATTTTGGTGTCTTTTGGGTCTTCAGGATCTTTTAAATCCTCTGGGCCTTCAAGGCTATTTTGGGTCTTTGGGGTATTTTGGGTCTTCAGTGTCTTCTTGGGCTTTTGGGTCGAAAGGGTCTTTGGTGTCTTCAGAATGTTTTGGGTCTTCGGGGTATTTTGGGTCTTCGCGGTATTTTGGGTCTTTGGGGTCATTTGGGTCTTCAGGGTATTTTTGACCTTCAGGGCCTTCAAGGGTATTTTGGGTCTTTGGGGTGTTTTGGTGGTTTTAGGGTCTTGGGGGTACTAAAGCGTCGTCAAAGGTCGACCCTTTAATATCAGATGTCAAAGGACTGAGGGGTTTCAGTAGTCTAAACGTAATTAAGATGGTGTTAATAATTTTATTTGAAGACGTTTTGGTCCCAGACAAAAACATATGCGTTTGCTCTATCATTATAAGATAGATGAGACGCAAGGAGGGAAAAATAAAGTTTATTGTCGAGTGCTCAAGTGGCTTAAGTACTCAAGCAAGCACTTCAACAAAACCATTAGTAAGGAACGGTTGGCTTGGCAAGCGATAGCAAGCCGATTGGTAAATGAACACACCCCAAGGTGTGCTACAGGTTGAGGACTATTTTTCTAGTTTGGTAGCTCGTGTAGTGGGAAAAAGTTAATTTTGGGGGGAAAAATGATATATAACACAATAGTTTACAACGTTGTAATTATATTGAGGTTCTATGCAAATCTGACCTATCAGTTGAATGCAGAACAGACTTTTCGGCCCGGTGGAGGTATGCGCTCTACCGAGTGCCGTTCTAGTTACCTGTGCAAGGCCCGAAGAGAGCTGGATGCGCGTTAACGGGATGCGAGTGCGAACCTTCTTCGGGAGCATGGTTAGTGTGTACTCGCATGAAACCAGAGTATTTGCGCAATCTCGAGGCGACAAAGTTACAACAGTACGAAGCTTTCGTGAATCGAGTGAGATCACGTGATGTGGCGGATGGTAATCTATCTGAGGAAGTAAAACTTCATTCGGGCCGGCCAAGGTGTGTGCCCCGAGGGTGATTCCCAGGTGCAGCACCAAGTCGTTCTGGCGGGCTGTGTGCTCGGTGCACGATGAGTCGAAGCGATTATGACGTCACAGCCTACCTGGGGTGTCGTGAAAATCAAGCTCAGACACGACTTGACCTCTGGGTAGGTTTAATGTCATTTAGATCTGTAGTACATCCTGTAAGAATACATGCATGCAACAGGCATTAAAATCAGAGTATTTCATGAGCAATGGTCGATTCAATATAGCAATGGTCCAACAGAGAGGACAGACAGTCAGCGCAGCATTTAGGGGTGTACATACCATTCAAACTACAGGACTATGTCACAGTGAGTTCCGCTGGAGTGTCCGCGCGCCCCGGTTGTCCCGGGTCTTATAGACGCCCCTTCTGTAGCGAGCACACCCTGGGTTCACCTTGGTATAATTTCACTACATTCTCCCCGCCGTTAGTACTATACTGCCGCTCGGCAGGTTGCAAGCAAGCATCAGCAATAAACGAATGGGTCACGTCAATCCACGTCAGTCGGTCCACCCGTAGTGGTCGGGGCGGTGAACTTCCCTGCCAGTTCGTGTTTGGAATCTACCGGGCACGGCGTCCCCAAGCCCGGAGTCCCCCGCGTCGGAATAGCCGCCGGAGGTGGGAGTCGGAGGGGCGCCCCTGTGCCTTCGGGCATGGGAGTGGGGGACGACGGGAGTAACGGTGGTAGTTCCATAGGGGAAGCTTCGGTAGAGTCCATAGACTCGTAGACGGGTTCGTCGATATCCCTGTCGTCGTCCCCACATGGGGCGAGATGGCGTACGGAGAGAGTAGACTCACAGCCATCTGCCGTTAACACGCGAGCATGCTCGGGATTAGCCTGGAGGAACTGCACCTTGTCAACAAGGGGGTCGTACTTGCTAGCGCGAACCGCTCATTTGAAATAGGCGGGCTCTGGTTCAGCGAGCCAGCTGGGTAAAGATTGGATACTGCCGGAGCTTCTAGGGTGGTGGAACAGTCGTTCGTGAGGAGTCTGGTTGGTGGCAGTACATAGGAGAGCCCGTATCGAGTTTAGAGCGGCAGGTAGTGACCACGCCCATTTATTGAGGCCTCGGCCGAGGGTCCGAAGGCTTAGCATGACGGCCCTCCATATAATCCCATTAAAGCGTTCGATCTGCCCATTCGCTTGGGGCCGGTACGGGGTGGTGTAGCTCGAAGCGACATTATGCTGGAGCAAGTAGCCCCTCACCTCCTGGGACAGGAACACCGCACCCCGATCGGTATGCACGTAGGCCGGATACCCAAACATAGAAAACAAATTCTGCAGGCACCGAATAACCGTGGCAGCCGACATATCCCCGCACGGGTAAGCAAAGGGGAATCGGGAATACTCATCGACGATAGTGAGCAGATAGCGAGAGTTGCTCGACATTGGCAGCGGCCCTTTGAAGTCCATCGCCAAGCGCTCCCACGGTCTAGTAGCCCTAACGAGTGTCCCCATAGGAGGGTTATAAAAACGCGGTTTGAGTTCCGCACAGATCGCGCAATCACGGCAGATGCGGCGGATGTCCTCAATCGAGTACGGCAGATTGCCCTCGCGCACAAAATGCGCGAAGCGCGTTACCCCAGGATGACACATAGTGCCGTGCAAAGTGCGCAGCCCCTCCAAAGTTACAACCCCCGCGCAAGTGGCCGGCCTCGATAAGGCGTCAGCGACCAGGTTATCCTTCCCCGGGCGGTATTTGATGGTGTAGCAGAAGTCGGCGAGTTCGATACGCCAACGGGTGATTTTCTCATTCTTAATGCGCTGAGCATGTAAGGTGTCGTACATAAACGCAACACTCTGTTGGTCCGTGATGATTTGGAAACTCCGCCCAAGCAGATACGGCCGCCATCGCCGAATTGATTCGACGATCGCGTACGCTTCCTTTTCGACAGACGAATGCCTCCGCTCGGCGGAGGTGCGAGTCCGTGAGAAGAAAGCCACAGGGCGGCCTCCTTGGGAGAGAGTCGCCGCTATCGCATGATCCGAGGCATCACTCTCCAAAACGAAAGAGGCACTCTCGTCAATCGTCGTGACAGCGGCGCCAGCGATGTCGACTTTAAGGCCCTCGAAGGCCGCCAGGGCAGCCGGGCCCATGGGGAAAGTGTCGCAGGCCACGAGGGGGCGGAGCTTCGCGGAGAAATTTTGCACCCACTTTGAGTAGTGGGCGAACAGTCCTAGAGCGCGTTTCAGCGAAGCCCGATTGCTAGGCGGAGCCATATCGAGCAAAGGGCGCAGACGCTCCTTATCCGGAGAGACGGAGCCATGGGTCACGGTGTACCCCAAAAGGTCTACCGTGCGTAGAGAGTATCGACACTTAGCTGCATTCATGGTTAGGCGATATTTCCGTGCGACCTCGAGGAAGCGTTTCAGATTAGCGTCGTGATGCTCCTGGTCATACCCACAAACCGTAAGATTGTCCAGATAGACAAAGACATCGGTCAAATTCTCCTTCGCAACGAGGTCATCCATAGCCCTCTGAAAACAAGCGACTCCGTTAGTTACCCCAAAGGGAAGTCTCGTGAACTGGTACAACCGCTGACCCGATTCAAAGGCTGTAAAGACGCGATCAGCCCTAGAGATGGGGACTTGATGATACGCACTACGCAGATCGAGAGTGCTATAAACGGAATACAGGGCCACCTGGCGTACCAGGGCGTCCATCCCCGGTAAGGGGTAGGCATCCAGCTGTGTAAAACGATTAATCTTCTGCGAATAGTCGATTACCATGCGCCGGCGGTGGGCCTCACTCCGCAACACTAAGACTAGGGCCCGCCACGGTGACCTACTGTGTTCTATAATACCGTCCTTTAAGAGCAGGGCCGTTTCTTCCGCAATGAATTGCGCGTCCGCGCGAGAGTAGCGCCGCGATTTGACGGCTACAGGGGTACAATCAGTGGTCAGGTTGGGGAACAGTGAGAGTGGCTCCATGTCCATTTGAGCGAGGGCGCACACAGCGAGCGTGTCCGGCCCACCGAAGTCTATTTCCAAACGTCCATGCCGCTTAAGGAATTCAAGTCCTAACAGAACGTCAGCGCATAAAGCAGGTAATACCATGAGATACACGTCCGGGAACGTGCGTCCCTTTATCACAAGTTTCAATTGACACGCCCCTTTTGTGCTCAACCGAAGTCCCTGAGAGGCCATGAAGATCCGGCGGGTGGTCCCGAGAACCGGCCACCCATGTTGATGCACAAGTCGCTGATCGATAAAACTATCCATGGACCCCGTGTCAATCAAAGCTTGCGCAAAAACGCCCGCAACCGTGAGCGGAATGATGGCCTGCGCAAGGCCGGCAGACCCGGCAGGTATTGCACCGGCCGGGCGAGAAGATCGCGCCTCGCGGGTGGATCCCACGCCGGCTGCAATCCTTCGGGCAGCGTCGGCAGGTTGGGCCTCAGCAGGAGCATTGAAGTCAGTTGACTCATCAGCAGTTTCATTTGCCAGAGTGGGTGTGTGTAGGTCGTAAGAGCAGCCGCCAGATGGCGCTCGAGTCACGTGAGAAAGATCTCTGCCGTCTGCAGATTCATATGCCAAAGTGGGTGCATGTAATTTGTAAGAGCCGCCGCCAGATGGCGCTCGCGTCACGTGAGAAAGATCTCTGCCGTCTGCAGATTTATATGCCAAAGTGGGTGCATGTAATTCGTAAAAGCCGCCGTCAGATGGGGCTCGAGTCACGTGCTGCGTTTGCCGCACATCGAGAGGAGTTTCCAAAGCAGGAGCATGTCGCTTGTTTGAAGTAGGCGTTCGAACGCCAGTCAAGGTCGGTCGCGCTGTGGCCGGTCGCATTCGCGCCATTTGTTTCGGCGGCCCGGTGTATCTCACCAAGGTCGGGCGTGTAGCCAGAGGCCCGCGAGAAGGAGAGCGGCTCTTCAAAGCCGAGTGAGGCGCCCCGTCCGGCGCTCGATCCATTGGCTCCGTGATGAGCCCATTCAAGGTCGCGTGGGGACGCGTGCCCCGAGCGGCCTTCCTGCAGACCTTTGCAAAATGGCCCTTGGTGGAGCACAGGTGGCATGTAGCCTCCCGGGCCGGGCATTCAGAGCGAGCGTGCTGCCGATTCCCGCAAAAATAACATTTTGCATACCGGTCAGGCTGTGGCAGGGCAGCGGCGGCAGCAGTGAGGCCGGAAGCGGAGTCCGCTTCAGGAGCTCCCAGAGACTTGGCCGTAGTGGTCGGGTCCTCCTCCGTATCCTCGGTAGTAGCCCTCTCCGGTCGCGCGAGTTGCGAGGTCCCCGCCACGACTCGTGGGTGATCATATGCGGTGGATTGTTCTCGGGCATCTGTGTATACGCGTGCCAGCCATAGTGCCTCTGTAAATGTCAGATCCGCGACCTCCAGGAGCCGGAGCCGCAAGACTCCAGAATTAATTCCAGAGATGAATGAATCTCGGAGCAAGTCGTCCTGCACTTGCTCGTGGGTCCGGACGTCCTGCACGCAGTCTGCCAACAGGTAGCGCAACTCCTGCGCGAAGCGATCGATCGATTCAGATGGTTGCTGTCGCCGCTGAGAGAGTTGATGCCGGCCATGCACAGCGCTCCATGTCTTTACGTAGAGGCGCTTCAGCTCGGCTAGAGCTGTAGCGTACGTCCCAAATCGAGAAATGTTCCGGAAAACGGTGTGATAGACCTTCGACTGTAACACGGACAGCTTCATCGCTGCGGTGGGCTCTGTTTCGTGAGCAGCAAAGTAATTCTCCAGCGTTTTGAGCCAGTGAGTGAACTCCGATGCTGATCCCTCAGCTTGAGGGTCGGCTCCGAGAATCGGTACCACGATCATCTTGTGGTCAGCCATTCCGGCGATCTAAATGATATTAAATGTCGTGAAAATCAAGCTCAGACACGACTTGACCTCTGGGTAGGTTTAATATCATTTAGATCTGTAGTACATCCTGTAAGAATACATGCATGCAACAGGCATTAAAATCAGAGTATTTCATGAGCAATGGTCGATTCAATATAGCAATGGTCCAACAGAGAGGACAGTCAGCGCAGCATTTAGGGGCGTACATACCATTCAAACTACAGGACTATGTCACAGTGAGTTCCGCTGGAGTGTCCGCGCACCCCGGTTGTCCCGGGTCTTATAGACGCCCCTTCTGTAGCGAGCACACCCTGGGTTCACCTTGGTATAATTTCACTACATGGGGTATGTTGAAAGATCGGGGGATGGTCCGATTGTGGGGATTAAAAAAAGGATTTTCAAAGATGTTTGAAAGTGGATGTGCATTTGTAATTAATATCCACGCAGATCTAACATGAGATTTGAATGAATCGTGTGAAGGAATCGTAAAGATCGGATAATGCATTCAAGAGATATCGCTTAATACGAAAAATATTACATACGCAGATTCAAAAAGTTCTCGGATTACGATGGTTGTGTCGATCTATGAGAGCCAAGATTAAAAGTGTCCGTTAAGACCTCAATACAATCGTGATTTAACACAGTATTTTGTTATCTTACTATAATTCACCAAATGTCTGTCCGTCCGTCCGTCTGTTCCCAGGTACCACAAAAACGACTGAACCGATCGCAACGAAATTTTGGGTGGGTATTCCTGGGAGCCCCTGGAGTAAAATAGTCTATATTGTTTTTCCAAGTTTTCCCCAATTTTCCAATTTTTCAAATTTTCAAATTTTTTCCAAACACGATGGAATAATATTTACCGATATGAACAGTGGTGTGGCTTTTATTGAAATTCTACAAATTCTGTTTAGATTTTGATGATTTGCGTGTGATATGATTTAACGGATGTTTATATAAATCGTTTAAAATAAAAAATACCTTCAATTTCTGATATTTTGCCTTTTCATTTGGGCCTCCCAATTGAAGCCCCGCCCATAGGGAGGTACTGTTGCTAGTAGTATCAATTTATAATTGGAATAATGCTGTAGAGATATTAAGGATAAATATGAAGGAATGGTGTGAGGGTTTCTCTGTTCTGACTCTGATATTCGTGAATTCGCCATGTGCAGATTCGCCTTTGACTGGGGATGGAACCATTCAGATGGGTACCTTGCTCGGCCGCTGGTATAATTGAAAAATTAAATAATAGGAGTTTTTCCACTCCTCGGCTTGATCTGTGGATCTTGTGTGAGCTGAACACCTGGACAAGGTTGGCGCATTGTGCGGCTTTTAGGTTCGGGGTGTGCCAAGGGTGGTGAAGTATCAATTCAAACCAGTTGTCTTGTGTGTTGTCAAGAGCTGGCTACCGGAGATGAATCGCAAACCATGGAGTTCAAATCAGTGCTTGATGGAGGAAAATCTGTGAAATATGTTTCAAAATAAGGTAGAAATAGATTATTGGGGTTTCCTCTCATAGGTATTATTTATGTCTACGAATGGACAGATCTGTTGAGACAACAAAGGTTTTTCTTGTGGACGAGTAGGGATCGAGACCGTTTCCTACTCTCCTCTGTTCTTGACCATCACTGGGTGTGCTGTCTCTCGAATGGTCCTGTCTGCCGTTGTTGGTTGTTTGAGATAGAGAGAAGGCAAGCTATCACTGGCATTCTGGGCAATAGACAACGCAAGTAATAAACAGGATGTTACTGACTTCAAACAGTAAGATGATTCATAGATGACTGGAGAAGACCTTTTCAGATGACTGGAGAAAAAGAAGAGGGAGGAGGTTTTTCTTTTCCCAGGCAACGACAATTCCTGGCTGCTGGACTGCGGGGCCAATCATTTTGGGATTTTGGTGCGTGTTCTGCTTCACGACTGTTGCATTGCCTGGGAGTTTTGCATTAATCAATGAAGCGGTTTAAGAGATATAATTTTAAGGGAAAATGTTTGTTGGAATTGTAGCGACCAAACCACATGACCTAAGAAGTCATAATTATCATATAAGATTTTACAGGTGGAATTTCGCCTGTGGTGAAATTTTTTTGTTAATCGGACTAACAGTTGCAGAGGAAAGTGTACTCGTTCTGTGTGGACAAGCAGATAGACAAACAAACAAACGGGCCCGAGTGGGTTAATCTCTCCTCTGGCAAGGGTGGCAAATAATTTCATGGTCATACGAATAATAAATTCTGAACATCTGTGTAAAAGTATCTATTGAGGTGCGGTTTCCCAAATTGATGTGGGTCTGACCCTTCTATGGGCCATGGATGTGGAAGGTGTTGAGAGAAGACTCGATTGCGTGCAGATCGGTGAGATTGGTGTTTTAATGGTCTGCGAGCTTAATTGTTGAGAAGGGATCTTAGTCAAACTTGGTGCAGGAAGGTTTAATGAGGTAAACATGAACCGATTAAAATCTGGGGTCAAGAGGCCAAGAGTCAGAGGCCATGTCAGGTAAACATGTGATAACTTGAGAACAGCTGAATGGGTTTAAATCAAATTTGGCACAAGTATTATAATGACGTAATAATGTGGGCCGAGGCATAATCATCGTGACGTCAAAGAGTGTCATTATGGATGTGTGTTGTGACAGCATGCATGTCCAATGGAGTTATTTGAGATATTTTCCAGATGGGTTGAGATGGGTCCATGTAAAAGGCAAATGCAATCACCGTAGCAAAGTAATATGTAAATGTGGGACACCTAGTAAACTTTTGAATGTTTGGGGAACACATTTTAGGGGTAGGTGGTGCGGGCGTTGCGAAACCCCACAAATAGAAACATTTTCGGTGTCCCTGGGGGCACGCACCTGTTGCATAGGCAGAGACATTGGGAACTGCTGTCTGTAATTTGAGCGTGTGGGTTGACACGGATGGGGGGGGGGGGGGGGTAAAATAATATGGGAAGGATTGATCATAGACATAAAGGGTGTCCGGAAGGGAAGCTGCACACCCAAACAATTATAGATCAGATGGTTAAAAGGGATCAATGGGGGAAATGGGGAGCATGGATACTTAATTGGGTGTTCATAGGATTGATGATATTTGTGGCCATCTTCTCATTATAATAGAGCAAACGTATATGGTTATGTCGTTATGTTGACATGCGAAGGAAACGTCTTCTTCTTCTTCAAATAAAATGAACACCCTCTTAATTAACCCTCTTAATTACGTTTAGACTGCTGAGACCCCTCAGACATTTGACGACCCTTTAATTCCGCCAAGACACTTAAGACCACAAAGACCCCTGAAGACCCAAAATACCCTTAAAGACCCAAAATACCCTAAAGACCCCAAAGACCTCAAAGACCTAAAACACCCCAAAGACCCAAAACACCCCAAAGACCCAAAACACCCCAAAGACCCAAAACACCCCAAAGACCCAAAACACCCCAAAGACCCAAAACACCCCAAAGACCCAAAACACCCCAAAGACCCAAAACACCCCAAAAGACCCAAAACACAACAATGACCCAAAACACCCCAAAGATCCAAATACCCTTGAAGGCCCTGAGGCGCAAAAAGATCCTGAAGACCCAAATGGCCCTGAAGACCCAAAAGACCCTGAAGACCCAAAATACCCTGAAGACCCCAAAACACCCCAAAGACCCAAAATACCCTGAAGACCCCAAAACACCCCAAAGACCCAAAATACCCCAAATACCCTGAAGACCCCAAAACACCCCGAAGACCCAAAATACCCTCAAGACCCAAAATACGCTGAAGACCCAAAACACCCTGAAGACCCAAAACACCAAGAAGACCCAAAACACCCTGAAAACCCAAAACACCCTGAAGAACACAAAGACTCTTAAAGGCAATGAAGACCCAAAACACCACAAAGACCCAAAACAACCCAAACACCCAAAACACCACAAAGACCCAAAACACCCCAAAGACCCAAAACACCCCAAAAACCCAAAACACCCCAAAGACCCAA
Organism: Myxine glutinosa; assembly: GCF_964187855.1. Classification (NCBI taxonomy): domain Eukaryota; kingdom Metazoa; phylum Chordata; class Myxini; order Myxiniformes; family Myxinidae; genus Myxine; species Myxine glutinosa. The sequence goes on along the minus strand of NC_136261.1, from coordinate 433,977,197 downwards.
AACACCCCAAAGACCCAAAACACCCCAAAGACCCAAAACTCCCCAAAGACCCAAAACTCCCCAAAGACCCAAAACACCCCGAAGACCCAAAAATACCCCAAAGACCCAAAACTCCCCAAAGATCCAGAAGATCCACAAAACGCTTAAATACCCAAAGAACCAAAATACCCCAAAGACTCTTAAAGACTCAAAGGAAACAAAAGACCCTCAAGACCCAAAAGCCCTTGAAGACACCGAAGACACAAAATACCCCAAAGACCCTGAAGACCCAAATGGCCCTGAAGTCCCAAAACACCATGAAGACTCAAAAGACCCAAAAGACACCAAAATGGTCAAAGATGCCTATCCCTCTGAAAAGACGTGTGGTGAGGCACGCGGAGCTCGCCGAGTCATGCTCGTTGTTGTAATAATATCCTGCTGTAAAGCTTTGATCGGAGTGTGTATGAAAAGGTTTGCTACAGCAATGGTGGTACATGAACCTCTACAAGTAATAGTACGACACACGCTACGTGCTGTGGAAGTGATGATCGAGAATCCAGAGAACCGGGAACCTGTTCCAGGCAACAATCAAGCTGCGATGGGAGCGAATCCCCCTGAATGATCCCTAACGCCCAAACTTGTAATGCCCCCAACTTATATGGAACGACTGTCGAAGATGCTCAATGGCATAGATGTGTATGATACGTCAACCAGAACCTGCACAAGGCTGTGGGCTCACTGTATGTGCGTGAGGCCTTTGCTGGAGAAGGCAAGCAAATGGTGGAAGTTACGATTTCTCAGATACGAGAGGTTTTCATCAAGAAGTTGGCTGAGATCAATTGGATGGACCAGGAAACAAAGAGCAAAGCTCAAGAAAAGGCCGAAGCCATAATGGAATGGATTGATTATGCAGACTACATCCTGCTCGATGATAATCCAAAACTGGACGACGACTTTGCACAAGTTTCTTATGAAGAGGATACTTACTTTGAAAACATTCTGGTGAATAACAAAGCTGCAATGCAGAAAAATCTCGTAAAACTTCGACAACCTGTCGACAAAGAGGCATGGGTTGGGAACACTGCAGAGGTCAACACATTTTATTTGCCCAGTCGCAACCATATAGTGTTCCCAGCTGGAATTCTGCAATGACCTTTTTTCAAAGGGACAACCAAAATCTCTGAACTTCGGCGGCATTGGTATGGTGATTGGGCATGAGGTTAAGCATGGCTTTGACGACACTGGACGTAATTTTGACAAGGAAGGAAACATGTTTAATGAGTGGAGTAATTCAATTCATCGGCGGTGGGCTTCAAGAAGGAATCAAAATGCAGTAGGAGATATGGAAAGTTCATCAGGAGGAGATACCGAACCGAAAATTGCAGAATAAATGCAACGTCCAAATGTACTTCTCGAGGGATATACAGAGACCTATGGCGTGCTTGAAAAGGGACAGGAGGAGGTCGATGTTGATATGCACGAAATTGGGTAATTACCCTTGGTGGATGGAGAGTCTCTTCTCTGGTGGAACTTCCAGGCATTCCAACTCCATGGTTCATTCTTTAATAGAGGATGTGGTGGCACCCCAAAGATCTAGAGGTTGCATTCATCTGCCAGAATTGACAGCCTCACATGGAGCGCTGGTCTGGTTTGACTAAGACCGATGTAAATTAACAATTTCATTGCAGACAGGGATTTGTCCTACAGAACAAGCATAATTGTCCTGCAAGGACAAAATGGACGAATTGTGGAGCAGACATTATTTACTAAGCAGAATAAAAATAATTGTAATCAGAACGAAGATAATAAAACTGAACTTTGAACGTTTAAACTAAATAAATATATTTCCTGCTCGGCAACAGTATATACTAACCAAGCTGTGAGTGCAGGTACAGTAATTGGAGCTAAGGCATATCACAGGCCACGTCGAGAATGTTGTTGCTTGAAGCAAGAGAAAAAGTTGTAAGTCCACTCGTGTGGCACTGCTGCGACGATGTTTATGCTTGAGGCTATGAGAGTTGCAGGTCCAGTTGTCTGAGTGACCCAGCCTGGAATGTTACAGTTGTAAAGAAAGTTTGCAAACCCCACAAGATGTTGTTTTCAAGCTGGCACGCAAACCATGGATTAATGAACATTATCATATGAACTGTGTTTGACATTTGACACACAAAGGGAATAGGGATGATAAAATCTGAGCTGTCCTGAGATGACAATCTGGGCTACGTAACACCTGTCTTGAGTTCTGCATATACAGTCACGTGAAAAAGTAAGTACACCCCATGCAAATTTTAGACTTTTTCAACATATTTCAACATTTCAACATATTTCGAAAAGATCTCGCGAGATCTTGGAGACGGCGGCAGGGATTTTCGAAGCTCCACACGGTCTCCACGTTTTTCGAAGTTAAGTCTGTTCACAATTGTATTTTGTCGAAACTGTATTTATCTTTCGGTGTGTGAAGTTATTGTGTGCAACTTTGGTTGTTTCTCGGTGTTTATCTTTCATAAATTGATCGTCTGTTTGCCGTGTCGCGAGCAAGGCCTTGTACAGTGTGCACTGTACAACCTTGAGGCTTTGTTTTTCTCTCAGTGGTCCGTCGTTTGTGATCCAATAACTTTCGTTCTCTGTATTCCCAGTCTTTTCACCCATAGCCTACTTCCTTGTGTAAATCTCAACTCAAAAAAAAAAAAAAAAAAAAAAAAAAAAAAACATTTCCTTCTCTGTTCTCATTCGTTTATTCATTCTTATTCGTTCGTTCGTTCTTCGACCACGTGTTTCTCCCCCATTTCCCCAGATAGTTTTCACTCATTAACCTTCAATGTTTACACTTTCCCCTCAAGTTATGTATTCCGTCATATTTTATAACACCTTTTTCTTCTTCTTCTTTAAAAGGCTGCTTTCGACTTGCTCACCAAATCAATTCATCCCAAAAAAAATATCCATCTCCTATAGTGCCTTTTTTCTACATTCCCTAAACTCTCCTGCACTCCATCCTCCATCCAGCGTCCTTAAACGTATTTTTAACTCGAAGGTCACAAGAAACTCATTTTGCAATAAATGTTCGTTTCCCATAAATCGTACACTTTCAAAAATCCAATCTCACCCCTCCCCTCCAAATCTTCCCCATAACCCCTCCCCTCCAAATCTTCACCATCACCCCTCCCCTCCAAATCTTCTCCATCACCCATCCCTTTCAAATCTCCCCCCTTGCCCCCTCCCTCCTAAACTACCCCCTCACCCCTCCCCGCCAAGACGCCCCCTCACCCCTCCCCTCCTAGACTCCTGCCTCACCCCTCCCCTCCAAATCTCCCCCATATCCCATCCCTTTCAAATCCCTCCCCTTGTCCCTTCCCTCCCAAACTCCCCCCTCACCCCTCCCCTTCAAATCTCCCCACCCTCATTGCTTCTCAATTTCCCCCCGCTCACTCCCCCTCCTCAAAGCGTCCTCCCCGCTTCTTCCCCCTTCAAACTCTCACCTCCATCTCCCTCAACCTTCTGCCTCGCTCTTCCCCCTCCTCAAATAACACCTCATTGTGGCTCACCCAATCACCATCAAACCTTTTGTCCGCCCCATCCTTCCCTTTCTCCAAGCTATTCTGAAATCTCTGACACACCTTCAACAGCTCTCCCTACCTCTTCCACCTCTTCCACATCTTACCCTACCCCTCCTCCCCCCTGTTCTGTATCTGATGCTCCCCCTTCCTCTTCATTAACGGTATGGACCTCAAACATCCGGGGCCTTCGTTCAAACTTAACTGATCTCTCCATACAGGTTGCTTCTGTCAAACCAGACGTGATCTGCTTAACAGAAACTTTCCTCCTTTATGATGTCTCTGATTCCATAGTATCTCTCCCGGGCTACTCCCTCCTCCGGTATGATAGACCTGAGCCTCGTCCTGGAGGCGGGGTTGCTATCCTTATCAAAAACTCTCTTCCTCACTCGCCCTGCACTGCACTCTCTCCACCTCACCCCCAGGAATACCTCTGGCTACGGCTTCCCCTTCGCTCCCACCTCTTGTTCATATGTGTGTTGTACCGTCCACCAAACAGTGATGACTCCATCTACATCTCGCTGTCTGATGATATGGACCAACTTCTATCTACTCATCCCAACTCTCTCTTCCTCATATGTGGTGATTTCAACTGTCATCATGCCAGTTGGCTGGGTGTGGGTACCTCTCTCACCAGCCATGGCTCCTCAGCAAAGGACTTCTGCGACTCACTGGGACTGACACAATCTGTCAATTTCCCGACCCGGATCTCAGTCAACGGAACATCTTCTCTTCTGGACCTGGTTACGACTAACTTCCCTGAAAATGTCTGCTGCTCTTCTTCTGCTCCGATCGGATCATCTGATCATGTCCTTGTTAAAGTGGACATCTCTCTGACCATCCTCAGGGAGCCTGCTCAGCGTCGACGAGTCTGGCATTTCACTCAGGCCAACTGGCACGTTCTTCAAGCAGCCATCAATCATCTGGACTGGTCTCCCATCTCTACCACCTCTGACATCAACTCATCCTGGGAATTCTTCCAAAAGTAAATTGCTCTCTCTCATGCACAGATTTATCCCATCTCGTCTTCAGTTGTCATACCCTTCCTCCCGTCCATGGTACACGGAATCTTGTGGTGAGGCTGTTGCCCAGAAACAACTTGCCTTCGTCTCCTGGAAAGCAAATCCAACGGAAGGAAATCTCATTTCCTTTCACAAAGCCCGAAACAAGTGTGCGTCCACCCTCAGGAGAGCCAGGAAACAATATCTCTCCATTCTCAAGACCGAACTCTCTTATCTGTCTCCCTCTTCCAAATCCTGGTGGCGTCTGGTCAAATCCGTTTCTGGTGTTTGTTCCCCCTCCATCCCCTCCCTTACCTCAAACGGCTACACAGCTGACTCCGCACGTGAAAAAGCTGAATGCCTCAACTCTGTGTTTGCCTCTAAATCTTGTGTCCCAAACCCATCCCTCTCTGTACCCACCATACCCAGTCGTACCCTGCTGCTCCTGGACTCCGTGTCCTTTCCTCCTGACAAGGTGGAAAAGTTTCTGTCAACCCTCGACTCTGATTCTGCAACTGGACCCGACGGCATCAGCCCACGGGTCCTAAAATCCTGCTCTGCTGCTCTATCTCACCCTCTCTCTGTTCTCTTCACCCTCTCTTTTGCTCAAGGTCAACTGCCATCTGCTTGGAAATCAGCCAACATCACCGCTTTGCACAAAAAAGGTGCAAAAACAGATCCTAGCAACTACAGACCAATCAGCCTTCTCCCAATTATCAGCAAAGTCATGGAATCCATCATTGCTTCTGATATGAAATCTTTCCTCTTCTCCAATGGCTTGATCTCTGATCATCAATTTGGTTTCAGACCAGGTCACTCTACTCTGGACATGCTGCTTCTGCTGTCTCAACAATGGATGGAGGTCCTCAATGCCAAACAGGAAATTAGAGCTGTCTCCCTCGATATATCACGTGCCTTCGACACGGTCTGGCACCCCGCTCTGCTCACCAAACTCTCCTCCTTTGGTATCCATGGAAATCTCCACGCATGGCTGGCGGACTTCCTCTCTAGTCGTCGTCAACGTGTGGCCCTGAATGGGTTTCTCTCATCTCCTCTTCCTGTTCAGGCTGGAGTTCCCCAAGGCAGTGTTCTGGGCCCCGTGCTTTTTCTGGTCTTCATCAATGATCTCTCTGACTCTCTCGAAAATCCTCTCTATCTCTTTGCTGATGACTCCACTCTCTGCCGCTCCATTCCTCTTCCCTCAGATCGGCAGTCTGCTGCCTCCTCACTCTCTGAAGACCTGGACAAAATCACAGACTGGTCAAACAAGTGGAACATGTCTTTCAATCCTGACAAATCTCACACTCTTACTATGTCTCTCCGAAAAGATCGACTGGACAACCCTCCCATCTACTTTCTCAACAATCCTCTCCAAGAAGTTCTGTCGCTCAAGATTTTGGGTCTCACTATCTGCCATGATCTTTCTTGGGAAAACCACATTTCCAAGCTGGCCTCCAAAGCCAGTCGCCGACTGGGCATCCTCCGTCGTGCGAAGTCCTTCCTCGGCACACCAGAGCTCCTCACCACATACAAGGCTTTCATCCGCAGCTCAATGGAATACTGTTCTCCCCTATGGGCCGGTGCTCCTGCCTCACACCTAGCTCGGCTTCACGCTGTTGAAACCAAAGCTTTCAGAATTATTGGAATCTCCCGCGATGAAGCTATCTCTGAGGGCCTTTCACTCACTCACCGCAGGCAGGTAGGTGGTCTTTCTGTCTTCTACCGACTCCTCTCCGGCCTTGCACCCCCAGCTCTCTCTGTGCTCTGTCCCCCAAATATTCCTACAGGTCGCACAAGATCTGCCAGCAACCCTCTGATGGTTAAACTGCCGAAATCTCGGCTCTCCGCTCACCTTCACTCTTTCATTCCTCTTTTCTCCCGCCTCTGGAACAAACTCCCTCACTCCCTTCAATCCCACTCCTCCCTCCAGGTCTTTAAAACAGCTGTTCACCACCATCTCTTATCTTCCCCCATCCAAAACCTTGATCTTTTCTACCGCCGCTAATTCGCCCCAGATCCACCTTGTTTGAAATTCCAACTTCTTTCCTGGAAGTCCTGGCAGTGTCCATATGTTTTATACCTCTCCCACTGCCCCCTTCCCACGCCCCCCCCCCCCCCCCTAAAGCCCTTGCCCTCTCTCAGATCTCTCGATGTCTCCATGTCTCTCGGTCCCTGCTCTCAAATGTTGTGTTTGTGTCCTTCCCCCTCTCTCCCCATCTTGTCTACCGCTCCCTATGTTATATGTTTTATGTGTCGGTTTGTCTTTCTGTGTGATTAATGTTCGCTCTTTCACGAGCCTCGATCTTGTATACAACAAAAAAAAAAAAAAAAAAAAAAAAAAAAAAAAAAAACATACAGCTATTTGATCTTCATTTCAACAATATTGATAGATAAAGGTGATATAATATAACAAATATCATGAAACATTTACATTTTGTAGTCCATTGCATAATTTAAATAAGCATAAATGCAAATTTCGCATGTGGAAAAAGTAAATACACCCTTGGCTCTAATAGGTAGTATTGCCCCATTTGGCAGAAACAACCTCAAGTAGGCGTTTCTTATAACTGTCTACCAGTCTATGACATCGACTGGGAGAAATTTTTGCCCACTCCTCCATGCAGAATTCTTTCAGCTGTGCGATGGTTGAGGGGTTTCTTGCATGCACAGCTTGTTTCAAATCCCCACACAACATCTCGATGAGATTTAGATCCAGGCTTTGACTTGCACATTTCAGAACCCTCCATTTCTTTGTTTTCAGCCATTCGTTGGTGGATTTACTGGTATGTTTAGGGTCATTGTCATGTTGCAAGGTCCACCTTCGGTTGAGCTTCAACTCTCCGACAGATGGCCTCACATTATCGTCAAGCAACCTCTGGTAAAATGAAGAATTCACAGTGGATTCATTGATGGTGAGCTGCCCAGGACCCGATGCAGCAAAGCTGCCCCAAACCCTAATATTTCCACCACCATGCTTTACAGTTGGTATCAGGTTCTTGTGGTCAAATGCTGTCTTTGGTTTTCGCCAAACATGTCTTCTGGTACTGTGGCCAAATAGCTCTACCTTTGACTCATCTGTCCAGAGCACATTGTTCCAGAAGTGCTGGTCTTTGCCTATGTGTTCATTGGCAAACTTTAGTCTTGCCCTGATGCTCTTTCTGGACAGCAAAGGTTTCCTCCTGGCACACCTCCCATGTAGATCAAATTTGTGCAGCCTCTTTCTCATGGTAGACTCGTGCACTTTGACATCAACAGTGGCAAGAGCTACCTGTCGGTCCCGTGATGACATTCTGGGGTTCTTAGAGACTTCTTTCAGCATCTTGCGGTCTGCTCTCGGGCTGAACTTGCTGGGGCGGCCTGGCCTGAACAAGATGGCAGTTGTTTGGAATCTTCTCCACTTGTGGATGATCTTCCGGACAGTCGAATGATTGATATCAAATTGTTTGGAGATCTTTTTAAATCCCTTCCCAGACTCATAGGCATCTATAACCTTTTCTGAAGGCTTCAGAAAGCTCTTTTGATCTCGGCATGGTGACGCCACACACATGAAAATCAAAGAGCGAACCAAACTAAATGGCTGAGGTTTAAATAAGACAGGTTCCTCCAAGATCCTCTCTAACGATGTTCTAATCATTTGCACCTGAGCTGGTGCATCTGCTTCTAATTTTAGGTATTTGAAGTAGTGATAAATGTCTTCTAGCTTGCAGGTCCAGTTGTCTGAGTGTTTGGCCATTCCAGTCGGTATTTGTCCATTCGTAGGGGTGTACTTATTGGCCATTCCCCTACTTATATGTAGGCCCCCCTACTTATATGGAACTGTTGAAGATTCTCAATGGCACAGATGTGTACAATACTTCAACCAGAACCTGCCCAAGGCTGTAGGCTCACTGTACGTGCGTGAGGCCTTTGCTGGAGAAGGCAAGCAAATGGCGGAAGTTACAATTTCTCAGATACGAGAGGTTTTCATCACCAATAAGACTTATATAAGTTTTCATTTCAATACGTTTTCATCATATTTATACACCAATAAGACTGAAGGCCCAAAATAATAGAAAAGTGGTTTACCTTTGGCCTATGTTGACCTTTTGGCCTATGCTGATCTCAAAAATAGTTGTTGGTTGAATTCAGTTAGCTGATATGAAAATCCGATGCAAATTTCAAGTCAATCGGAAAATTGAGGATTTTAGAAATCTGGCCTATGTTGACCTTTTGGCTTCTGTTGACCTCAAAAATAGTTAGGAGTTGAATTCAATGATTAGACATGCAAATCGTCTTCAAATTTTAAGTTAATCGGATGAAAATTGACACTTTTAGACATTTGGCCTATGTTGACCTTTTGGCAGTTGTTGACCTCAACAATAGTTGGTGGTTGGTTTCAGTAAACTGATATGCAAATCCTATTCAGATTTCAAGTCAATCGGATGAAAATTGAGGATTTTTTAATTTTTAAGAAAAGTGGTTGCCATCCGGCCTATGTTGATCTTGTGATTTACGTTGACCTCAAAAATAGTTGTTGGTTGGACTCAGTTTGCTGATATGAAAATCCGATTCAAATTTCAGGTCAAATCGGATAAAAATTGAGGATTTTAGAAATTTGAAAAAAAAAAGTGGTTGATCTTTGGCCTATGTTGACCTTTTGACATGAAAAATATTGCCGCGTGAATACCCTCTTGGTTAAGACCGTGGGATCACGGATAGCCTGAACGTGCTTTAACTCCGAGGCGATGATCAATTGCGGATTTGACTATGCAAGCACGGGCAAAAAGGAGGAAGAAGCAGCGAGCTCTTACCTCATGGCTCGCGCGCACCAGCGTCTTCAACCTGCAAATTAATAACTCAAACGAACGTGGAGGTAAAATGTACAAAAATAAACAGGTTTATGACACAGAACCCGATACAAAGGATATGCGACGGAAGAACTAATTCTAAATTGGGACGTCCCCACACACATTTCAAATACGAGACAAAGGGAGATTGAATAAAATAATTGTCTTGTCGAGTGTTTGTGAATGTGAGCTTATCTCCATCTGGCAGTGTGAGGGATTGTCTGGCTCGAGCACGTCGTCCGACGCAGCTCTGTTTGGCGCAAACTGCCTGGTCTTTGGCACGGAGCGGCCCTTGACGCGCCGGCTCGTCAGCGCTCCAACGCAAGCCTCGCTCGTCGTTCGTACACCAAGGCAAGGAAGAGAATAGACGGCGTTCCTTCTCTCCACCGTTGTCCGAACTGCTTGTTCCTCCACCAGGACCAAAGCAAGAGAAGGCCCAACATGAAGGAACAGTCAGGAGCAAGAGGCCAAGGGAAGAGAAGAGGGGAAAGAGAGAACCAAAATGCCGGCGAGCAAGTCGTTTTGTCACTCGCGGTGTGACAGCCGCTCTCTCCCTCTACCAACCAGTGCCTCGTTTACTTCTCACCTTCTGACATCACCGACGCTTGTCCTTCAATCAGCGACCTGCTTCTAAGTCATCGTTTTGCGCCTTCCGCACTGATTGGCCAAATGTTTGCGTCTTCCGCACTGATTGGCCGAGGTGTCAGTGGTCGGTGGCCAATCAGTGTGCTGTTCCTTTACCTTTCTTACACCCCAATTACGGGGAAGCTTTTTGTCCCTTCCCCGACCAATTACACATTCTCCTGGGCGTGGCTCTCAGCCTGCCTGGCACGATGTTTGTCACCCATGGTGGCATACTGCGTGGCTGCTGCCTGTTGGCTCTTCCAAAGTCATTGTGGCGGTGGGGGAATTATTTAATGTGTAGTGCGCTAATGGGCCTATCTAATGTCTATGCCTATGGGATATATTGCCATAAGGGACACTGGGATGCTCACAGAGGGAACGACACACACGGGAATTTTACCCATAATCCCCGTACTAATTAGCATGCCCCACCCCCTCATAACAGGGATGAAGATACAAGCTTAATCCAACATTCGGGCTACACAGAAATTATAAGTGAGGTTCCCCATCACGACAGCCGGACACCTATGTATGCAGATCTAACTGGATCTAGATATTCCTCTACCCCAAAATCATAACAATATAGAGGATTTTGTCAGACCACGAACTCCACCACTTGGTGAAGTTTCCTGAAGATCTGTTTGAAATTACCTGTAGGCAACTATAAATGATCAGACAGACAAGCAAAAAAAATATGTCACCCACAGGGTGAACCGTATCTTGCCAAAATGTGAAAATTCCGTTTTTTCGTCATGACGTCATCAAATGACGTCATAGCGTCAAACTGTTTACAGATCTGGGAAGCACTCATCAAGGGCATTCATATGAGGTATTACTCGATATGGTACCTACGATTTCAAAATTTGACCTTGGGGTCAATAATTTTCGACCTCCAGCGCTAACCATGAAGGTCAAGGCCGATCGCCACCAAAAACTAATCAGCTGAGCGCCGGACCATATACTAGATTCCCATGAAGTTTGGAGACGATCCGATCAAAGTTACTCAAAAAATTAGTGTTTCGTCGACCTCCATGATTGACCACAAAGTGACCTTGACCTTTGACCTTGACCTTCAAAATTTTGTGTGCTGAAGGGTATCTCTATAGGACTCTGATATGCGAAGTTACAGGAGTTTCCAATAATAACTGTGGTCTACAGAGTGATCTAAACGTGAAAAAAAAATGATTAACCACAAACAAAAAAACAAACATACAAGCTGACTAATACATCTTGCAAAAACTTCGTTTTGGCAAGATAACAAACACACAAACAAACACACAAACCAAAGAGATCAACATACTTGTCTTAAAAAAAAATTTTTTGCCAAGCAACAAACAGACAAACAGATTGAGGTGAAAACATAACCTCCTTCTACCTTCAATGGCAGAGGTAAAGATACCTGTTTTCAGTAACTTGTTCAGGAACTCAAGTTGAAGCTGAGATGAACTAAGAAAGGTCATGTGACATGGCAAAGTTAAATGCACCAACACTAGGAGGAACTGTGCTGTGAGAATGAACTATGTGAGAGAGAACCCATATATGTATTCATTACATATGGTTGAGCAGAACCGCGAGTGCACTATGGCCAGTGGCATGAGCGATCGGTGAAGCAAAACATCCGGTCTATCTATTTGTACACACTAAATCAAGCCATTTAGGAAATGAGACAAAAACGGACAGGATGTAAAACCACATACCAAAGAAAAGGAACGTATTTAGAAGCACACAAGATTCAATAATAAATGGGGCACGTATTTACAAGCACATCAAACAATAACCAAACATCAAGAAAGGCACAAAAGAGCAGATCTTACTCATAGCACTTATTTCCCTCTGAGGCATTCTTACTTATTTATTTATACACAAGACATGGCTCCAACTGAATAATTAAGGAAAAAATAAAGAGAGGAAGTAAAGAGGGTAAAGAGGGAGGGCGGCAATAAAGAATAAAGCAGCAATAAATAAATAAAGTAAAGAGGATAAAGCAGCAATGCCGCATGCTGGAAGATGTTATTTATTTATTTGGCAAGGGGGCTGTGTACTTTGAATGTATCTGTACTTGTTTTTTTAGTTTGTGGAATAATTCTTCCTGCTTGGTCTAGCCGGTGGCCACATCGACTTGAATCTCAACCTTTTAGTCGGGGGAGGGGGTTGTCCCACTTTTCTCTTCTTTGGAAGTCTGTATTTAAAGGTATGCCCTCCATTAACAATGCTTTACCATTGGTGTTGAGAAAAATGTGGGAGCAACCAGCTGTGTGGACTTCCACATTGGGACCTGTGTAACTGAACTGCTCGGCAGCAATCAGTGATGGCATGAAGTGCAGTCATGCCATGATGGTAAATGCTATGCAAGGCTTTCAACTGTTTTGGTGAACAACTCTCGGTTTGATCAGGATTACTTATGGGGATATGGACAACTCCAAACTCTCCACTGACTGATAGATCATTGATGATAATGTGCCATTACATATTCAAAATAACACAGACAACAATTTGTGTTTTGAGGACCTATCTTCTCTTTATTGTGAAACTCTTCACAAATTCAAGTTTGATGAAAAACATAGGCAGGAGTCTTCTTCGGATAAACAATTTTACACAAGGGTGTTCTCCCCATATCACACATGGCAATGAAACGTGGACTACAGCAAAGATTTTTTTCAAAATTGCTGATCAAACTGCAATGGAAACACGCCATCTGAGCATAACCAAATAGGGACAGGCAACTAAATTAGACATAAAACAAAATTCCGAAACGCTGATCATAAAAAAAAAGAGAACAAAAAAAATCGAAAAAGAAAAAAAGCAAAAAGGAAGTTCTCCCAGAATTCAAAATCTCCCCCTCCATTTTCGGTAAACGATAACAATTCATGAACCAGTTTGTGAAAATTCACTCATAACTTTGTTCCAAGGGCTCTTGTTAGAATCCTCACTGAACCTCACTGTACACTGTCAGCCTCCACTGTAGTTTGTTTGTCATGATATTCCCCAGAATGCTTTTGACGTACTCAGTTTGAGTTTTCTTAATCATCCGGATTCCCTGTTGCTCTGGTTATCAGTGGTACAATTTCAGATTTCTTCAATTTCGAAAATCTCTTCTTTTTTTTTTGGTATACTGAATCGAGGCTCGTGAAAGAGCTAACATTTATTTCACAAACAAATCAACCAGACAAACAAAATATACAAAAGAGGGAGCGGAAGCCAAGATGGGGAGAGAAGGGGAAGCACACAACCACAACATTTGAGAGCAGGGAGAAGTGTGGGAGGGAGAGGGCTTGGGGGCTCTTAACCTCATTTTTCATATCTTGGTATTTCAGATGTCTGTTCTCCTGTATGGATATTCCTATGCATTTTTAAACTGCCTTTTCGAAAAAAACCTTCATCACACATCGAGCATTTGTGCGGTCGCTCTCCTGTATGGACCCTCAAATGTAATTTCAAATTGTCTTTTCGAGAGAAAGCTTTATCACATATCGAGCATTTGTAAGGTTGCTCTCCTGTATGGACCCTCAAATGTAATTTCAAATTGTCTTTTCGAGAGAAAGCTTTATCACATATCGAGCATTTGTAAGGTTGCTCTCCTGTATGCATCCTCGTATGTAATTTCAAATGGTCTTTTCGAGAGAAACCTTTATCACATATCGAGCATTTGTAAGGTTGCTCTCCTGTGTGGATCTTCATATGCCTTTTCAAATGATTTTTATGAGAGAAAGCTTTATCACATATCGAGCATTTGTAAGGTCGCTTTCCTGTATGGATCCTCATATGTGATTTCAAATCGCCTTTTTGAGAGAAGTCTTTATCACATATCGAGCATTTGTGGGGTCGCTCTCCTTTATGGATCTTCATATGCCTTTTCAAATCGCCTTTTTGAGAGAAGTCTTTATCACATATCGAGCAATTGTAAGGTCGCTCTCCTGTATGGATCCTCATATGTGATTTCAAATCGCTTTTTTGAGAGAAACCTTTGTCACATATCGAGCATTTGTCAGGTCGCTCTCCTGTATGGATCTTCATATGCATTTTTAAACTGCCTTTTCGAGAGAAACCTTTATCACATATCAGGCATTTGTGAGGTCGCTCTCCTGTATGGAGCTTCATATGCATTTTTAAACTGCCTTTTCGAGAGAAACCTTTATCACATATCGAGCACTTGTGGGGACGTCTTCCAGTGTGGATCCTCATGTGTATTTTGACGTTACTTGTTGAGGCAAAATCCATTCTGCCCACATTACACTTATAACGTATTCGTCTTTCTGGAGCCTTTTTGTATTTGTTTAATTTAATGTTCGTCTTGGTGTTGGGAGGCCCAGGCATGCACTTGTATTTTATCGGAAGTGAGTCTTGATGTCGTGATTGTTTCTTCAAAAATGGCTTTTTCCTCACCGTCAAGCTGCGACTGGACCTTATTTGTCCCATATTACTTCTGGATTGTTCTATGGAAATAAAGAACACAACATTTTATTTTTTGGTCAAAATCAAAATGCAAAATATTTGACACTTTTCTAAAAAAGATATATTTTCTCAACACAAAAGATTGCATGTCAATTTTTTACATTTCCACTCACCACTTTCTAAACAGGAAGCACTTCCATTTTTCATGTAAATATCATCTGAACCTTCCTTTGCAGAAGCACATTGTGAATCTTCTGTGACAGATGAATCGTTGTTGTGTTGTCTGCCTTCCACATTTGCAGGATAAATATCACCTGTGAACAAATCAGCATTGGTCTTTTGCAGGGAAATTAGATTGAGAACCATGTTGAGAGTTCTTAGAACATGGTACGCTTTGGAATGTATACTTCAATTTAAATATAATAAGGAAGTTAAAGATCGTTAATTTGAAAAATTCCGGATGTTAAGCGTTATTGAATTAGTCTTCCACATCACCGTCATACACCACCCTATTAACATGTACAGCACTGCTAAACTGTAGGTTAGTGGAAGTAACAATTAGGCGATTTGTGTTCAACAGTTTTCAAGTGTGTAATTCAATTTAAATCAAATAAAGATTGCAAATTTCATAAAAAAATAAATTCTGGAATTTACCGGCATTAAAAATTCTCCAAATTTCCTTTCACAAAGCTCTGGTCAAATCTGTCTCTGGTGTTTGGTCCTCTTCCCTTACCTCAAACAGCTACACATCTGACATTGCACATGAAAAAGCTGAATGCCTCAACTCTGTGTTTGCCTCAAAATTCTGTGTCCCAAACCCATCGCTCTTACCCACCATAACCAGTAGTACCCAGCTGCCCCTGAACTCTGTCACTCTCTCCCAACAAGGTGGAGAAGTTTCTGTCAAACCGCGTCTCTCATTCTGCAACTGTACCAGAAGACATCAGCCCACGGGTCCCAATATCCTGCTCTGCCGCGCTATCTCAGCCTCTCTCCATTCTCTTCACTCTCTTTTCCTCAAGGTCATCTGCCATCAACTAGGAAATCAGCGAATATTACCGCTTTACACAAGAAAGGTGCAAAAACAGATCCCTACAACTGCAGACCAATCAGCCAACTCCAAAGCCTACCACAGCAAGGTCATGAAATCCATTTTTACTTCCGATATTAAATCCTGCCTCTTCTCCAATAGCTTGTGTTGTATAAATCAAAGTCTCACAACTGCTTCTCATTTCGAGTTTAATCAGAATCGATCTCAAACAGCATCTAAGAAAGAATACAGGACAGCAATCATTCATAAACACTAATAAGCATCAGGGGTATATACAGTCATGTGAAAAGAGTAAGTACACCCCATGTAAAGTTTTGACTTTTTCAACATATTTCAACATACAGCTATTTGATTTTCATTTTAACAATATTGACAGATAAAGGCGATATAATATAACAAATATTTTCGCTCTTTCACGAGCCTCGATCTTGTATACAAAAAAAAAAAAAAAAAAAAATCATGACACATTTACATTTTGGAGTCCATTGCATAATTTAAATTAACATAAATGCAAATTTCGCATGTGGAAAAAGTAAGTACACCCTTGGCTCTAATAGGTGGCATTGCCCTCTTTGGCAGAAACAACCTCAAGTAGGCGTTTCTTATAACTCTCTACCAGTCTCTGACTGACTGGGAGAATTTTTTTTCCCACTCCTCTATGCAGAATTCGTTCATCTGTGCGATGTTTGAGGGGTTTCTTGCATGCACAGCTCGTTTCAAATCCCCACACAACATCTCGATGGGATTTAGATCCGGGCTTTGAATTGGCCATTCCAGAACCCTCCATTTCTTTCGTTTCACCCATGCCTTGGTGGATTTACTGGTATGTTTAGGGTCATTGTCATGTTGCAAGGTCCACCTTCGGTTGAGCTTCAACTTTCCGACAGATAGCCTCACATTATCCTCAAGCATCCTCTGGTACAATGAAGAATTCATAGTGGATTCTCTGATCGTGAGCTGCCCAGGCCCTGATGCAGCAAAGCTGCCCCAAACCATAATATTTACACCACCATGCTTTACAGTTGGTATCAGGTTCTTGTAGTCAAATGCTGTCTTTGGTTTTTGCCAAACATCTCTTCTGGTACTGCGGCCAAATAGCTCTACCTTTGACTCATCTGTCCAGAGCACATTGTTCCAGAAGTGCTGGTCGTTGACTAGGTGTTCATTGGCAAACTTTAGTCTTGCCCTGATGTTCTTTCTGGACAGCAAAGGTTTCCTCCTGGCACACCTCCCATGTAGATCAAATTTGTGCAGCCTCTTTTTCATGGTAGACTCGTGCACTTTGACATCAACAGTGGCAAGAGCTACCTGTAGGTCCCGTGGTGACATTCTGGGGTTCTTAAGAGACTTCTTTCAGCATATTGGGGTCTGCTCTCGGGCTGAACTTGCTGGGGCGGCCTGGCCTGAACAGGTGCGCAGTTGTTTGGAATCTTCTCCACTTGTAGATGATCTTCCAGACAGTCGAATGATTGATTTCAAATTGTTTGGAGATCTTTTTAAATCCGTTCCCAGACTCTTAGGCATCTATAACCTTCTTGCTGAAGGCCTCAGAGAGCTCTTTTGATCTAGGCATGGTGACGCCGCACACTTCAACAACAAAGAGCAAACCAAACTAAATATCTGAGGTTTACATAAGACAGGTTCCTCCAAGAACTTCTCCAACGATGTTCTAATCATTTGCAACTGAGCTGGTGCACCTGATTCTAATTTTAGGTATTTGAAGGAGTGATAAATGTAGGGTTGTACTTACTTTTTCCACATGCAAAATTTGCATTTATGTTTATTTAAATTATACAATGGACTACAAAATGTAAATGATTCATGAAATTTGTTATATTATATCACCTTTATCGATCAATATTGTTGAAATGAAGATCAAATAGCTGTATGTTGAAATATGTTGAAAAAGTCAAAACTTTACACGCGGTGTACTTACTTTTTCAAGTGACTGTATATTGCTACGGTTTTGAGATTGTACATATGACTTCAATAAATGCTAAGGGTTGCCCCTCATAGTTATTTCCACGAGCAACACGTAGGCCCACTTGTAGTATTAGTTATGTCATAGTATGTGTAAGTATCAGCCATTTCCCCTATTAATATCTGCGTTGTGTAAAGACATGAGATTAGGTCCCGTTCATTTTGCGTCCACCCTCCAATTCCACCTCTATTGGCGGAATCCATCCCGCGCCCCATTTGGCTGTCCCGAGTCGAGTTAACACGAGGCAGGGCCTTGAAATCCAAAGGAAGGTTGAGATCGGCCACAGCAGTAGGGGGATGGTAAGGGTCATCAACCAATCAGGGCTCGGGCGGTATGGCATGAGAGGGCGTGGTAAAGGAGAGATCTGGTGAGTTCCAGAGAGTTCGTGGGGCGGGGCTATATAAGTCCATGCAAACAGCCCTCGAGAGGACTTTTACAGTGAGCGCATATCGAAAGGACTGGACTTGAGGGGGCGAGCGCGTTGTGAGCACTTGTTGGAGCGCATCGAAAAGGACTTGTGGAGAGAACTTTTGCGATAGCACTTTGAGGATTTGAGGAGTCGCTCGCTTTGAGGCTTTGAACTGTAGCTCGCCATATTACGTATGCGCCAGAGGGGAAGAAGAAGAGGCATTGGCGGTATGAGTACGTGGCCACAGCCAAACGTGCCGGTGGCGAATAGCGAATATTCCAGCCACGCGGGTAAACACGGCCATAGCTGCCAGTGATTAACCACCAACCGCACCAGAGCCCGCCCCCCTACCGTTCGCCCCATAATAACCCTCTGCGTCCAAACAACACGCGGAGAGCTCCTACCTTCACCTACTCCAAGGGACGTGCCGGGGACCGGAGAGAGAGCTGCATGGAAGCCATCGCTGGACGCGCTGGTGAACATCAACCTGCTCATCAGCAAGCCCCGTGTGAGTGTGTGTGTGTGTGAGACAGGCCCGTTTGTCCTGGGTATTAAGTAAGACTGTATAAGGCTGCTCTGTGTCCCCTTTTTATTGAACCATTGTGTAGTGCAAATAAACCTGTTATTCCTTTGCTTCCCAATTTGATTGCCTTTGTGATTTCTCCATTGACTAAGCGTGGTACGAATAAGAACCGCTTGAATCCTGGTCTAGTAAGTGATAACGGCACGGATCGCGTGCACACAACCGCTCGGCGTATCAGCACACGTGGTTCGTGCGGGGCTTATCGCCTCGCTTCAGGGCAGCGCGAGTATTTAGGTAATAGCGAATTTGGTCTGAATACCCTATTTCGCGCTGTCCGGAAAGGACGTCATAAGTCCCGGGTCGCGCTGGTCAGTCAAAGACAAGGGGACTAATCCCCCCTTGGTAAGGGGAGAAGGCCGGCGATGGATCCGCAACAATATAATATCGGGTACATGTAAGCAACCCTCATTCGAATATGATTTCCTCACCTTCCTAAGTAAGCACGTAATGGTCACAGGTCTGCCGCTCACTTTCAGGGGACGGATATTTATGAGAGCACTTTAGTGGGCAGGAGATGTTACTACACCTGGGTTATGACATGACTTAGAGTTCCTGCGTTTCACTACAGCTTGATCTCTGATCATCAACGCTCGGCGTATCAGCACACGTGGTTGATGCGGGGCTTATCTTCTCGCTTAAGGGCAGCACGAGTATGCCGCCATACCTGTATGTATCTATCCATAGCAGCGCGAGTATGCCGCCATAGCTGTATAGGAATTCATCAGTCATCATCAATTGAGAGGACACATTCCTTCGAAGCTGTCCATCCGATCATGCTTTCGAAGTTAAGTAATTTTTTCACAATTGTGTTTTTGTCATAACTGTATCTATCTTTCGGTGTGTATACTTATAGTGTATCTTTAGTAAGATTCTCGGTGTTAATTTTTCATACCTGCATACAAAATCGTCGGTTAATTTGTGTCGCGTATTCTGAGGCCTAGTAGGCTTCCGTGTCCAACCTTGAGGCTTTGTTTTTCTCTCAGTGGTTCGTCGATTGCGCTGCAATTACTTTCGTTCCCTGTTTTTTGTCCCAGTCTTTCAACCCATACTTCCTTGTTTAAAATCTCAACTCAGAAAAAAAATTTTTTTTTTCCTTCTCTGCTCTTATTCGTTGTTCTTATTTGTTCGTTCGTTCTTCGACCACGTTGTTCGTGATCTCATTGTTAAAAATGTTTAAACTTTCCCCTGAAGAACTGTATTCTGTCATATATAATAACACCTTTTTCTTCTTCTTCGATAAAAGGATGCTTTCGACTTGCTCACCAAATCTATTCATTCCAAAAAAAAATTCAATCTCTTACAGTTCCTCTTTTCTACATTCCTGAAACTCTCCTGCACTCCACCCCTCCTTCAGCGTCCTCAAACGTATTTTTGACTCGAAGGTCTCAAGAAACTCATTTTGCAATAAATGTTCATTTCCGATTAATCGTACACTTTTCAAAATCCAATCTCACCCCTCCCCAACAAATCTTCCCCATCACCCCTTCCCTCCAAAACTTCCCCATCACCCGTCCCCTCCAAAACTTCCCCACACCCCTTCCCTCCAAATCTACCCCCTTGCCCGTCCCCTCCAATTCTTCCCCATCACCCATCTTTCAAATATTCCCCCTTGCCCCTCCCCTCCAAATCTTCCCCATCACCCATCCCTTTAAAATCTTCCCCCCTGCCCCTCCCTTCCAAATCTTCCCCATCACCCCCTTCCCTCCAAAACTTCCCCATCACCCCCTTCCCTCCAAAACTTCCCCATCACCCCTCCCCTCCAAAACTTCCCCATCACCCCTCCCCTCTAAATCTACCTCCTTGCCCCTCCCCTCCAAATCTTCCCCATCACCCATCTCTTTCAAATATTCCCCCTTGCCCCTCCTCTCCAAATCTTCCCCATCACCCATCCCTTTCAAATCTTCCCCCTTGCCCCTCCCCTCCAAATCTTCCCCATCACCCCTTCCCTCCAAAACTTCCCCATCACCCCTCCCCTCCAAAACTTCCTCATAACCCCTCCCCTCCAAATCTACCCCCTTGCCCCTCCCCTCCAAATCTTCCCCATCACCCATCTCTTTCAAATCTTCCCCCTTGCCCCTCCCCTCCAAATCTTCCCCATCACCCATCCCTTTCAAATCTCCCCCCTTGCCCCTTCCCTCCTAAACTCCCCCCACACTCCTCCCCTCCGAGACTCTCCCTCACTCCTCCCCTCCTAGACTCCCCTCTCACTCCTCCTCCTCAAAGCGTCCTCCCCGCTTCTTCCCCCTTCCAACTTTCACCTTCATCTCCCCCAACCTTCTGCCTCACTCTTCCCCCTCCTCAAATAACACCTCACTGTGCCTCGCCCAATCACCATCAAACCTTTTGTCCGCCCCAATCTTCCCTTTCTCCAAGCTATTCTGAAATCTCTGACACCTTCAACAGCTCTCCCTACCTCTTCCTCCTCTTCCACATCTTACCCTACCCCCCCCCCCCTGTTCTGCATCCGATGCTCCCCCTTCCTCTTCATTAACGTTATGGACCTCAAACATCGGGGGCCTTCGCTCAAACTTGACTGATCTCTCCATACAGGTTGCTTCTGAGTCTGACAAACTAGACGTGATCTGCTTAACAGAAACTTTCCTCCTTCATGATGTATCTGATTCCTTGGTATCTCTCCCAGGTTACTCCCTCCTCCGGTATGATAGACCTGAGCCTCGTCCTGGAGGTGGGGTTGCTATCTTTATTAAAAAAACTCTCTTCCTCACTCACCCTGCACTGCCCTCTCTCCACCTCACCCCCAGGAATACCTTTGGCTACGGCTTCCCCTTCGCTCCCACCTTTTGTTCATATGTGTGTTGTACCGTCCACCAAACAGTGATGACTCCATCTACATCTTGCTGTCTGATAATATGGACCAACTTCTATCGTCCCATCCCAACTCTCTCTTCCTCATATGTGGTGATTTCAATTGTCACCATGTCAGTTGGCTGGGTGTGGGTACCTCTCTCACCAGCCATGGCTCTTCAGCAAAGGACTTCTGCGACTCACTGGGACTGACACAATCTGTCAATTTCCTGACCCGGATCTCAGTCAACAGAGCATATTCTCTTCTGGACTTGGTTATGAGTTATGACTAACTTCCCTGAAAATGTCTGCTGCTCTTCTTCTGCTCCAATTGGCTCATCTGATCATGTGCTTGTTAAAGTGGACATCTCTCTGACCATTCTCTGAGAGCCTCCTCAGCGGCGACGAGTCTGGCATTTCACTCAGGCCAACTGGCACGGTCTTCAAGCAGCCATCAATCATCTGGACTGGTCTCCCATCTCTACCGCCTCTGACATCAACTCATCCTGGGAATTCTTCCAAAGTAAATTGCTCTCTCTCATGCAGAGATTTAACCCATCTCGTCTTCAGTTGTCATACCCTTCCTCCCGTCCATGGTACACGGAATCTTGTGGTGAGGCTGTTGCCCAGAAACAACTTCCTTTCCTCTCCTGGAAAGCAAATCCAACGGAAGGAAATCTCATTTCCTTTCACAAAGCCCAAAACAAGTGTGTGTCCACCCTCAGGAGAGCCAGGAAACAATATCTCTCCGTTCTCAAGACCAAACTCTCTCATCTGTCTCCCTCTTCCAAATCCTGGTGGCGTCTGGTCAAATCTGTTTCTGGTGTTTGTTCCCCCTCCATCCCCTCCCTCACCTCAAATGGCTACATGGCTGACTCCGCACGTGAAAAAGCTGAATGCCTCAACTCTGTGTTTGCCTCTAAATCTTGTGTCCCAAACCCATCCCTCTCTGTACCCACCATACCCAGTCGTACCCAGCTGCTCCTGGACTCTGTGTCCTTTCCCCCTGACAAGGGGGAAAAGTTTCTGTCAACCCTCGACTCGGATTCTGCAACTGGACCTGACGGCATCAGCCCACGGGGCCTAAAATCCTGTTCTTCTGCTCTTTCACTCCCTCTCTCTGTTCTCTTCACCCTCTCTTTTGCTCAAGGTCATCTGCCATCTGCTTGGAAATCAGCCAACATCACCGCTTTGCACAAAAAAGGTGCAAAAACAGATCCTAGCAACTACAGACCAATCAGCCTTCTCCCAATTATCAGCAAAGTCATGGAATCCATCATTGCTTCAGATATGAAATCTTTCCTCTTCTCCAATGGCTTGATCTCTGATCATCAATTTGGTTTCAGACCTGGTCACTCTACTCTGGGCATGCTGCTTCTGCTTTCTCAACAATGGATGGAGGTCCTCAATGCCAAACAGGAAATTAGAGCTGTCTCCCTTGACATAGATCATGCCTTCGATACGGTCGGGCACCCTGTTCACCCCACCCTGCTCACCAAACTCTTCTCCTATTGTTATCCATGGAAATCTCCACTCATGGCTCGTTGACTTCCTCTCCTGTCATAGCCAACATGTGGCTGTAAATTAAATTCTCTCATATCCTCTTCCTGACCATGCTGAAGTTCTGCAGGGCAGTGTTCTGAGCTCTGTGCTTTTTCTGGTATTCATTAATGATCTCTACGACTCTCTGGAAAATTCTCTCCATATTTTTGCTGATGACCCCACCCTCTGCTGCTTCTTATCACAACCCTGAGATAGGCAGGCAGTTGCCTCTTCACTCTCTGCAGACCGGATAAAATCACAAACTGGTCAAACAAGTTGAACATGTCATTGAATCCTGACAAATCTCACACCCTCACCCTTTCTCTTCGTAAATACCGGCTAAAAAACCCTCTGTCACTCACGCTGTTGGGTCTCAATATCTGCCATGATATTTGCTGGGAAAAAAACTCATTTCCACGTTGGCCAACAAAGCCAGTCGCGGACTGTGCATCCTCCGTCATATGAAGTCCTTTCTTAGCCCCACTGAGCTTCTCACCACATCCAACATTTTTATCCACAGCTAAATGGTGAACTGCTCTCCCCTCTGGGCTGGTGCACCTTCCTCACACCTAGCTCAGCTTCTGGTGGACTTCTACCGACTCCTCTCTGGTCTAGCTCTCCCTGCTCTCTGTGCACTGTCCCCCAAATATGCCTTCAGGACCCACAAGATCTACCAGCAACTAACTTCTGATGAAACTGCCAAAATCAATACTCTCTGCTCACCTTCACTCTTTCATTCCTCTTTTCTCTCGCCTTTGGAACAAACTCCCACACTCTCTTCAATCCCACTCCTCCCTCCAGTTCTTTAAAGCAGCTGTTCACCACCATTTCTTATCTTCCCTCATCCAAAACATGCATCTTTTCTACCCCCGTTAATGCAACCCAAATCCACCTTTTTGAAATTCCGACTTCTTTTCTGAAAGTCCTTGCAGTGTTCATATGGTAATATGGTAATCTCCTGATTTCATGA
This sequence comes from Myxine glutinosa, assembly GCF_964187855.1. Classification (NCBI taxonomy): domain Eukaryota; kingdom Metazoa; phylum Chordata; class Myxini; order Myxiniformes; family Myxinidae; genus Myxine; species Myxine glutinosa. The sequence goes on along the minus strand of NC_136261.1, from coordinate 433,953,483 downwards.
TGCCATGCACACATTCAAGGCATCCAGTGACAGAGGCAGCACAGTAACCCCAAAACATCATTGAACCACCTCCATGTTTTACTGTAGGGAAGGTGTTCTTTTCTTTGAAGGCTTCATTTTGTTTTCTGTAAACATTGAGATTATGTGCTTTACCAAAGAGCTCGAATGTGGTCTCATCTGTCCACAGGACATTATCCCAGAAGGATTTTGGTTTGTTCAGGTGTGTTTTGGCAAACGCCAGTCGGGCTTTCAAGAGAGAGTCTCTCTCTCCCTCAGCATTGGGGTCCTCCTGGGTCTCCTACCATAGAACCACTTTCATCGAGTTGGTGACGGATGGTGTGAGTTGAAACTGTTGTACATTGTGTGTGAAGTTCAGCTTGAATCTGATTGGCAGTTGATCGAGGTGCTTTCTCCACCATTCGAACAATCCTTCACTGCAATGTTCGACTAAGTTTTCTCGCGCAGCCATGTCCAGGGAGATTGGTTACAGTGCCATGGGCCTTAAACTTCCTGATAACATTGCGTATGGTGGACAAAGAAACATCAACGTCTCTGGAGATGGACTTGCAGCCTTGAGATTGTCCATGCTTGGCTACAATATTGTGTCTGACCTCCTCAGGCAATTCTCGGGTTTTCTTTCTTCTCTCCATGCTCATTGCGGTGCACACAGTGACACAAAACAGCAGAATGATTCCTTTTCTCCATTCAAACTGGTTGAATGAGTGATTTTTTAAAATTGCAGGCACCTGCAACTCACTACAGGTGAGTTCAATTCCAAAGTAAAGAAGAATCACCTTCTGGAAATCTAATTATGTTCAACAACTTCTAAAAGGTTCCAGTAATATTGTCTGGCACCATTTTAGGATTTCTGTGTGGGAAAAGCTACTATTTAATTATTCCTTTCAGCTTTTTTGGTTTTGTTCCACTGCAAACCAAAGAAATACATATGTGGATACCAAAAGACTTTCATTTCAACAATTTTCTGGAAGAAATGGTGCATTATTTAAAAATGTGCAAGGGTGCCAATATTTTTGGCCAAGACTATATGTAAGCTAAATAATTCATCAAGTTGTAAACAATATTGCTAGATCATCTACATGTGGATCTTTTCTAGTAAATGAAGTAAAGGCTCTCAAAATGAGCCAAACAATGAGCCAAACAAATTATAATTGTTTGGAAGAAAATACTTTAAAATTGTGACTGCTTGATAAAGTATACATACTGTAATTATATGCATGTATAAGTTTTATAACCAGTGTTTCTACGTAACCATGGGTACAATCATAATTAGTGTGCAGGTAATTCGCAAAGCTCAATAAATGGTTGATATATTGGAAAAGGGTCATTTTGACATGTCTTCCAATATGGCAAAAGGAAGCATAGACCAAAATATTTTTTTGATGTTAACATCTTTTTCATCAAAGTAGACATCACTGAAAATAATTATGCACATTGGGGAGGATCATGGGGGGGGGGGGGTGCACGGTAGTCCACTCTAGCCCATTAACTATTAGTATTGAACCTGGAATCCCATAATCGCAGTGGCCTGACTCCTCATTCATCACCTTGAGGGACCAAACCCAAAAGGATGTCCAGAGTCTGCGCAAAGATGGCAGGATCATCTGCTAAACAATAATCCACCTACCCAAAGAATCCAGCAAGTTTTGTCACAAGCCATCCAAAACTTTTTGAAAATATACCTCTATACATCATTTTGGCTCCATTTGTTCCCCCTCAATGGTGACCAATCACTGAAGAAATTCTGAGATCCGCATTCGATTAAATCACTGAATTAATTCTCAGATATTGGCTGAGAGCATGGATGTGCTGCTAATGCAGCACCCCCTTTTTCCAGTAAGCTGGCACTCTTTATGACAGGCATCTCGGAAAGATGACAGGCTGAATAAATCCACCTGGTGTGATTTAACAGCACGGCTGGGGCTCAAACTCAAGACCCTAAGATAAGCCAGCCAACTTAACCACTAAACCAACCCCGGGCTTCTCTCAAAAGTGAAGAATCACTTTAAAATACAAGAAAGCATCTGAAAATGTAAAGCCCATCCACGTGCACTTTGCATTCGGAATTCTTCTTATACGTCTCCCACATGCAAATCATGATGAAAACTAGTATAAAGCCGATCATAAATGACGGTTGTAACAGTTTATTTTATGCTGCAACCGCGTGAGCATGCCAAAGTCTGAAGCCTGGGCCTAGTGTCAGGTGTGCTTATATCTTTATTTATTAGACATCCTACAGATGTAAATGAACACTCGGTTTACTCTGCACGTGTTGTACATCACGTGTTGCAAATTTCACCTCCCTGCCCCTTATATTTATTATGATAAAAAGAAACACCTCTGTACACTGACCTTGAGGCTTGGTTTGTAAGCCGCCATCTACAATTCTAATACAAGTGACATAATTACTCTTCTTTTGGATCTTCAGAGTCCTCGGGGGGTCTTTTGGGTCCTCTGGGTCATCTGGTTCCTCGGCGTCTTTTGGGTCCTCTAGGTCTTTCAGGTAATTTGAGTCTTTTTCCTCCTCTGGATCTTTGGGGTCCTTGGGTATTTAAGGGTCTTTGGGGCATTTAAGGGTCTTTGGGTGCATTTAAGGGTCTTTGGGGTATTTAACGGTATTTGAGGCAATTTGGGTCTTTGGGGTCCACTGAGTCCTCAGGATATTTCAGGGTCTTCGGGGTCTTTTTAATTGTTTGGGTTTTTGGGGTTTTTAAGGGTGTTTGTGGTATTTTGGGTCTTTGGGGTCTTTGTTGGGTTTTTTGTCTTTTTGGGTCTTTGGGAAAATTTGGGTCTTCAGGGTCTTTTGGGTTTTGTGGTCTTTTTGGTCCTCTGGGTCTTTGATCTTTGGGATATTTTGGGTCTTTGGGGTCCTCAGAGTATTTAAGGGTCTTTTAGGTTCTTTGGGTTTTTAAGGGGATTGGGGTCTTTTTATTCTGTTCGGTCTTCAGTGAATTTTGGGTATTCAGGGTCTTTGAGTCTTTGAGTCTTTTGGGTCCTCTTAGTCCAGGGTCATTTGGATCTTTTGGATCCTCTGGATCTTTTGGTTCCTCTAGGTCGTTTGGATCCTCTAGGTCGTTTGGATACTCAGGGTCGTTTGGGTCTTTTGGATCCTTGTGGTATTTTGTGTCTTCTGGGTCCTTGGGGTATTTTGGGTCCTCAGAGTATTTTAGGTCTTTTAATTGGTGGACAAACAATCGTATTCAAAGATTTCCCATTAAAACCCCACTCAAAGATTGCCCATTATAAAAACCCCACATAAAACCGCACTCCCTCCTAAAGCACTACTCAAAGCCTTTAAAACCCACCCTTATGAAGGGGGACAGACACAAATACACAAAACACAAATACACATTGTGTTTTTTATGGTCGATATCTACCAAAAATACCAAAACATTGACAATTTTAGGCGACCTTTACCTTTTGCCCACAAAAACAATAGGCCACAGCAACCAAATATGCAAACCCTGCTCAAATGTCAAGTCAATCGTATGAAAATTGATCATTCTATACAACCTTGACCGTTTGTTCTAAAAAAAATTTTTTATAAATAAATCGATCGGCTTCTAGCCTTTGATTGGTGAACCAATGCAGTGAACGAATATCCAAATTCTTAAAATTCCAGGCCAATTGCACGAAATTTGACGATTTTATGTGACACTGACCTTTGACCTTTTCACCAAATTATTAATTTGTCTTCTCCATATTCTCAAAATAAAGTTATGTTGAAAACTTGATGACAAAGCTCAAATTGTACAAAAACAGTTAGTGTACAGACACACAGCCAAACTTCATTAATTAGCAAGAACATGGATACACCCTGACGTACACACACAAGATGGCATCGAAGAAGCTGGAAACTAATCTCCACATCACACCATCTCACCTGGAGTCACCGCTTAGACCCACCGATGGTGGTCCAGAAACCAGGACCCTGGTGACGAAGGAAAGGAAAGGAAGGAACTGCAGTGGAGAGAGGGCTGGTGATGTGAGTGGGACGGAGAGAGTTATTTAAGGAGTGGAGATGAAGCTCGATACGAAGTTCTCGATACGCGAACCCGAACAAGGCCTTGCAGTTGATTGCGTGCTACGTGCAGCCTCGGAGGAACGTTATGCATAAAAGTGATCAACAAACGTAATGTTAAGTCGCCAGCTCGGGGATCGCTGAGGTGAGAAACTACTTCTGATGGGCCAAAGGAGGGTGTGGGGAAGAGCCGGGGGAAGGTAAGAGCCTTCGACAAACTATATGTATGTTGGAAATAAAGGAAAAAAACAAATTATGGGACACAGACCACCGTATGGTGTTAGTCTGTGTGGCAGCACCAAACTCACTCCAAAGAAAGAAGACTGCGTATCCTCTAGTAGTCTAGTGGGAAGAAAGACCAACTCACAATTGGGTAGAGATTTGCACCAAGCCAAGAAGCTGTGGAGGTGCGACCCTTCTCAAAAACTAAACTCAAGAAAAGGAACCTTGGAGCACGGAGGAGGAGTCCATTTACTACTGTAACGTCTATTCAAGACATAATCGAAGTTGGGGGTGACCAGTTATGGAGCAGACCAGATGACCAGAGCTACATTAATGGACCAGCTGAAGACCAAATTGACCACCAGAGCAGAGACGGTGCCATCCAAAAAATTCCAAAAAAATGATGGTAAAAACAATTTAAAACCTTTTTTTTCTGCTCAATTTTTTTTGCCCTTTTTCTGATCATCTCCGATCTTGCCAGAGATGGGCAAAAAAAATACTTTCATTGTTTTTTACCATCAACCGACGACTTTTTTGTTTTTACTGTATTGGTGATAATTATTTTGATACTATATTATTTTGTTACTATGTTATTTTGTTACTATACTATTTTGTTACTATGTTATTTTGTTACTATGTTATTTTGTTACTAAATATTATTCTGTTACTACATATTACTATATTATTTTGTGATGATATTACATACCTGTCCCAAGTTTGGTCAAAAAAAAACAATACATTTAACAATTTAAAAGTTAATGCAGCGGACACACGGGCGGACAACCGAAGAAAATAATACCTGCATATTGGAACATAACAAGGTTCTGGAACTTTTGTACATGTTCACAAAATGTGGGGAGTTGTTGTTGTTGTTGTTCTCCTCCTCTTCCCTTTATAAGGGGGTCCAACGGTACAAAGCTCCTGCTCAGCCTTGACCATGATACTCTTCCACTCCCCTCTGTCCTCAGCCAACTCTCTCTACCCTCCAACCACCCTCACTTTACTGATATATTTATTCACACAACCCTCCCACCTCAACCACGGTCAAGCTCTCTTCCTCCTACCTTATTTGCTCAACCTATCCGCTGTATTTGCCATTCTCTGTTCCCCCATCCACACCAAATTTCAATCCCATTTCAGCGGACATTTCACCAATGTCCCGGTCAAGCTCATCTGCACACCAATCTCTGACCTAAGTTCATCCTTTCTCCTTCTATTCACCATTTTCATTCCCACAATCCTCTTGACTCAGTTGTCTTGCAAACCTGCAGTCTCTGTTGTTGTATCTTTGTCAGTGCCACCGTCTCCAGACCCAAAAGGTAGGCTGGAGTTACACACCACATCAGAACCTTCCCTTTCAATCTCATTCAAATCTGTCTGCCATTACACACTACACCCTCCTCCACACTTTTGCAAACACCAAAATCTTCCTCCGCATTTCTGCCTCTGCCTTACTCAAACCTATTTCCTTGTCTGATCTTCTTCCCCTCCAACCTGATTTTCATTTATTTTCTCTTCTGCCCAACCCACATCCCCTCTATCTTCTCCATGCTCATTTTCAGCACATGTTTCTCAAATGCCTCCTTCCACTCTCCAAGTACTTCCTGCATCTCCTGCCCACTCCACCACCACCACAACAGTCAGATCATTCTCACACAATATCCTCAGAATATCCTGCATGTTTACCTTTCATATTTAATGTGTCCCCCAATGCTGATTGCATATACAAGGTAACCTTGAAAAAAATGTGAAATAATGTGCCTCTAATAACATTTTTTGTGATTCTACCTTTTAGTATTCCATCTTTGGCAATGTACCCAGGGGGCAGGGTCAAAATGATACTGCTCTTGCACCTTATTGCCATGTGGTGATCATAACAACCAAGTATGTGAATTTTTACACAACCGTTCAGGAGGAGACAGCATGACGGACAGACAGACGGATGGACAGGGCTGATTACAATATGACTACAATGAAGCGCCTTCATATTTTTCAAAAAGTGTGGGATAACAAGGATAATATGGGTAAAGAGAGGTAGCAAACTACTTCCTGCATGGAGACAACCTAAATGCACCAATAAACATGGAACACCGAAGTATTTAATGCAATTCCCCAAAAAGAAAAAAATAGGGGCAATAGACCCCGATTTTTCAAATGCAGTGAACAAAGTTTGGTACATCATGGGTGATGAAGGTTGTGGTCAAGATTCATCAAAATCGTCAATGCAGTTTCGGATAAGAGAGCAAATAACCATTTTAGGATATAATGCCCCAAGCCACCCCCCTCTCCCTCGCACACCCCCTTAAACTCCAACTTATTAATGCATTGTTCAAACTTGAGTTCCAACACACAAAATATAATTTTAGCCAAGAGTGGTCACAATCCCATGAGCAGTTTCGGAGAAAAAGCTGCAAGTATTTACTGACGGACTGACCACGCAACATCCCATAAGCTCCCCGGAAATATGTTCCAGATGGGGTAAAATTTACCTTGTACCCAACAACAAAAATCTATTAATAACAGACAATACAAAACTGCACCAAAAGAGATTACACAAATTAAAAGAATACAAAAAAAAACAATGGTAGAAGATCAAGATATTTGTTGACATGTGATGTTGTATTGAAAAAGTCACATACCATACGTGGGTCTTGATCCATCATCATGAGAGCAGAGGCTGCAGAAATCACTGAACCCGATTCCAGAGAAACCAGGAACATTTTCCAGCTGCACATTTTGGGATCCGAAGATCTTTTCACAGAAACTGGAAAGTTCCCGAATAACATTCTCCAAGTTGACGAAAATACTTCCCAAAAGAGAAGAACCTGCAATCTGGAAATCTTGCGGCTTCGAAAAATAATTCATAAATTTACAGAAGTCAGCATACATTGCAAATTGTAATTTCTCTTTGGAGAGGGAGAGGAGCTCGGTCCGCAACCCATCCGACTCAGTACAAGCTCGAATAACCTTCTGATTCTCAATTCCAAGCTTATCGATTACTGCTTGGGCTGTTTCTGCTCTCAGGCCTTGGGACTTGAGCCATTCCAAGAAGTTCTCCATTTCACCGATGACCTGCCAAGGATACAATGCTTATTTTAATCACAGAAAAGTTATACATGTTATTTTCCTCACCCTGTTTGTAATTTTTGTGAGTTATTTCCATTGACAATCCAATTAATTATGATCCAATAAATGCAGGCTTTTACATCCAGTTTGTTCACCGCTGTGTCCCATTTTGTAAGTTTTCTTGTCAATCATGATCTAATGAATGTGAGTTATTATATACAGAAACAAAAAAAAAACCCAGAGTAAACTAACGGAGACAAATCGGCTCATTATACTGCGCCACATCAACACCAGACAAAGTTTATCTACCAAAACGATGCAATTTCATTTGGGGAATGACGGGAGGAATGTGGATGAGACGATGTGGCACAACCAGGGATATCCAAAGCGCATGAAATAAAAATGGAGAAATACATTTATTTTAAATATTTTAAGAGAAAAACGCATTTTTTTGTGTTTTTTTATTTTCAAGTGTGGGTGGTGGGGGAGGTGGGGTGGGGGAGGTTTTGGCGATGGCGGTTCTTGAATAACAAATACACAACATCAACCATACACCACCCCTTGACGAGATCCCCCACAGACACGACACTCCACTCCACTTCACTCAGATGCACACAATCTCCCAAGCAAGCCATACTCAAGTCACAAACTCCACTCAAGTCATGACGTCTCTTCAAAGCTGTCCCCGCGCGCACGCTTTTGAAGTTAAGTAATTTTTTCACAATTGTGTTTTTGTCAAATCTGTATCTTTCTTTCGGTGTATGTACCTATTGGGGTGACTTTAATAGGTTTCTCGGTGTTGGTTTTTCATACCTGTGTACAGAATCGTCGGTTTTTTCGTATCGTGTATTCTGAGGCCTAGTGTAGTACTAGTAGGCTACAGTGTCAGCCCTTGGCTTGAGGCTTTTGTTTTTGTCTCAGCGGTTCTTCGATCACGCTGCAATTACTTTCGGTCTCTGTTTTTCACGGTCTTTTCATCCCATATTTCCTTGTTTTAAAATCTCAAAAAAAAAACCCAAAAAATATTTTCCTTCCCTGTTCTTATCCGCTTGTTCGTTCTTATTTGTTCGTTCGTTCTTCGACCACGTTGTTCATGATCACGTGATCACGTTGTTAAAAAAATGTTTCATCTGTCCCCTGAAGAACTTTATTTTGTCATATTCCAAAAACACCTTTTTCTTCCTCTTCTATAAAAGAATGCTTTCGACTGCTCACCAAATCTATTCATTCCAAAAAAAAATTCCATCTCTTACAGTGCATCTTTCATTCATTCCATAAACGCTCCAGAACTCCATCCATCCTTCAGCGTCCTCAAATGTATTTTTGAATCGAATGTCTCAAGAAACTCATTTTGCAATAAATGTTCGTTTCCCATTAATCATACACTTTTCAAAATCCAATCTCACCCCTTCCATCCAAATCTTCCCCATCACCCATCTCTTTCAAATCTCCCCCCCCCCTGCCCCTTCCCTCCTAAACTCCCCCACACCCCTCCCCTCCCCTCCGAGACTCTCCGTCACTCCTCCCCTCCTAGACTCCCCTCTCACCCCTCCTCCTCAAACCGTCCTCCCCGCTTCTTCCCCCTTCCAACTTTCACCTTCTTCTCCCTCAACCTTCTGCCTCACTCTTCCCCCTCCTCAAATAACACCTAACTGCGCCTCACCCAATCACCATCAAACCTCTTGTCCGCCCCATTCTTCCCTTTCTCCAAGCTATTCTGTAATCTCTGACACACCTTCAACAGCTCTCCCTACCTCTTCCTCCTCTTCCACATCTTACCCTACCGCTCCTCCCACCCCCCTGTTCTGTATCCGATGCTCCCCCTCCTCTTCCTTAACAGTATGGACCTCAAACATCCGGGGCCTTCGCTCAAACTTAACTGATCTCTCCATACAGGTTGCTTCTGACAAACCAGACATGATCTGCTTAACAGAAACTTTCCTCCTTCATGATGTCTCTGATTCCTTGGTATCTCTCCCAGTTTACTCCCTCCTCTGGTATGATAGACCTGAGCCTCGTCCTGGAGGTGGGGTTGCTATCTTTATAAAAAAAAACTCTCTTCCTCACTCGCCCTGCACTGCCCTCTCTCCACCTCACCCCCAGGAATACCTTTGGCTACGGCTTCCCCTTCGCTCCCACCTTTTGTTCATATGTGTGTTGTACCGTCCACCAAACAGTGATGACTCCATCTACATCTCGCTGTCTGATAATATGGACCAACTTCTATCTACCCATCCCAACTCTCTCTTCCTCATATGTGGTGATATCAACTGTCACCATGCCAGTTGGCTGGGGGTGGGTACCTCTCTCACCAGCCATGGCTCATCAGCAAAAGACTTCTGTGACTCACTGGGACTGACACAATCTGTCAATTTCCCAACCCGAATCTCAGTCAACGGAGCATCTTCTCTCCTGGACTTGGTTATGACTAACTTCCCTGAAAATGTCTGCTGCTCTTCTTCTGCTCCAATCGGCTCTTCTGATCATGTGCTTGTGAAAGTGGACATCTCTCTGACCATTCTCAGAGAGCCTCCTCAGCATCGACGAGTCTGGCATTTCACTCACGCCAACTGGCACGGTCTTCAAGCAGCCATCAATCATCTGGACTGGTCTCCCATCTTTACTGCCTCTGACATCAACTCATCCTGGGAATTCTTCCAAAGTAAATTGCTCTCTCTCATGCACAGATTTATCCCATCTCATCTTCAGTTGTCATACCCTTCCTCCCGTCCATGGTACACGGAATCTTGTGGTGAGGCTATTGCCCAGAAACAACTTGCTTTCGTCTCCTGGAAAGCAAATCCAACGGAAGGAAATCTCATTTCCTTTCACAAAGCCCGAAACAAGTGTGTGTCCACCCTCAGGAGAGCCAGGAAACAATATCTCTCCGTTCTCAGGACCGAACTCTCTTATCTGTCTCCCTCTTCCAAATCCTGGTGGCGTCTGGTCAAATCTGTTTCTGGTGTTTGTTCCCCCTCCATCCCCTCCCTCACCTCAAATGGCCACACGGCTGACTCCACACGTGAAAAAGATGAATGCCTCAACTCTGTGTTTGCCTCTAAATCTTGTGTCCCAAACCCATCCCTCTCTGTACCCACCGTACCCAGTCGTACCCAGCTGCTCTTGGACTCTGTGTCCTTTCCTCCTGACAAGGTGGAAAAGTTTCTGTCAACCGTCGACTCTGATTCTGCATCTGGACCTGACGGCATCAGCCCACGGGTCCTAAAATCATGTTCTTCCGCTATTTCACTCCCTCTCTCTGTTCTCTTCATCCTCTCTTTTGCTCAAGGTCATCTTCCATCTGCTTGGAAATCTGCCAACATCACCGCTTTGCACAAAAAAGGTGCAAAAATAGATCCCAGAAACTACACACCAATCAGCTTTCTCCCAATTATCAGCAAAGTCATGGAATCCATCATTGCTTCAGATATGAAATCTTTCCTCTTCTCCAATGGCTTGATCTCTGATCATCAATTTGGTTTCAGACCTGGACACTCCACTCTGGACATGCTGCTTCTGCTTTCTCAACAATGGATGGAGGTCCTCAATGCCAAACAGGAAATTAGAGCAGTCTCCCTTGACATATCACGTGCCTTCGATATGGTCTGGCACCCCGCTCTGCTCACCAAACTCTCCTCTTTTGGTATCCATGGAAATCTCCACGCATGGCTGGCGGACTTCCTCTCTAGTCGTAGTCAACGTGTGGCCCTGAATGGGTTTCTCTCATCTCCTCTTCCTGTTCAGGCTGGAGTTCCCCAAGGCAGTGTTCTGGGCCCTGTGCTTTTTCTGGTCTTCATCAATGATCTCTCTGACTGTCTTGAAAATCCTCTCTATCTCTTTGCTGACGACTCTTCTCTCTGTCGCTCCATTCTTCATCCCTCAGATCGGCAGTCTGCAGCCTCCTCACTCTCTGCAGACCTTGACAAAATCACAGACTGGGCAAACAAGTGGAACATGTCTTTCAATCCTGACAAATCTCACACTCTTACGATGTCTCTCCAAAAAGACCGACTGGACAACCCTCCCATCCACTTTCTGAATAATCCTCTCCAAGAAGTTCTGTCACTCAAGCTTTTGGGTCTCACTATCTGCCATGATCTTTCCTGGGAAAACCACATTTCAAATCTGGCCTCCAAAGCCAGTCGCCGACTGGGCATCCTCCGTGGTGCGAAGTCCTTCCTTGGCACACCTGAGCTCCTCACCACATACAAGGCTTTCATCCGCAGCTCAATGGAATACTGCTCTCCCCTCTGGGCTGGTGCTCCTGCCTCACACCTAGCTCGCCTTCACGCTGTTGAAACCAAAGCATTCAGAATCATTGGAATCTCCCGCGATGAAGCTAACTCCAAGGGCCTCTCACTCACTCACCGCAGGCAGGTTGGTGGTCTTTCCGTCTTCTACCGACTCCTCTCTGACCTTGCCCCCCCCCCAGCTCTCTCTGGGCTCTGTCCCGCAAATATTCCTACAGGTCGCACAAGATCTGCCTGCAACCCTCTTATGGTCAAACTGCCAAAATCAAGACTCTCTGCTCACCTTCACTCCTTCATTCCTCTTTTCTCCCACCTCTGGAACAAACTCCCTCACTCTCTTCAATCCCACTCCACCCTCCAAGTCTTTAAAACAGCTATTCACCACCATCTCTTATCTTCCCCCATCCAAAACCTTGATCTTTTCTAGCCCCGCTAATTTCACCCCAATTCCACTTTTTTGAAATACCCACTTCTGTCCAGGAAGTCCTTGGTGTCCTTGTGTTTTATACTTCTCCCTCCCCCCCCCCTTCCCATGCCTCCTCCCCCCGGGCCCTCTCCCTTCCACACATCTCCCTGCTCTCGGATGTTGTGTTTGTGTGCTTCCCCTTCTCCCCATCTTGTCTTCCGCTCCCTCTTTTTGGGTATTTTGTTTGTCTGGTTGATTTGTTTGTGATGTAAATGTTAGCTCTTTCACAAGCCTCGATTCAGTATACAAAAAAAAAAAAACAAACAAAAAAAAACGTCTTGCCAAATCCGTCCCAATGCCAAAAAAACGTCCAATATCCCAATACTCTTCTATCTGGAAAGCTTCCAGGTATCTATCTATTTCTAATTTTAACTTATCTATTCGTTCTGTTGCCATTGCCTTTCTAGGAGACCATCCCATTCATTAACGACTCTCTGTGTGAAAGATCCTTACCATACTAGCATATTAACTCTTCTTTTCTTTCGAGGCTACGGTCCCTGGCCTTGTCAATGTCTCTGCTGAATAATTATTCTGCCTCTTATTTTGTCCATACCCTTCGTTATCTCAACATCTTTCATATCTCATCACAACCGCCTCTTTTCTCATGTATAAATCCGTCTCCTTCAGGCATTCCTCGTAGTCGAGTCCAGCTAGGCCCGGAATCAATCTATTCGGCCTGTGCTGAACCCTCTCTATACAGTAGTAGCAACGTCTTTCCAGACCTGTGGTGACCAAAACTGCAAAAAAATATTTTAAATGAGGCCTCACTAAGTGTTCAAGTACATACTTAAATTTTAATAAAAGAATGATATAAAAGTTCGTGAAAAGATCCAGAAGTTTAGCATCTTATCCATCACCAGTATGGCCTTGGACACTGTAACAAGCCGACGTCGAGTCACAGTTTAGAATATGGACGTTTTATTGATCAACGTAGAACACAGCGTCAATCGACCTCGTGCTGCATAGCCACATTAGCAGAGTCTTCTTCACTCCAATCCTGTCGCTCTTACATGCCAGGCCCTCTCATGCTAAATATCGATATATATCATGGTTCTTGAAAGTATTGTTGCGGTTTTGGAATAAAGGTTAATTTCCCCTCTTAGTTAGTTACACCACAAGATGTAGCCTCACGATAGTTCAGTTATTTCTTCGTGAATGTAAGCGTAGCCCTCTCCTGTGTTTAGTTTTGCGTTGAGTAGGCCAGTGAAATTAAGTGTCCTTATGGCGCTTTGGTTTGGTTTTGGCACTGAAATACCACGCGGCAGGCCTGAACAAGTCGACCGAGGCCGAAGGAAGGCGGGGCAGGAGGAGCCATCGGTAAGCACGAGCCACCAATCAGGGCTCGAGGGGAGTTCCCAGTTGGAAAAAGGGGTTTAATCCCCCCTTTGTAACAGGAACGGGCTTTGAAAATCCGCAACAGTATTATGAAGGCGATTTGTGTTACGCAATATTCAAGTATATAATTCAATTTAAATGAAGGTTTAAATGGGTTTACAGGTGGAAAGTAAAAAAAATTACAGGTTTTACCACCATTTTATCCAGTGGCTATTGCACCACCTTACCATTCAAACATGTTACAAGAAGGGGAATTATTCGGAAAAACACCAGGGGTATAGAAAAGACCCCTCTATATGGTATGTGCCATGTGGCAAACTATCGAAAAGAAGGGACATTCCATAGCTTGTAGAAAATGCCAAACAGAAAATAAGGGACATTCAAAATATCTTGTGTGCATGTGTACTACCCTTGTGTTCTTAGGAGGAACCAAGTTATGCTCTCGGAATGTTCATATGAAGGGATGCTCTACATCTGGCAAATAAAACATATTTACTTCTTCATGCAGCTGTGTGAATTATTAAATTGGCATTTTTCCCAAGACTGTCCCTTCTTTTCTATAGTTTACTACATGGCACGTACCATATAAAGGGGCCTTTTCTATAGTTTGCCACATGGAACATATCATATAAAGGGGCCTTTTCTATAGCTTGCCACATACCATATAACGGGGCCTTTTCTGTAGTTTGCCACATGGCACATACCATATAAAGCTGCCTTTTCTATAGTTTGATACATGGCACAAACCATATTAAGGCACCTTTCCCATAGTTTGCCACATGGCACATACCATATAAAGGGGCCTTTTCTATAGTTTGCCACATGGCACATACCATAAAAAGGGGCCTTTTCTATCATTTGCCACATGGAGCATAAACATATAAAGAGTCTTTTCTGTAGTTTGCCACATGGCACATACCACATAAAGGGGCCTTTTCTATGCCACTGCCATTTTTCCCAAGAATATACAGACTCGGCATTTAATATGGAATATTTTTTTTGTGTGGGTGAACTTACTTTTCAAGATGTCTTAGAACCAAAAGTTCATTGGAATTATGTTGAAATTATTCTAGCTTTTGTTAATGTGACCTTTAAAAGAAACAAAAACCACATTTGACATTTCGAAACAAATAAATCGATCCTTGAAAGTGATGTAAACTGATATCAAACTCAATTCGCGTACAGTACTGCGTTAAACTTCTGTATGTTTTCCAGAAATATCTCTTTATTTTGCACATTAGCCAAATTTTTTTTTAACAAAAACAAAAGTTAAATTACGACTGGGATTACAGACAGTAAAATTACAGTTCAGTACTTCGTGTAACCCCCACCAGCATTCAGGAGAGCACGTACACGTCGAGGCATGCTGTTCACGAGATTTTCCAAGGTTTGGACAGGAATCACTTGCCATGCAGTGACAATAGCCTGCTGCAATTCACGCACAGCGGGCGGCTGCTGGTCCAAGTTGTCGATTTGACGCGTTAATTCTTCCCACAAGTTCTCTACCGGATTCATATCCGGGGACATGGCAGGCCACTCCATATGCTCTACACCACGGTCAGCAAGAAAGTGTTGGATCATGCGAGCATGATGAGGCCGTGCATTGTCATCTTGGAAGACAAAGTTTCCTCGAAAGGCTGCACAAGCAAATGGAAGCAATGTTTCTTCCAGAATGGCCCTGTACTTGAACTGGTTCAGGTTTCCATTCAGAACAACCAGGTCAGTTTTGCCCCCTGCATGAAAAGCAGCCCAAACGGTCACCCCACCACCTCCAGCTTTTGACTCTTGGCACTATACAATCTTTGTTGTAGGCTTCATGCACTTGTCTGCGCACTCGGACGTGGCCATCTTGACGATAGACCAGAAATCTAGACTCGTCACTGAAGATTATGTGATTCCAGTGTCCTGGCTACCATTGACGGTGCTCTCTGGCCCACTGCAATCGGCGCTGGCGGTGTTGTCTGGTCAGGCATAGCTTTCTCAGGGGATGCCTGGCACGATAGCCTGCTTGAACCAGTCGTTGGTTGACTCGCCTTCTGGATACAGGCACATTTGTCAATTGCTGCCACTCAGCCCTAAGCCGATTAGCTGTTTTGGTATGGCCATTGCGGACTAACCGGTGCAGCTGGCGATCATCCCTCCTTGTGGTACTGTGGGGATATCCTGGCCTCGGTATTGGAGTAGGGCCACCCCTCTGAGCATTTCGTTTAAGGATCTTTGACTCCTGACCTTGAGTGATGCCATACTGCTGAGCAATAGCACGCTGTTTCATGCCATAATTTCGTAAAGCCACCACTCCATGACAAACAGCATTGTGGAGTTGACGGACCATCTCCAAAGGAAGCGGCAATAACTTTTGGAGATGTGCAGCAGTTGTTTTCCACTAATACAGAACGCAACAACCCTTATATACCCAATTGTGAAGTCAATCGTCAAATGTACCTGTCCGTACATTTTGCCATGCCACCTGTGATATAATCCTGTTGTTGACTTCTTGCTGCGACAGACAATCAGTGACATGGTTCTTTTAACAAATAAATCACCAAAGTGTAAAAGAAACTCACCAGATTGATATACTGAAGAAAGAAAGTAAACTCAAGTCAAGAAAAAAAAAAAATTCCATATTAAATGCCAAGTCTGTATATGTGTATACAGTATATATATATATATATATATATATATATATATATATATATATATATATATATATATATATATATATATACATATATATATATATATATATTGTTACGGAACCCAACGTCGGCCTCTGTTCCCCTTAGAGGGGGGATTAATCCCCTCTTCTATAACTGACCGACGTGGTCCCTGACGCTGCCCAGCTACCTCTGGAAAGGCAGGTGCACAGCCCCGTTCGTACCGCGGTCAGATGTTAATTGCCGAGCGGTTTTAGCAACCGCGGCACGAGCTATTATCACAGACTAGACCCGATTCCTAAACGTTGGCCAAATCGTGCCACAGGTGTCCAATGAGGGAAATCACAAAGACGACGGATGTAAGGGAAAGAAAGGCAAGGTAGGAAGAACAAATCTGATTTATTATTATTATTTACAATTCAAAAGAAACCAAGGAGGAGGAAGGATAAGAAAATAAAGACAGAAAGAAGCAAGGAGACACAGTGCAACGCTAGCTTACCTATGGCAGTCTTACTTAGAAACCCAGGGACAAGACACACAGAACAAACTCAAGTACACAGAAGGATGGAATGGAGGCAGGAACGGGTGGAGGGATGAGAAGGTTCGGGTCCGTGCAAACGGCAGGGCTGGAGGTGACAGCTCCGACTCCTCGCACTCTGGTTTACAGAACGGGCGACAGGGAGATCCGAAGACCGCGGCACGTCGAGGTTCGCGTGCCCGCACTGGTTGGTCTTCAGGGTGCTGGTTGGTATCGCGAGCAGGGCGTGCCAATTCTTATTCGCCTTCCTCTCCAGAGCTCACTCTCTCCTCCTCAACTGAACTCTTATGCACTTCCACTCTGCTGCTTCTCCTCCACTGAACTTTCAACAACAACCACCGGTGGACTTCTTACGCACTTCTCTCTCTGATGCATCTCTCGTGAAAAGGCTTCAAGCGCGCTTTTATATCGCCTGGGGCGATCAAGCCGCCGGCCTCCAGGACACGCCTA
Source organism: Myxine glutinosa (assembly GCF_964187855.1). Classification (NCBI taxonomy): domain Eukaryota; kingdom Metazoa; phylum Chordata; class Myxini; order Myxiniformes; family Myxinidae; genus Myxine; species Myxine glutinosa. The sequence goes on along the minus strand of NC_136261.1, from coordinate 433,936,463 downwards.
CCGGGCCGCTCACTGCAGTGCCGGTTGGCTGGCAGGGGCTCTTTCGCTCCACCTTTGATGACGATCAGCGGCCAACGCCCTGGATTCGGCCGCTCCTCCCCCTTTTTTTCCTCCGATCTGACTGCATGTTCAATGGTGGTGTTTTGCGGCGAAAACCACAAAGCAGCAGCGGCGAATGCAGTTGGCAATGATGGCTGGCAGTGTGGTTGGCAATGATGACAAAAGGGGAGGGAAGGGAATCTACCTTATGTCATCTGGTGCAATGCAGTGTTAATTAATGGGAACAGAGCCTTAACCTACATAGAATAAGGAGATAACTGTATAGAAGGATATATGATTGGCTACGTGATTGTATATGGAATAACTATGGGAACGACCTTTGACCTTTATACACAACAAATGGAGGAAGGAGGGTGATATTTTATAACAATTAAACACAATTCTCATATCCACAACAATATATATATATATATATATATATATATATATATATATATATATATATATATATATATATATATATATATTGTTGCAGTTTTGAGATGTGTACAGTAGGTCAATAAATGGTAAAGGGTTGCCCCCCATAGCTAGTCACACGAGCAACATATAGGCCCATTTGTCATATAGTTATTTCTTAGTATGTGCAAGAATAGGCCATTTCCTCTCTTAGTTCTGCGTTGTGTAAAGACAGGAGAATAGGCACTACTTCTGCAACCATTCTACCTCTGTGGGCGCAATCCATTCCGCGACCCATTTGGTTGTTCATTAGTCGAGTTAACATGAGGTAGGCCTGAGAAGGAGGGGGTGGCGTCAAGGTGGCAGCGGCGTCAGGAGCTGACGGTAAGCGCAAGCAGCCAATCAGAGCTCGAGGGTGGTGGCAGCAGCATGGCGTGATGGGCATGGTGAAGAGAGTCTCGTGAGTTCCAGAGGGTTCGACGGGCATAGCTATAAAGCCCGCTGTGCGGAAGCCCTCGACAGGACTCGCAGAGGGGCAGGACTCGCAGAGGGAGAGGACTTGCAGAGAGGGAGCTTGATAACAGGACACGCAGAAGGACTCACAGAGGCACAGGACTTGAAGCAGAAGGACTTGTGCTGAAGGACTCGCAGAAGGACTCGCAGAGGCGCTTGGTTTGTGAACAAGTTACATGAGAAAGCATTCGTTAAGGACTTGAGGAGAGAACTTGCAGTGTACCGTTTGTTGAACTTGACCCTCGCATGGGAACGCGCGCGCTAACCAATGCCAGGGAATAGAAGAAGAGGAGTTGGCCGTGAATATACGTGGGCGCAGCCAGGCGCGTCGATTACGAACAGCGCATTTTCGGCCAAGTGATTGAACGTGGCTGAATAACCACCAACTGCGCTAAAGTCCGCCCTCTGCTGTTCGCCCCGATATTACCCTTTTGTTTGAGCGACATGATACGAGTTCCTGCCTTCGCCTACCTCTATCTTCGCAGGACGTGCCGGGGATTGTGGAGAGCTGGACGAGGACCATCCTTGGACGCGCTGGGGAACACCTGCTCATCTGCAATACCCCGTGTGAGTGTGAGTGAGACGGTCCCGTTGTCCCTGGGATAATTAAGACTGTCTAAGCTGCTCTGTGTCTCTTCATCCTGTACTGTATATACGTGTGATAATAATTAAATCCATCTGTTCTTTCTTTCTTCCTTATTCGATCGTCTTCGTGATTTCTCCATTGACTAAGCATGGCACAAGTAAAACCACTTGAATCGGGGTCCATTAATAATAACTGCTCAGATCACGTGAATGCAAACCGCTCGGCATACTCCAACCTCACGTCGTTTGTGCGGGGCTTGTTTCCTCGCTTCAAGGGCGGCGCGGGGAATTAGGTATGAGTGAGAGGAGGTACCGAGACCCTACCCCGCGTCTGTCTGGAAGGGATGTTGCAAGCCCCGGTTCCGCCAGGCCCAGTAAAGACAAGGGTACTAAACCCCCCTTGGTAGTGGGGAAGAAGGCCGGCGAGAGAACCGCAACAATATATATATATATATATATATATATATATATATATATATATATATATATATATATATATATATATACAGTGAAACCTTGACTTACGAGTGCACCAAGTTACGAGTTTTCCGAGATACGAGCCGTCGCTCGGGCGCTTTATTGCTTTGAGATGCGAGCCGAGATCTGAGTTACGAGCTTACGCCACCCGCCACCAAGTGGGTTCCGGTCACGTGGTTATCTTGCCGTGCAAGCATCTCTGCCGTATATCGCTGCTGCTTTGTTTTTGCATTTTGGTTATTTTGGAGCTTACGCCACCCGCCACCAGGTGGGTTCCGGTCACGTGGTTATCTTGCCGTGCAAGCATCTCTGCCGTATATCGCTGCTGCTTTGTTTTCGCATTTTGGTTATTTTGGAAAATTTCTTAGTTTTAACCATGGGTCCTAAGAAATTGAGTGCCAAGGGCAGTACTGAGAAGAAGAAGAGGATGATGTGCTTGGATATAAAACACGCAATCGTCGAAAAACATGAGTGAGGTGTGCGTGTTGTCGACTTGGTGAGGCAGTACAATCGTAGTACTTCTACGATATGTACGATTTTGAAGCAGAAGGAGTCGATAAAGGCTATAACGCCAGCCAAGGGCGTTACGATTATTTCAAAGCTCCGGACCTCTATCCATGAAGAGATGGAGAAGTTGTTGTTTGTGTGGTTGACGGAGAAGCAGCTCGCAGGAGATACCGTGACCGAGAACATCATGTGTGAGAAGGCCCGAGACATTTACGGGGATTTGGTGCAGCAGGCGGCGGGCATGGTGAGGCAGCAAGCTCGGATGTGAAGGCAGCTGAAGATTTTATTATAACTTTTGCCGAACTGATAGAAGCCGAACGATACATCCCCCAGCAAATCTTCAACTGTGACGAGACAGGGCTCTTCTGGAAAAAGATGCCGAGGAGGACGTATATAACGGCAGAGGAGAAGAGCATGCCAGGCCACAACTTGTTCAGAGTGCCGGCGATAGCTCGCCTTCTCTTTGTGGAAAACACGGTGAGATCCTTAACATCCAACAACTAATGGGACGCAAACGGGCGCCCAGTTTAGCGGTACACACATTGATGAATCACCCTGCCTGTGATTCACCCATGACAGGTTATAGCTGGGTCGGGATTCAAACCCAGGCTGGACAGTTTTGAGTCAAGTGTGCGTACCTCCAGTCCAGGCCATCCTGCCAACTTGTATGCTGCATACAGGTGAAATATAAAGCGCGAGATATTTTTATATATACTGTATATTTAAAAAAAAATTGGTGTGGTTTTTGGCGGGCTGGAACGGATTAATAGCATTTCAATGCATTTTAATGGGGAAATTTAATTTGAGAAACTAGCAAATTGAGTTACGAGCTCGGTCACAGAACGAATTAAACTCGTAAGTCAAGGTTTCACTGTATATATATATATATATACATACAGTATATATATAGTCACGTGAAAAAGTAAGTACACCCCATGTAAAGTTTTGACTTTTTCAACATATTTCAACATACAGCTATTTGATCTTCATTTCAACAATATTGATAGATAAAGGTGATATAATACAACAACTATCATGAAACATTTACATTTTGAAGGCCATTGTATAATTTAAATAAACATAAAAACAAATTTCACATGTGGAAAAAGTAAGTACACCCCAACATTTATCACTACTTCAAATACCTAAAATTAGAATCAGGTGCACCAGCTCAGGTGCAAATGATTAGAATACCCACCCGCACCCTCCGCTCTGCTGCTGCCAACCTCCTGTCCCCCCCCATCCGGACCAAACTCAGATCCTGGGGGGACAGGGCCTTCTCCATCGCCGCTCCCACACTCTGGAACTCACTACCTCAAACCATCAGAGACTCCTCCTCACTCACCACATTCAAATTATCACTGAAGACCCACCTGTTCAACACCACATTCAACCCCTGACCGTCTCTTCTCCTTCTCCTTCCTTTCTGTTTGGTTATTTAATTACGTATTTTTGTCTTTTTTGTCTTTGTTTTACGTACTATGTCAAAGCGTCTTTGGGTTTCTTGAAAAGCGCTATACAAAATAAATGTATTATTATTATTATTATTGTTGAAGAGGATCTTGGAGGAACCTGTCTTATTTAAACATCAGACATTTAGTTTGGTTTGCTCTTTGTTGTTGAAGTGTGCGGCGTCACCATGCCTAGATCAAAAGAGCTCTCTGTGGCCTTCAGAAAGAAGGTTACAGATGCCTATGAGTCTGAGAAGGGGTTTAAAAAGATCCTCAAACAATTTGAAATCAATCATTCGACTGTCCGGAAGATCATCTACAAGTGGAGAAGATTCCAAACAACTGCCAACTTGTTCAGGCCAGGCCGCCCCAGCAAGCTCAGCAGGAGAGCAGGCCGTAAGATGCTGAAAGGAGTCTCGAAGAACCCAAGAATGTCATCACGGGACCTACAGGCAGATCTTCCCACTGTTGATGTCAAAGTGCATGAGTCTACCATTAGAAAGAGGCTGCACAAATTTGATCTACATGGGAGGTGTGCCAGGAGGAAACCTTTGCTGGCCAGAAAGAACATCAGGGCAAGACTAACGTTTGCCAATGAACAGCCGGATCTAAATCCCATCGAGATGTTGTGGGGGGATTTGAAACGAGCTGTGCATGCAAGAAACCCCTCAAACATCGCACAGCTGAAATAATTCTGCATGGAGGAGTGGGCAAAAATTTCTCCCAGTCGATGTCAGAGACTGGTAGACAGTTATAAGAAACACCTACTTGAGGTTGTTTCTGACAAAGGGGGAATACCACCTGTTTGAGCCAAGGGTGTACTTAGTTTTTACATACATACATCAAGTGAATCGGTTGAAAATTAATAATTTATGTCACGTGACCTAAGACATATTCCCCTCAAAAACAACCCGCTTCCGCTGATGCAGTGCCCCCTGTTTCTGAGATGCTGGTACTCATTTTGCTGACTTCAAAAGGATTACAAACTGAGTGAACCCACTTGGTGTTATTTTAACGATGTGACCCTAACATCTTAAAGCAGCCACATTACACATGAAGCAACCACCAGGATTAGTTTCACAGGTAATGAAGTAGAACGTCGCTCGGTATCGCAAAAACCTCCGCCAGGATAAACAGGTAACGTTTTGTATCCACTGATAGACCGGATCTGGATTCGGACCTGAACCTAAATCGAATCAGCTTCTTCTTCTTCTCACCAGCCCACCTCATCCCCCTTGTTTCGTCATAATCCATCCACAACTCTTTGTCATATCATGCTATGTATAATCATAATGTTCGCCCGATCTCTCTATTAATAGCCGGCGAAGCCGGTGTTGTGAATGAATGCGAACGTATTATCTTGAAAACCAGAATATGCTGGATCCCTGGCTTGAGAATTCCGAAGCTGTGACGCACCAAATCTCTCAATGGAGGTCGCCATCTTGCAGATGCGGAAGTATGCATAACAAATTGTAAAACGTTCAATACGAGTTTGTTTCATCCGTCTTTGTTTGAGTCACTATCTTATGCACCTCTAATTTGTAATTTTTTTTTCTTCTTCTTTTTTTTTTGTATACTGAAATCGAGGCTCGTGAAAGAGCTAACTTTTATTTCACAAACAAATCAACCAGACAAACAAAATATACAAAAGAGGGAGCGGTAGCCAAGATGGGGAGAGAAGGGGAAGCACACAACCACAACATTTGAGAGCAGGGAGAAGTGTGGGAGGGAAAGGGCTTGGGGGCAGGAGGCGTGGGAAGGGGAGAGATATAAAACACATGGGGACCGAAATTAGTGGGGGTAGAAAAGATCAAGGTTTTGGATGGGGGAGGATAAGAGATGGTGGTGAACAGCTGTTTTAAAGACCTGGAGGGTAGAGTGGGATTGAAGAGAGTGAGGGAGTTTGTTCCAGAGGTGGGAGAAAAGAGGAATGAAGGAGTGAAGGTGAGCAGAAAGTCTTGATTTTGGCAGTTTAACCATAAGGCGGTTGCAGGCAGATCTTGTGCGACCTGTAGGAATATTTGGGGGACAGAGCCCAGAGAGGGCTGGGGGGGCAAGGCCAGAGAGGAGTCGGTAGAAGACGGAAAGACCACCAACCTGCCTGTGGTGAGTGAGTGAAAGGCCCTTGGAGTTAGCTTCATCGCGGGAGATTCCAATGATTCTGAACGCTTTGGTTTCAACAGCATGAAGACGGGCTAGGTGTGAGGCAGGAGCACCAGACCAGAGGGGAGAGCAGTATTCCATTGGAGCTGCGGATGAAAGCCTTGTATGTGGTGAGGAGCTCAGGTGTGTCAAGGAAGGACTTCACACGACGGAGGATGCCCAGTCGGCGACTGGCTTTGGAGGCCAGATTTGAAATGTGGTTTTCCCAGGAAAGATCATGGCAAATAGTGAGACCCGAAAGGTTGAGTGACAGAACTTCTTGGAGAGGATTATTCAGAAAGTGGTTGGGAGGGTTTTCCAGTCGGTCTTTTCGGAGAGACATTGTAAGAGTGTGAGATTTATCAGGATTGAAAGACATGTTCCATTTGTTTGCCCAGTCTGTGATTTTGTCCAGGTCTGCAGAGAGTGAGGAGGCGGCAGTCTGCCGATCTGAGGGATGAGGAATGGAGCGACAGAGAGTAGAGTCGTCAGCAAAGAGATAGAGAGGATTTTCAAGAGAGTCAGAGAGATCATTGATGAGGACCAGGAAAAGCACAGGGCCCAGAACACTACCTTGGGGAACTCCAGCCTGAACAGGAAGAGGAGATGAGAGAAACCCATTCAGGGCCACACGTTGACTACGACCAGAGAGGACGTCCACCAGCCATGCGTGGAGATTTCCATGGATACCAAAGGAGGAGAGTTTGGTGAGCAGAGCAGGGTGCCAGACCGTATCGAAGGCACGTGAAATGTCAAGGGAGACAGCTCTAATTTCCTGTTTGGCGTTGAGGACCTCCATCCATTGTTGAGAAAGCAGAAGCAGCATGTCCAGAGTAGAGTGACCAGGTCTGAAACCAAATTGATGATCAGAGATCAAGCCATTGGAGAAGAGGAAAGATTTCATATCTGAAGCAATGATGGATTCCATGACTTTGCTGATAATTGGGAGAAGGCTGATTGGTCTGTAGTTGCTGGGATCTGTTTTTGCACCTTTTTTGTGCAAAGCAGTGATGTTGGCTGATTTTCAAGCAGATGGCAGATGACCTTGAGCAAAAGAGAGGGTGAAGAGAACAGAAAGAGGGAGTGAAAGAGCGGAAGAACATGATTTTAGGACCCGTGGGCTGATGCCGTCAGGACCAGTTGCAGAATCAGAGTCGAGGGTTGACAGAAACTTTTCCACCTTGTCAGGAGGAAAGGACACAGAGTCCAGGAGCAGCTGGGTACGACTGGGTATGGTGGGTACAGAGAGGGATGGGTTTGGGACACAAGATTTAGAGGCAAACACAGAGTTGAGGCATTCAGCTTTTTCACGTGCGGAGTCAGCCGTTAAGCCATTTGAGGTGAGGGAGGGGATGGAGGGGGAACAAACACCAGAAACAGATTTGACCAGACGCCACCAGGATTTGGAAGAGGGAGACAGACAAGATAGTTCGGTCTTGAGAACGGTGAGATATTGTTTCCTGGCTCTCCTGAGGGTGGACACACACTTGTTTCGGGCTTTGTGAAAGGAAATGAGATTTCCTTCCGTTGGATTTGCTTTCCAGGAGACGAAAGCAAGTTGTTTCAGGGCAACAGCCTCACCACAAGATTCCGTGTACCATGGACGGGAGGAAGGGTATGACAACTGAAGACGAGATGGGATAAATCTGTGCATGAGAGAGAGCAATTTACTTTGAAAGAATTCCCAGGATGAGTTGATGTCAGAGGCGGTAGAGATGGGAGACCAGTCCAGATGATTGACGGCTGCTTGAAGACCGTGGCAGTTGGCCTGAGTGAAATGCCGGACTCGTCGACGCTGAGGAGGCTCTCTGAGAATGGTCAGAGAGATGTCCACTTTGACAAGCACATGATCAGATGAGCCGATTGGAGCAGAAGAAGAGCAGCAGACATTTTCAGGGAAGTTTGTCATAACCAAATCCAGAAGAGAAGATGCTCCGTTGACTGAGATCCGGGTCAGGAAATTGACAGATTGTGTCAGTCCCAGTGAGTCGCAGAAGTCCTTTGCTGAAGAGCCGTGGCTGGTGAGAGAGGTACCCACACCCAGCCAACTGGCATGGTGACAATTGAAATCACCACATATGAGGAAGAGAGAGTTGGGATGGGTAGATAGAAGTTGGTCCATATTATCAGACAGCGAGACGTAGATGGAGTCATCGCTGTTTGGTGGACGGTACAACACACATATGAACAAAAGGTGGGAGCGAAGGGGAAGCCGTAGCCAAAGGTATTCCTGGGGGTGAGATGGAGAGAGGGCAGTGGAGGGCGAGTGAGGAAGAGAGTTTTTTATAAAGAGAGCAACCCCACCTCCAGGACGAGGCTCAGGTCTATCATACCGGAGGAGGGAGTAACCTGGGAGAGATACCAATGCATCAGAGACATCATGAAGGAGGAAAGTTTCTGTTAAGCAGATCACATCTGGTTTGTCAGAAGCAACCTGTATGGAGAGATCAGTCAAGTTTGAGTGGAGGCCCCGGATGTTTGAGGTCCATACCGTTAATGAAGAGGAAGGGGGAGCATCGGGTCCAGAACAGGGGGGGGGGAGGGTAGGGTAAGATGTGGAAGAGGAGGAAGAGGTAGGGAGAGCTGTTGAAGGTGTGTCAGAGATTTCAGAATAGCTTGGAGAAAGGGAAGAATGGGTCGGACAAAAGGTTTGATGGAGATTGGGTGAGGCACAGTGAGGTGTTATTTGAGGAGGGGGGAGAGCGAGGCAGAAGGTTGGGGGAGATGAAGGTGAAAGTTGGAAGGGGGAAGAAGCAGGGAGGATGCTTTGAGGAGGGGTGAGAGGGGAGTCTAGGAGGGAGGGGAGGGAAGGGGCAAGGCGGAAGATTTGAAAGAGATGGGTGATGGGGAAGATTTGGAGGGGAGGGGCAAGGGGGAATATTTGAAAGAGATGGGTGATGGGGAAGATTTGGAGGGGAGGGGCAAGGGGGTGGATTTGGAGGGGAGGGGTGATGGGCAAGTTTTGAAGGGGAGGGATGATGGGGAAGTTTTTGAGGGAAGGGGTGATGGGGAAGATTTGGAGGGGAGGGGTGAGATTGGATTTTAGAAAGTGTACGATTCATGGGAAACGAACATTTTTTGCAAAATGAGTTTGAGACCTTCGAGTCAAAAATACGTTTGAGGACACTGAAGGAGGGGTGGAGTTCTGGATAGTTTAGGGAATGTAGAAAGGAGGAACTGTAAGAGATGGTATTATATATATTTTTTGGAATGAATAGATTTGGTGAGAAAGACGAAAGCATCCTTTTGTAGGAAAAGAAGAAAAGGGTGTTATAATATATGAGAGAAAATAGTTGTTCAGGGGAGAGATTATACATTTATAACCACGTGATCGCGTACGAAGAACGAACGAACATATAAGAACAACAAATAAACGAATAAGACCTGGGAAGGAAATATTTTGTTGGGTTTTTTTTTTGTTTTTTTGTGAGCAGAGATATTAAACAAGGAGGTTCGGGGTGAACGACTGGGACGAAACAGAGAACGAAAATAATTGCAGCGGATTCGACGAATCGCTAAGAGAAAAACAAAACCACAAGGTCGGAGACGGTACGGTAGCCAAGCCTACGAGAACTAGGCCGCAGAATACTCGATACACATTCACCGACGATTGTGTATACATGTACGAAAAATTAGCACCGAAAATTTTCCAAAAGATACGCTATAGGTACATACACCGAAAGATAGATACAGTCTCGACAAAAACACAATTGAGAAAAATCACTTAGCTTCGAAAGCGTGAGCGCATGGGACAGCTTCGAAAAGACGTGACCTCGCGAGATCTCCTAATTAAAATACTTTAGGACCAACCTCGGCCCGCCGGGCCTGGTTATCTTCAACGGAAATCGTCACCAAACACCGGAACCAATGAGATGCGAGCATTTGAAAAAATATTTCAGAAACCAAATCACTCAATGGAGGCCGCCATCGTCCGGATGCGGAATTTTGCATAAAAAAATTGAGAAAACGTTCAATAGGAGTTTGTTTCACCCATCTTTGTTTGATTCACATTCTGATGCACCTCTAATGTGTAATTAAAATACTTTAAAACCAACCTCGTTATCTTCAACGAAAATCATCACCAATTACCGGAACCAATGAGATTCGAGCATTTGAAAAAATATTTCAAAAAAGCTTATTACCGCGTTTCGGATGCTGAAAACGGCATTAAATATTCTGAAATTGACGCTGAAAACGGCGTCAAATATCCTAAAATTGACGCTGAAAACGGCGTCAAATATCCTAAAATTGACGAAGAATTATTTTTTAGAAATCTCGCGGCCGTCGGGGATAGTTTTTCACGGCCGGAAATATCCGAAGTTGAGACGGAATTCACCGAATTAATCAAGAAGGAAATTTTATCAATTTTAATCTCATCCAGAATGCAAATGGTGTCATTTTGAACTAGGTACGGTACCTACTACACCTACCTACTACCAACTACCTAACCTACTGATGCCACAGTGATGGGTAAAATAGTGGCAAGAAGCTTTGGCTTCGCCGGCTCATTGCGGCTTTGCAGTTGGGTACTCATAGCCGGCGAAGCCGGTGTTGTCAATAAACGCGTATTATGTTGAAAGGCCAGAATTTTGCTGGATCCTTTGAGAATTTCGAAGCTTTGACGCACCGAATCGCTCCATGGAGGCCACCATCTTGCGGATGCGGAAGTATGCTTAAAGTTAAACAATTGCGAAAAAGTTCAATAGGGGTTTGTTTCACCCGTCTTGTTTTGATTCACAATCTTATGCACCTCTAATTTGTAATTAAAATACTTTGAGACATGATGGAGTGACTTGGTTGAGTGACTTTGTAAAATATTTTATAGCCGGCGAAGCCGGTGTTGTGAATGAACGCGTACATATTATGTTGAAAAGCCAGATTTTGCTGGATCCTTTGCCTTTGGCTTTGGCTTCGCCGGCTCATTGCGGATTTGCAGTAGGGTCATATTATTATGAAGAATCGCTTCAAATGATCATTTTACAGAATATCTTTCTCAGTGTTAATAATAAAATGAGAAACTCCGAACAAACCTTTTCCTCAGAAGATCCGACCCGATCACTGTTTCAGCCGCTTGTGGGAAAGGACACGGAGGCGATGTCAGTTCAAGCAAGCCATGTTCTACGTACAGCCCGGAAGTGTCGCCGGAAGTACATCCCCACTGTATTGCCATGCATATTGATGGTTAGTGTTGTGTGGTGCCAGTTAGTGCAGCGTGGTGCTGATTAGTGCAGCATGTTGATGGTTTGTGCACCGTGGTGCAGGTTAGTGCAGCATGGTGCTGATTAGTGCAGCGTGTTGATGGTTAGTGTGGTGTGATGCAGGTTAGTGCAGCATGGTGCTGATTAGTGCAGCTTGTTGATGGTTAGTGCCGCGTGGTGCCGGTTAGTGTAGCGTGGTGCAGGTTAGTGCATTGTTGTGCTGATTAGTGCAGTGTCTTGATGGTTGATATAGTGTGGTGCAGGTTAGTGCAGCGTGGTCCTGATTCGTGCGGCATGTTGATGGTCAGTGTAGTGTGTTGATGGTCCGTGTAGCGTGGTGCAGGTTAGTGCATTGTTGTGCTGATTAGTGCAGTGTATTGATGGTTGATATAGTGTGGTGCAGGTTAGTGCAGCGTGGTCCTGATTCGTGCGGCATGTTGATGGTCAGTGTAGTGTGTTGATGGTCCGTGTAGTGTGGTGCAGGTTAGTGCAGCGTTGGCGTGCAGGTTAGTGTCCATTACTAGTATTAGTCACCGATGGGCGCAATTGGTTTGTTGACAAAACATTTGGCCCGCCAATATGGCCGCCGCTCGGCTTCACGGCTGCTGATGCTGCGCCGCATCTCATTGGCTCTCCAGGTTCCATATATACCTCGGTGGCTAACCTGCGCTCTGGCAGGGAAAATGGCCTTAAAATGCATGTTGTTGTTTTGATGTCGTTTTCCTTAACTCCAAGATGGCCACCATATTACGTGGCTGATGCAGTCATAGTTCACAAATATATTTGCCACATCAGTAGTTAATCATATGTATGACATTTTGCATTGATCCATCAAGAGGTACTCTGGAATATATTATTACCTTCGAAAATCAAAGATCTTTCAAGTATATTGGTTGGTCTTGTGCATTATTCTGTCTGTCTGTTTGTATGTCAGTCGCCTACAGGTCACATTTTTCAACTGATCTTTGCCAAACTTCACGAAATGGTAGAGTTGGTCATAAGCAAGATGCCCTTTGTTTTTGGGGTCAAAAGATCAACATAGGCCAAAGGTCACCAACTTTGTTAAATTTCTAAAATCCTCAATTTTCATCCAATAAACTTGAAATTTGTAGAGGATTTGCATATCTGGTCACAGAATTCAACCCCCAACTTTTTTTGAGGTCTACCTCGGTGAAAAGATCAACAGACGGCCAGATTTCTAAAATCCTCAATTTTCATTTGATTGAATTGAAATTAAGAAAATTTGCAAATCTGGTCAATAAAGTCAACCACAAAGTTTTTTTTGAGGTCAACCTCAGTCAAAAGGCCAACATAGGCCAGATTTCTAAAATCCTCAATTTTTATTCGATCGACTTGAAATTATGAGAGGATTTGCATACTAGGTCAATGAATCCAACCACCAATTATTTTTGAGGTCATCATGGGCCAACTACTTATTTTAGGGATTTCGCAAGTATCGTGCGATGCACAACATACTTTATGTTTAATTTCAAGATGGCGGTCAACCCAAATGACTGATGACATAGTTTGCAAATATTCCCCCCCCACCACCCCCCCACCCACTGGTATATTAACTTGCATATCAAGTTTTGTATCGATCTGATAAGCAGTTTCGCATAAGTGGTTTTTTAAAGTTATATTTTTAATCCAATACGGCCATTAAATCACATGACCCATGACTTCTTTTTTTTCCACAAACTTTTATCCCCATGCCCAGGTGATCATATTTTTCAAATTTAGCCTTGACCTTCGTTTCAGTACTTCTGGAGAAGACGTTTAAAGTTTATGACGTAATAGGCAATGGCAGCCAATGTGTCAAAATTGCAAAAACAAAATTCATGATGCACCGAGTTAAATTGGTTTGTACAATGAGTTAACGTTTCGTAGAGCTAGCTAGAACAGTTTTGTCTGAATAGTCTCCACAAAACGTGTTCCACACAAGAACAATATGCTTCCAGTGGGAACCTCACAGGAAGTCTGGTTATCCCAATACCGTAACTGAAAACTTGATACATTCAACAAAAAGAACCAATTCCCTCGTACAACGACGCAAAGTTATGTTATTGTACAATCAAAATTCAGAAAACTTATCATAATATACAGTGTCTGAAATGGTGGAGCATGACGCTTCAGTGTCCAGTTCCATAACAATGTCTGTGACCTACCGACCGTCACACTGAGTGTGACCGCTGGGGTTCAACTGTTGAAGAAGAGGAGCCGCTAGGGCTCGAACTGTGAAGAAGAGGACCACCCTGCAAATAGGATTACAGGAAACCTTGGGTCTCGTACAGAAGGCGTTTTATTCGTTGGCTCCGTGAAACCACAACATGAGAAACAAACAGCCAATTACTAACTAATCTCCATAATTGCAGTTCATACATTCGGCTTCAATACAAACAATCTTGCAGAAGTTTGTTGTTCTGCACGAGAAATCAGCAATGGCGAAATACAAACTGTTTGCAAAGCATTTACCTCACACCAATTTCTTGCAGCTCAACCCTCTGGAGTCTATTATTATTATTTTTATTATTATTATTATTATTATTATTATTATTATTATTATTATTATTATTATTATTATGCACTTCGAATCCAGGAGGCGGTAATTGCGCGGTAAATTTGAATGCGGTTAGAGCCGATAAAATTATAAATTCGGCTTGTAGACATTTCGGCGCATGCGTGAAGCCGATAGAATCGGCTTGCAGACTCCAGAGAGCAAATGTATTATGTATCAAAGAAACAAATGAAACAAAAGAAACAAACGCTTCCGGCAGCGGACAAATTCACCCGCCTCCTCGCCAGCTTCCCAGCCCTCACGTGGCCCACCTTCTCGGCGGGGGCCGTCAAGCACGGGGTGGAACACCACATCCCCACCGCCGGGCCGCCGGTCTACGCCCGGGCATGCCGCCTCGAGCCGACGAAGCTCGCGGTAGCTAAAGTGGCGTTCGCTATGCTGGAGCTGCTCGGCATCGTGCGGCGCTCCGAGAGTGCTTGGGCGTCGCCGCTCCACATCGTACCAAAGCCCGGCGGGGGATGGCGACTGTGCGGGAACTACCGGCGCCTCAACGACGCCACCAGCCCCGACCGCTACCCCGTCCCCCACATCCAGGACCTCTCCGCCCGGTTGGCGGGCATGTCCATCTTTCAAAGGTGGACCTCATACACGGGTACCACCAGGTCCCCTTCAGGCGGGAGGACATCCCGAAGATGGCCGTTATCACACCATTCGGCCTCTTCGAGTTTCTTCGGATGCCCTTCGGTTTGAAGAATGCGGCTCAGGCATTCCAACGTCTGATGGACAGCATCTTGCGCGACCTGGATTTCGTCTATGTTTACCTGGACGACATCCTCATCGCAAGCGCGTCCCGCGAAGAGCACCTCCGCCATCTCCTCACGCTCTTCGAACGCCTGGGCCAGCATGGCCTCATCGTGAACCCCGGCAAGTGCCGGTTCGGCATCGCCGCAATCGACTTTTTGGGACACCGCATCACCAGGCACATGGCCTTCCCCCTACCGGCCAAGGTGGAGGCAGTGAAGGGGTTTCCGTGCCCCCCACACGATCAGGGGGCTCCAGGAGTTCCTGGGCATGGTAAACTTTTACCATCGGTTCCTGCCCCACATCGCCCAGCTCCTGCGACCCCTGCACGAGGCCCTCCGAGGGAAGCCGGTCAAAGGTGACATTACCTGGACTGAACAGATGGACGCGGCGTTCGTCGGCGCGAAGCTCGCCTTGGCTAACGCCACCATGCTCGCGCACCCGGCGCCCGATGCACCGATCGCCCTCACCACCGACGCCTCGCACTACGCGGTGGGCGCGGTGCACGAGCAATGGGTGCATGGTGCTTGGCAACCGCTGGCGTTCTTCAGCCGGCAGCTTCGCCCGCCCGAACGCCGTTACAGTACCTTCGACCGCGAGTTGCTCGGGCTCCACCTGGCGGTCAGGCACTTCCGCCATCTGCTCGAGGGCCGTGCGTTCATGGCCTTCGTCGACCACAAGCCACTGGTCTTCACGATGGGCAAGGTCACCGAGCCGTGGTCGGCCCGGCAGCAGCGTCACCTCTCGGCAGTGTCCAAGTATACGATGGACATCCGGCACGTCGCGGGGAAGGACAACCCGGTGGCGGATTGCCTTTCCCGGTCCATCGCCCACACAGTCCACCTCGGCATCGACTATGCCCGGATGGCGGCGGACCAGGCCGCCGACCCCGATGTCCAGGCCTTGCGGACTGCTGTCACGGGCCTCTGCGTCACCGAGGTGCCATTCGACGGTGCAGGCATGGCCCTCTGGTGCGATGTCTCCCTCGGGCGACCCCGCCCCATCGTGCCCGTGGGCTGACATCGCCTGGATTTTGACGCCATCCACGGCCTGTCCCACCCGGGCATGAGGGCCTCCCAGAGATTGGTCGCCGACAAGTTTGTCTGGCATGGTCTCCGGAAGGCCGTCCATGGCTGGACCAGAATGTGCCTCGCATGCCAGCGCGCGAAGGTGCACCGACACACCCAGGCCCCATTGGCCCCGTTTGTGGTGCCGGAGCGTAGGTTCGACCACATTCATGTGGACCTGGTGGGACCTCTGCCCCCCTCGCGGGGTTTCACCCATGTCCTCACGATGGTGGACCGCACCACCCGGTGGCCGGAGGCCGTGCCTTTGGCGGCAACGACGGCGGCGGACGTCGCACAGGCATTCATCGCTACCTGGATCACCCGGTTCGGCGCCCCCTTGGACATCTCGTCCGACCGCGGCCCCCAGTTAACCTCGGAGCTCTGGGGGGTGGTCGCGCGGGGGCTCGGGGTCCAGCTGCACCGAACCACGGCCTACCACCCCCAGACCAATGGCCTGTGCGAGCAGTTCCACCGCTCATTGAAGGACGTGCTCCGAGCCACCCTCAGCGACGGCGGCTGGGTCGACAGGCTCCCCTGGGTCCTGCTGGGCCTCCGGACGGCGCCCAAGGACGACCTGCGTGCATCCGCGGCGGAGTTGGTCTTCAGACAACCGCTGCTTGTGCCGGGCGAGTTCCTTCCCGACCCCACAGCACCATGGTCCGTGGCGCAGAAGCGCTCCGCGCTACAGGAGATGGCCGGAGGTACGCCCCGGTGCCGACGGCGCACCACGGGCACCCCCCTACGCACGTCGCCCCGGAGCTTCGCACCACGGAGTACGTCTTTGTCCGGCACGATGCCCACCAGACACCACTGCGGGCCCCCGTACAACGGGCCTTTCCGCATGCTGGAGACCAGGGTGAAACATTTCATCTTGGACATCGGCGGTACTCCCAACCGCATCTCAGTGGATCGCCTCAAACCATCCCACCTCGACGTGGACCACCCACCGCCGGTGGATCGGGCCCCGCGTCGAGGCCGCCCCCCTGCGGGGCGGACCTCTGGCACTGCCCGGCCCGCCGGGATGCCGCCCCCTGGTCCGGCACCCATCCCGGGTGCAGCCGGAGGCATCCCAGCTAGCATCCCTGCACCCCGGAGGCCGCCAGTCGCCAGAGGGCTCTTCAGCCGGGTCATCCATTTGCCCCGCAAACTGGCCCTCCAGGTGCGCGGGAATTCTGGGGGGGGGGGGGGGGGGGGCGGTGTGGCGGACAAGAAAGCTCACTGTTGTGATGGCATCATTCTGCGCACCAAGTGGGCGGCGGCCACGCCCGAGGGGTAGGCGTGGCCTCGGGATATACACCGGGTGCGCAGCCCGGAACGCTCCAGTGCTACAGTGGAGCTCTTGTAATAAAGACTCATTTAACCTACCGCGCGTTGTCTGCTTCCTCCTTGCTACACAAGTAGCGCGCGTAGCACCGCGCTTCAGTACCATAGATCTTCGCTCAGTTCTTTAAGCAAACCTTACTTCATGGATGTTGGGTTTCCTCCAAATTTCTTCATTTAGTGTTGTAAAGAGCATTAGCGACTGTTTATAAAGCTAAGCATTCGTGTTTGTGGTGTTTCATATTTTGTCTTCCTGTAGAAACTGTTGCTCACATGGAAACGCCATTATAACGAAAAGCTATTTATACACGTTATCACTGCAGGAAAAACGCCTTTGGGAGGTGGGACATTATTAGTATTAATATTGTTTTGTCATAACATTAATAATACTAGGACGTGCCCGTACGTGGGTGCCCGTACGTGCGTGCAAAAAAGCATGCGTGCAAACAACAACAACAAAAAAAAACTTTGAAACCACGTGGCAGTAACGACCACAGAACCCCCCCCCCTCTATTTACATGAAATGGTTTGGTCCATTCGCAACGACCACAGAACCCCCCCCCCCCCCTCTATTTACATGAAATGGTTTGGTCCATTCGTAAAGCCAAAGCGAACGGCGAACGGCTAAATCGCCATAGCTCGGTAACTACTTCTCCGATTAATTTCAAACCTTGAAAAGGCACATCCTCGGGTCCCCAGCAATATACCTGGCAAGTTTCAAGTATATCGGACCGGTAGTTGTCGAGAAACAGCGGTCACAGACAAACACACACACACACACACACACAGACACACACACACACACACACAGACACACACACACACACACACAGATTACTGGAATTATAGATAGATGCGATTATTATTAATTTTGTTATTCAAAGCGTCTTTGTGCCAAGACAAAGCATAATGTGCCAAGTTTCAAATTTTTCCATTCAACGGTTTCTGAGAATTTTTTATTCTTATTTGCGTTTATTCCAAGATGGCTGCCATACCACGTGCCCTACGACGTCACAATTATCACAAAAACATTCTACATGGGTGTCACTCCTACCCTGAAAGTTGCGTCTCAATCGTACATGTGGTTGCTGTGAAAAACTAGGTTTAGCCCGGATGGACGGACGGACAACGCGATAACATAATGCTTCCAGCCACCTTCGGGGGAGGAGACATAAACATAGGGGCAATACCCCTGGCGCTCACCTGGTAGAATAAACAGCATACTGCACTGCCTAAAGGTATTTGAAACCAATTTCAATGGCTGCTAGAAGACAGGGCAGCATGCAGAATCATACTGATATAATAAGACCTTAAATCAAGAAAAAAAAATACCTATTTTGGGGGGAAAACCTCCCCCCCCCCCTTTCACCCCGTGTACCGCCTCAGACCCCAATTTTTCCAATGCCTTGAAAAAACATTGGTACACCACGGGTGGTGAAGGTTGTGGTGAAGTTTTATCAAAATCGTGTGTGTAGGGTCAGAGGAAAAAGCAAATTCCTATTTTGGGGGGTCAAACCTGGATCCACTTTGACCACGGTAAACCCCATTAGACCCCGATTTTTTGTTAATGCCGTGAACAAACTTTAGTCCCAACACAACAAATATCATTTGTGCCAAATTTGGTCGCAATCCCATGAGCGGTTTCGGAGACGTTTCAAGTGTTTGCGGACGAACTGACGGACAGACAGATGACGCGCCATCGCATAAGCTCCCCTGAACTTCTTCCAGGTGAGATTTTAAAAAAATGACAGGATGAAACTAACGGGACAAGCACGATGTCGGAGAGGTGTCCACACTCGCTCTAAGGTTTCTAACCTGGTTTTGAATCCCGACCGAACTATAAACTGTCATCCCGATGTTTCACAGGTGCAGAGGGACTCATCAATGTGTGTGTCGACCTGTTAAACGGTGTCACACCTGCAGGTTTTCAATCTCCCTTCCTCCCCCCCACCTCTGTGCACTCCTCATTCCTCATCTCTCTCCGCTCCCGATCCAATTCCTCCTCTTCCTTCCTCTCTCTTTCCCTCCCTCCCATTCCTTCCTCCTCCCCCCCCCCCCCCCCCCACCCAACTCCTGGAGTGCACAGTAAAGTAACATGTGGTGAGGATTCGCTCTCCCCCAACCTCCTCTTTCCCTCCCCTCTGTCTCTCCCCCAACCTACTTTCTCTCTCTTACCCTCTTCATATTCCACTTTCTCTCTTTCCCTTGTTCCCAATCCCCTCCTTGCACCACCCCTACCTCACAGAGTGTACAGTAAGGTGATATTTGGTGAGGCTTTGCTCTCCCATCCCTCCCCCCCACCCACCCCTTTCCCCTGCCATCTTCCCCTCCCTCTCCCCCCTCCCTCTCCCCCCTCCCTCTCCTCCCAAATATCTCCCACATCTCCCCTCCCTGCTTTCGTCCCTCCCTCAGTCCCCACCCCCTCCTCTCTTCATATTCCTGTCAGGAAGCGATTTCCTGTTACACCGGGTACTCCCCTCTGTCTCTCCCCCACCCCACTTTCTATAATACCCCACCTCATATATAAATAACTCAAAGATCCATCATGGAGATAGAAGGGTGTGTTTAAAGAAATAAAATTGTTGTTCGTGAAGTAAATATATAAATAAATAAATAAAGTTGTTGGTCGTGAAGTAAATCAATAAATAATACAAGTTAAGTTGTTGGTAGTTTAGTAAATAAATAAATAAATAAATAAATAACGTTGTTGGTAGTGAAGTAAATAATTAAATTAAGTTGTTGTTCGTGAAGTAAATAAATAAAAACAATTGTTGTTATAAAAGTTTTTGTGATGAATGTGATTCACAAAGTTTATAAAAAGAGAATTTTTTTTTGTCCGTTTGTCGAACAATGTCCGTGACCCCGTGTGGTGTCCGCAGATGGACGCAGCCCGAGTCTGGACCCAAACTCTGCAAATCGATGGATCAAGATCTCCGGGGATCTCAGGACGGCGACTCGAACCTCGACCGAGAATCAGTACCCGGAACATCCTGATCGGTTTGATCGTTGGACACAAGTTGTTTCCTGTGATTGTTTCTCCTCAGGTCGTCGTTATTGGGAGGTCGATGTGGGGTCGAGTCGTTTGTGCGGGATCGGGATCTGTTTAAACTCCATGGGGAGAAAAGGGGGAGAGAGTGGGTTAGGAGAGAATGCCGAGTCTTGGTGTTTGTGTAAATGTAATAACAAATACTCCGCACATCACAACAATCAATGTACTGTCCTGTCCGTCCCGGGGGATCATGAACGGTTTGGGTTCTTCTTGGATTGCGAGGCGGTGGAGTTGACGTGTTTTGGGGACTCGCGGGTCCTGCACGTGTTAAGGGGGAACTTCATGGACCTCGTTAGACCCGCTATTGGGGTTTATGATGTTGATGATTCCGTTCATTTTGTACATTTAGTGAAATAAACTTTCATCACAAACTGATCTGATTATTTGGGTTCAAATCAATCAAATGATTTACCTGTTCATGACGATGTGATTACTGATTAATGTTTATATTATAATAAAGTTTATATAATTTAATAAGTTAATTGTTTATCTTATTTAATGTGAAATGAACTTTAACCGGAACTCTTCACTCTTCTCACCATACAAAAAGGTTCTTCTTCTTCAAATGTGTTTCATTCAAAGATAACTTTTAAATCAATGCAAACATATATTGTATCGATCACAGGTACAACCAATGTGAAGATCTATTGTATCAATCACAGTACAACCAATGTGAAGATCTATTGTATCGATCACAGATACAACCAATGTGAAGATCTATTGTATCGATCACAGATACAACCAATGTGAATATCTATTCCATCGATCACAGGTATAATCATTGTGAACATATATCTGATTGATCACAGGTACAACCAATATGAACATCTATTTTATCGACCACAGGTACAACCAATGTGAAGATCTATTCTATCGATCACAGGTACAACCAATGTGAGGATCTATTTTATCGATCACAGGTACAACCAATGTGAAGATCTATTCTATCAATCACAGGTACAACAAATGTGAAGATCCATTGTATCGATCACGGGTACAACCAATGTGAAGATCTATTCTATCGATCACGGGTACAACCAATGTGAAGATCTATTCTATCGATCACAGGTACAACCAATGTGAAGATGTACTCTATTGATCACAGGTACAACCAATGTGAAGATCTATTCTATCTATGGGTGATGATGATGATGATGATGATGTTAATGGAGATTTAAGAGAGGAATTGATGGGCAGTTCAAGGTGGAGATCACGTGATCATGACCAACCGCATCAATTGTGTGAATAATTGTTCATATAATAAAATAAAAAATTTAACAATCAAAATAATTACAATAATAGTAAAATACACAATAACGTTTAATAATAGTTTAAATAACGAACTATAACAACGGAGGACACAATGAATGTGATGTTTGAGTGAAGAAAATCCCTCCAGGTGCAGTTTGACTTCTCTTTGGGGGCGGGGCTTAATATTAATAATGTGTAGCTCGGTCTGATTTCCAAAATTACCGTTTGTTATTGCAGTTACAGGTGTAGTTGCAGGAGCACGTAAAACCACAAATACAGTTCACCTTCATTGTTGTTACTCACCTTTAAATACAGGATGTTTTATCTGCATTGTAAACTTCTGAAAAAAATGAAGGTGGGGGCATTGTCCCTTCTTTACCAAAACAAACTCCTCCGGTACTTCCAGGTAGATGAAACTCTTTGTGTTACCTGGAATGGAGCACGAGTGTTAATAGTGAAGGTGAGAGTACAAATAATAAAACGAATAAAATAGAGCTGTCTCCCTTGACATATCACGTGCCTTCGATACGGTCTGGCACCCCGCTCTGCTCACCAAACTCTCCTCTTTTGGTATCCATGGAAATCTCCACGCATGGCTGGCGGACTTCCTCTCTAGTCGTAGTCACCGTGTGGCCCTGAATGGGTTTCTCTCATCTCCTCTTCCTGTTCAGGCTGGAGTTCCCCAAGGCAGTGTTCTGGGCCCGGTGCTTTTTCTGGTCTTCATCAATGATCTCTCTGACTCTCTTGAAAATCCTCTCTATCTCTTTGCTGACGACTCTACTCTCTGTCGCTCCATTCTTCATCCCTCAGATTGGCAGTCTGCAGCCTCCTCACTCTCTGCAGACCTGGACAAAATCACAGACTGGGCAAACAAGTGGAACATGTCTTTCAATCCTGACAAATCTCACACTCTTACGATGTCTCTCCGAAAAGACCGACTGGACAACCCTCCCATCCACTTTCTGAATAATCCTCTCCAAGAAGTTCTATCACTCAAGCTTTTGGGTCTCACTATCTGCCATGATCTTTCCTGGGAAAACCACATTTCAAATCTGGCCTCCCAAGCCAGTCGCCGACTGGGCATCCTCCGTCGTGCAAAGTCCTTCCTTGGCACACCTGAGCTCCTCACCACATACAAGGCTTACATCCGCAACTCAATGGAATACTGCTCTCCCCTCTGCGCTGGTGCTCCTGCCTCACACCTAGCCCGTCTTCACGCTGTTGAAACCAAAGCATTCAGAATCATTGGAATCTCCCGCGATGAAGCTAACTCCAAGGGCCTCTCACTCACTCACCGCAGGCAGCTTGGTGGTCTTTCCGTCTTCTACCGACTCCTCTCTGGCCTTGCCCCCCCCCCCCAGCTCTCTCTGGGCTCTGTCCCGCAAATATTCCTACAGGTCGCACAAGATCTGCCTGCAACCCTCTTATGGTTAAACTGCCAAAATCAAGACTCTCTGCTCACCTTCACTCCTTCATTCCTCTTTTCTCCCGCCTCTGGAACAAACTCCCTCACTCTCTTCAATCCCACTCCACCCTCCAGGTCTTTAAAACAGCTGTTCACCACCATCTCTTATCTTCCCCCATCCAAAACCTTGGTCTTTTCTATCCCCGCTAATTTCACCCCAATTCCACTTTTTTGAAATACCAACTTCCGTCCTGGAAGTCCTTGGTGTCCTTGTGTTTCATACTTCTCCCACCCACCCCCCCCCCCCCTTCCCACGCGTCCTCCCCCCAAGCCCTCTCCTTCCCACACATCTCCCTGCTCTTAAATGTTGTGTGCTCTCAAGTGTTTGTGTGCTTCCCCTTCTCTTGTCTTCCGCTCCCTCTTTTTATATATTTTGTTTGTCTGGTTGATTTGTTTGTGAAGTAAATGTCAGCTCTTTCACGAGCCTCGATTCAGTATACAAAAAAAAAAGAAAAAAAAAAGTGAGTTTGGATCGGATCACAGGTAGAATGTGGAACCATGGATGGAATGAACAGAACGTTCATCATATATCGCCAACCACACCGTTCGAAACATGTCCAGGTGACCTTTTAGGTGTTACGATCCTTTTAGTCCGATGAAGGGTTCACATCCGAAACGTCAGGTTCTCATTGTTTCCCATGGAGGTTTTAATCTTAATCCTCATACAAATCTCTTGGATAAAATCAAAACACCGCAATAAAATCACCATTTAATAACCGGTATAGTGACGTCACTAAGGTATTAAGGTAAGTTTGCATCATCACGCGAATGGAAAGTTCATAGAAGGCGTCGCATCATTTACTGTGAAAAACAATTCATATTCACCTGGCGGGAGGTAAACCGTGATAATACAGGTGCTGCCCTCAGGGCGAGATTGCACTCCAGGAGGGGCAGGTTGGGGTTCACCGTCGAATTTCTCCAAATGAGGGAAACTCAACCCTACAATTTTTGGTAGTGGGGACTTTGTTCTCGCTATCCCCAGATGTTTAAACAAAGAACAGGTAAACACCTTCATGTTAAACATTCACTAATTCACTTCTCTTTTTAAATTTACACGTCGACGCCATTGAATGTTGATATTACAACCTGTATGACGAATCTTCCCAGGTGTTACGTTTGTATTGTGACTCGAGTGAAAAACCTGCGATAAAACATGTACGAAACGTGCTTTGTGACGTCACAATAGGGAACAATGCGCAGTGGAATTGAAAACACGATGCTTCGTAAAACTGATGAGAAAAATATTGAAACGAATATAAAATATCGAAACGAATATAAAATATCGAAACAAATATAAAATATCGAAACGAATATAAAATATCGAAACAAAAATAAAATATTGAAACGAATATAAAATATCAAAACGAATATAAAATATTGAAACGAATATAAAATAGCGAAATGAATATAAAATATCGAAACGAATATAAAATATCGAAACAAATATAAAATATCGAGACAAATATAAAATATCGAAAGGAATATAAAATATCGAAACTAATATAAAATATCGAAACTAATATAAAATATCGAAACTAATATAAAATATCGAAACTAACATAAAATATCGAAACGAATATAAAAAATTGAAACAAATATATAATATCAAAACGAATATAAAAAATTGAAACGAATATATAATATCAAAACGAATATAAAATAACGAAACGAATATAAAATATCAAAACAAATATAAAATATCGAAACGAATATAAAATATCGAAACGAATATAAAATATCGAAACGAATATAAAATATCGAAACGAATATAAAATATCGAAACGAATATAAAAAATTGAAACAAATATATAATATCAAAACGAATATAAAAAATTGAAACAAATATATAATATCAAAATGAATATAAAAAATTGAAACGAATATATAATATCAAAACGAATATAAAATATCGAAACTAATATAAAATATCGAAAGGAATATAAAATATCGAAAGGAATATAAAATATCGAAAGGAATATAAAATATCGAAACTAATATAAAATATCGAAACTAATATAAAATATCAAAATGAATATAAAATATCGAAAGGAATATAAAATATCGAAATTAATATAAAATATCGAAACTAATATAAAATATCGAAACTAATATAAAATATCGAAACTAATATAAAATATCGAAACGAATATAAAAAATTGAAACAAATATAATTATAATACCAATACGAATATAAAAAATTGAAACGAATATATAATATTGTTACGGACCGCGGATTAGATGTTATTTTGACCGAGCAGTGGTGTAACCGCGGCCGAACAGTTATTCCCCGACTAAAACCCGATTCAACCCAAACGTTGGCCGTATCGCGCCGCAGCTGCTCAATCTGGAAAACTCTAAAGCGACCGAATGCAAAGAGGAAGAAGACGTACAGAAGAGTAACTGGGTTTATTATTATTTACACACATAAGCAAAAAGAAAGCAGTCACGTTTATTTACAGGGCCATGAGACGCAGGTGACACAGTGAAATCTTTAGCTTATCTAACAGGCTTACTTACTACCCCGGACAGAACAAACAAAGACACTGACTCATGCGGGGAATTGCAGAGTGGATTGCTGGAAGGAGGTGTGTGGCTGGAGGGGGAGGATGGCACGGAGCTGGCTGGAGCTTGATCCCGCGCGGGACGTCGGGCTGGACCTCGACGGCCGCTGATGCCACCGAGCCTGTCATGTGCGCGGAGTCATGGGTCGGAGCTGCTTCTCTCAGTAAAAGCGCATCTGCTCTGACGACCCAGCTCTTTCTTTGGACTCAGTAAAAGCGCAACTCTCTGACGACCCAGCTCTTTCTTTGGACTCAGTAAAAGCGCAACTCCCTGATGACCCAGCTCTTGTCTCCTCCCTCCTTGTCTCAACTGCCTGGACTCCCTCTCGTCTCAACTCTTCGACTCAACTCTCGTCTCCTCCCTTCTTGTCTCAACTCTTCGACTCCACTCTCGTCTCCTCCCTTCTTGTCTCAACTCTTCGACTCAACTCTCGTCTGCTCCCTTGGACTCAACTGCTTGGGGAACGCTCCGCCGGCAGGTTATATAGGCCCCGCCCCTCAACCTTTGCGAACCTCCCCCAAACCCTCTTCCTCCGCCCTCTCAAGCCAAACCCCTTGTTCATGGTTGGTTGTTCGGGGCTGGCTCCCTCCTCCCCTCTATGACGAGGTGGAGACACGCCCTTCTTCTCCGACCCTGCCTCCTGGTCAATGGCGGCAATTGGAGGGGATGTAATTGCCAATCGACGAAAGGGGGAATGGAGGTTTTTGGGAATGGGAATGAAGGGAATCTATCTCTTTTTCACTCGGTGCAATGGAGTATTATTCTAATGGAAGACAAGGCCTTACTCTAAAACACATAATAAGATATAAGCTACTGAACAAGGGTTTTATCGGGTCCTGCAATGTGGTGTTTATGGAATTAACTACTGAGACGCCCTTTTTATTTTTACACAACTCCGGAGGCAGGAGGGGCCATATCCAAACAATGTTCATCACCATTTCCAATACAATACAATTTAAAAAATGCCATCCTCATATCCGCAACACTGCACCCTCCTCCTCTTAGGCACGTCCCGGGCCTACATCTTTTATTTAGTGTGACACGTAGTTGTAGTTCCCTCTACTTTTAACCTGACCCTGAGTGCGACAGTTTTAAAACATAAATAAATGTGTCCCGCTGCTCCATTGCACCCTGCCTAACAGACTTACGCCCACAGTTAACCGAATTGCGGAATGGTCTTCAAACTATACATTGACGGTGGGGAGCATTATTTACAATTGACACTACTTTTATTTACAAGACTAACCCCGGACCTGTAATTGTTCTTTCTGGGGGGAGACAGTCTGCTCTGCATCGACGCACCATGAAAGCACCCAAAAACGCACCAACACACCCTTAAGCACCAATCGGTGCAGTCATCACTGTTCATCAATGTTCAATGAATAAAAATAAAATCAACAACCCCTAAACCTGCAGGTGATCTCTTGCTCTTCGGCTCCCTCTGCTGGCTATTTACTTTCTTCCAGATGTTGTCTTTTTCCTTTGCTTTTCTTACTGGCGGCCTATTTGAACTGAAAATGAAATGCACCCAACGTGTCCATTTTTATTTATTTTATTTATGGCCAACAGGGCCGACTACATGTGGTTCACCTGTGGGGCATCGGTGCCCTGTGGCCAAGGTCTGCCAGCAAGATTTCGGGCCCTCATGGCCGGTCCCAGCAGAGGGGCCATGCCCCAACCCATGGGGTCCATAAGTGGTGCTCGGCCACAGACATGTGGTCCATCATGTGGTGCATCGATGCAGACAGCTGGTTCTGAGAGTTCCGGGCGCACAAAGGCCGACTCACGCACGCTCCCCTCGGCGCCCAATGACGCACAGGTCATGTGGGAGACAAAAGGGGGAAGACAAATGAGCGAGGGTTAAGGTCACAAGGGTACACATCAATAAGGCAATGCAAGGCGAAATGCGTACAGAGGGCGAAGTGAGAAAGCTCGTCCCTACCGTACGTCACCCCCCCCCCCCCCCCCGTCACCTACACTACCCTTGCCCTTACCCCATATGTACAAAATCTACACCTTTACAAATTCGTCGCTACTGTCACGTCTCCCCATATTTCCCCAATACCAAATTCGTGTCCACAATCCCTCTACTTCAAAATTTGCCATCACCCAATTCATCATCAATCCTCATAAGGAGGAAGAGATGGAACATCAAGCACAATGTCACACCCACGTCATGATGCGTCTCACCATCCAAACATTTGCATCAAAAATAATTAAACAACCTGGCATGGTGTGGAGGTACGTCATCTCAGGTGAGTGGATGCAGATGGTGCGAGGAGACTTCCTAATCCTAACTATCCTCTAAATGACTTTAACACACTTTACACTACCCGGGGTCTTTCACTGCCAATCCTTTGGCTAACTTACACTATGGGTTCTAAAAACCAATTCCCATTGACCAAACTGTGGTGCTTCTCAATTTGGGGTCTCACTCCCCCGATTCATCTCCCGGTGCCCTTGCACAATTTCTGGGCTGAGACGTGTAGCTCTCCCAGCAGGTCTACCCACCTGCACACCTGCACACATCCACCACTGCAGTTGCCACCCGAGCTTACCTAGCTCCTCACCCTAACCTATCTAACTGGGGAAGGCCCCTCCTGGCTCTGTCACCCCTTGGTGCCCTCTGGCACTGGGCTACCCGGGTCCGTCCTCCGGATCCTCGGGCCCCATCCACAACAACTACCGGCTCCCAGAGCCCACCTGCGGCCTCACCTGGCCGACATCCTCACAGTGGTGGAGTGCCCAAACCAACTACACACACTAACAGGCTACACGCCCAGCCATTTCCACAACACTAATGCCCCCATCCAATCACCATTCTTCCACCCGCACCACAGATGCCAATATCCAACCACAATTTACATATACCCTCTACCTACATTTACACTACCCGCCCCGGGTGTGCGTGATGGGGGTCCACTCTTCCCCCATTCACACCTCCGCACCATCCACTCCACTCCATAGTTTCCACCATACTCACTCCACGACCATCCATTCCAATACTCCATATACTCCACACTCCATGTATTCCACACACCTGTTGGTGCACACCTGTGCACTCACACCTGGTGCCACCTGCACCCTCCTTCCTTCCTGGACCATTTGGTCAACACAATACACATCACTACTACTTCCTCATACACTGCTCCATACACCTGTTCAGTTGCACACTTGTGCAATCACACCTGTTCAATCACACCTGTTCAATCCACTTGAATACACCTCCAACACTCCCACGGCATCATCTCAACTACCTGTTGCCCTGCTAACTTAGTGCTCCCCGTCTTCCCTTTAAAGTAAGCACATACCACGTCATTATCATCCACTCTAAACTACCTGCGTCCCCACTACAGGTGTCATTGTCACTTACTAACCTTAACGTTACCTAATGTCATCTTCGCTAGATCCCTACACACGATATATCCTAACCCTCCCGGGCTAGTTTTCACTGCCATCAACCCCATAAGACTAGTGCTCCTTTGCCCCCCTTTGTGAGGGATGGTGGATTGGCCATCCCATCACATGGGGCATCTCTTACTATAAATTTTGCTTACCAAATTCCAACCAATCAAAAATTTAGATATCACTCTACCAATCCTATTCACTATTCTAAATTTCGTATCAAATCACTATCACTATCATCATCATCATCACAGTCCGCTATATCCTAGCCTCGGTGCGCCATGACATCATTAAAACCCGGCTTCGTAAAGCCGAGCAATGAATTCGGGTGGTTTGGTCGCCTGCAGGTTGAATCCGTCCGGCTTTCGGCTCAAGGGAGGTGGTTTGGTCGGGCCGAGATTCCACGCACCATCTCGGCGCGGCACCTTGCGGTCCTGGGCCCGATGGCTCAATCTCCCCCGGTCGGAACCCCGTCCCCGTGAGGGAGCACCATACCGCTTCCTCCCACTCGCCCTTGAACCAGACCGGTCGCCTCGCCCGACAAGGCCCGGACTCGACCGTGCGGGGCGGGACCAAGCCCGAATCGGCAACGATGCTTCGAAGAGAAGCGACGCAGAATCGATCCGCGCCGGGCCTCGCACCCAACAAAGCACACCGTGCCCCGAGTGCTCGCATCGGCTATCCGTCGCCCTAACCGCTAACCCGGTTACCGTCGATGCTTCACCGGCATGCTCACACGCATACGCTACCCCTTTCACCCTCACAAAACCCGGCGTTCCAACGCCGTCCGTACATTCCACCAACGCTCTCCCTGTTACACACCACACCTCTCATGCAAACTCTTGCGCACACCTCGGTCCACACCTCTCCTCCGTTACGTCCTCCGTAACACTCACCATGGGCGTGCACTCTGGCATCCACCCACTAACGCGCTCACATGGGCTCTCCCACACTCGCACTACCACCAACTCAGGTGTGCTTCCTCGCACACGTTCCACCACCACCTTACTCTCCGTGTCACACTCCGTACACCCCGACGTGCATTCTCGCTCGCACTCGGTTTCACACTCGTGCTTCGTAACACGCTCACCCCTTGACGCACACTCTTTATTGCTCTCACTCCCTGTGTGACACTCCGTACACCCCGACGTGCATTCTCGCTCGCACTCGGTATCACACTCGTGCTTCCTAACATGCTCACCCCTTGATGCACACTTTTTTCCACACGCGTGCCATTTCCACTCACATGGGACCCTTCACCAACGCCCGGATGCTTCCTCGATCCCAAGCGCGCAAAAATTATTTTGTCGCCAAACATCCTCTTACAAAATCTCCCCGCACAATATACAGCACGACTCACCTGGGGGATCCTTTTCTCCACACGCACCTGCAAACTTCCATTCGGGTTAAGCACAGCATCGTGATGTGAGCAGGGACTTTGCACATTTTCCATTTCTCCCTGCAATTCCCGGGTTACCTCCGTCATCTCTTCAATTTTAATTCCCAGCACTGCTTTGTCTTTGTTCCCCTCGACGACCGTTGGCTTTAATAAAATTCCCTCTACCTCATCGGTCGCCGGCTTTTCCAAACCCCGTGTCGCGATTTCTACCCCCGTCATTGTACCCGCGCTTTCCTCCGCTTCGCTCAACCAGCGCTTCTCGACCCGCGTTACCTCGTCGTGCACCCCTGGGACCCTTTCGCCCAACATGCGATCCATGGTCTCCCCCCATTTTTGCATGCGGTCACCCATTCCGTTCGTTATTTCTTCAATTTGGTTTCCCAATTCGTTCGTTATTGCTTCAATTTTATTACTCAATTTCTCCTCGTTTATTCTCAGCATCTCGGTGAATTGCACCATGAAGGCTTGCATTTGGACCACCGTTGGTAGTACAAAGGGTGCGCCGCAGCTGCCCCCTCAACCACGTGCGCGAGAGCGCCATTTTGTGCGTCTGATACCCCCTCAACCACCTCCTCCATATACATTACCCCGAGGTCCTGGGTTACTCCTATCCCTTCCTCTAGCTCACCCACCTGCATCCGATCGCCTTGACCAGCCATGGCGTGATTTCAAAATTCGGGTTTTGCTTTAAAACACAACAATTTCAAGCTGCTTGTAATTTTGAGCGCGTTAAGCGCGCTTCGGGCCTCGTATCTCACTCCCTGACACCAATTTGTTACTATAATAACACAATTGGTGTCCAAAATTTGGGCTAAATAAATTTAGTCCCAGGTTAGAATCCCAACTCCTGACTACCAATTTGTTACGGACCGCGGATTAGATGTTATTTTGACCGAGCGGTGGTGTAACCGCGGCCGAACAGTTATTCCCCGACTAAAACCCGATTCAACCCAAACGTTGGCCGTATCGCGCCGCAGCTGCTCAATCTGGAAAACTCTAAAGCGACTGAATGCAAAGAGGAAGAAGACGTACAGAAGAGTAACTGGGTTTATTATTATTTACACACATAAGCAAAAAGAAAGCAGTCACGTTTATTTACAGGGACATGAGACGCAGGTGACACAGTGAAATATTTAGCTTATCTAACAGGCTTACTTACTAACCAGGACAGAACAAACAAAGACACTGACTCACGTGGGGAATTGCAGAGTGGATTGCTGGAAGGAGGTGTGTGGCTGGAGGTGGAGGACGGCACGGAGCTGGCTGGAGCTTGATCCCGCACGGGACGTCGGGCTGGACCTCGACGGCCGCTGATGCCACCGAGCCTGTCATGTGTGCGGAGTCACGGGTCGGAGCTGCTTGTCTCAGTAAAAGCGCATCTGCTCTGACGACCCAGCTCTTTCTTTGGACTCAGTAAAAGCGCAACTCCCTGACGACCCAGCTCTTGTCTCCTCCCTCCTTGTCTCAACTACCTGGACTCCCTCTCGTCTCAACTCTTCGACTCAACTCTCGTCTCCTCCCTTCTTGTCTCAACTCTTCGACTCCACTCTCGTCTCCTCCCTTCTTGTCTCAACTCTCGTCTGCTCCCTTGGACTCAACCGCTTGGGGAACGCCCCGCCGGCGGGTTATATAGGCCCCGCCCCTCAACCTTTGCGAACCTCCCCCAAACGCTCTTCCTCCGCCTTCTCAAGCCAAACCCCTTGTTCATGGTTGGTTGTTCGGGGCTGGCTCACTCCTCCCCTCTATGACGAGGTGGAGACACGCCTTTCTTCTCCGACCCTGCCTCGTGGTCAATGGCGGCAATTGGAGGGGATGTAATTGCCAATCGACGAAAGGGGGAATGGAGGTTTTTGGGAATGGGAGTGAAGGGAATCTATCTCTTTTTCACTCGGTGCAATGGAGTATTATTCTAATGGAAGACAAGGCCTTACTCTTAATAACACATAATAAGTGTGTTATTATTAATAAGTGTGTTATGCAAACACATAATAAGATATAAGCGACTGAACAAGGGTTTTATCGGGTCCTGCAATGTGGTGTTTATGGAATTAACTACCGAGACGCCCTTTTTATTTTTACACAACTCCGGAGGCAGGAGGGGCCATATCCAAACAATGTTCATCACCATGCCCAATACAATACAATAAAAAAAATGCCATCCTCATATCCGCAACAATATCAAAACGAATATAAAATATCGAAACGAATATAAAATATCGAAACGAATATAAAATATCGAAAGGAATATAAAATATCGAAACTAATATAAAATATCGAAACTAATATAAAATATCGAAATGAATATAAAATATCGAAAGGAATATAAAATATCGAAACTAATATAAAATATCGAAACGAATATAAAATATCGAAACGAATAGAAAAAATTGAAACAAATATATAATATCAAAACGAATATAAAAAATTGAAACGAATATAAAATATCAAAACGAATACAAAATATCGAAACGAATATAAAATATCGAAACGAATATAAAATATCGAAACGAATATAAAATACAGTGAACACTTCAAATAAATGTCAAATAAATTTACCAATGAGTCAGGTGTATGTAAGGACATCATGGGGTACACTCACCTCCAGCCTCAGGGACTATTCTGCCCCATGGGTTGTGTGGTGGCCATGGAAGGTGTCTACATTAGGAGCCTGGCAAACCTAAACG
This sequence comes from Myxine glutinosa, assembly GCF_964187855.1. Taxonomy (NCBI): domain Eukaryota; kingdom Metazoa; phylum Chordata; class Myxini; order Myxiniformes; family Myxinidae; genus Myxine; species Myxine glutinosa. Next base: position 433,903,616 of record NC_136261.1, on the reverse strand, counting down.
CCTGGGGTAGTGGGTGCTTCTGGGTAATTTGTGTCGTTAACTCTCTAGTCCACGTGGGGTTGTGGGAGCTTCTGAGTAATTTGTGTCGTTTACTCTCTTCTCCACGTGGGCACATGTTAACTCTCTTGTCCACGTGGGGAAGTGGGTGCTTCTGGGTAATTTGTGTCGTTAACTCTTGTCCACATGGGCACATGTTAACTCTCCTGACTCGTCGTCCGACTCCTCCGATGTGCAGACACAGGGCTCCTGCAATGCCCGCCGATCTTGTTTGGGGACATGAGGACATTCACTGAAGTAATGACCGTAATCAGCACGACGACCCCACTTGTTTGCAGAGGGGACAGGACTTCCTCATGATTATGACGTCATAGGTAACGTGGTACAGGTTCCATCTTGGAAAAACCGAAAAAAGTTGCAACTCTATATCTCCAAAACTGCTCCATGGAAAATGTTGAAACAAGGCTCATTGTAAAGAACTCCACATAGGGAATAAGTGCCGTTAACGATGACGTAATTGCTGATATAATTATGACGTCATAATTCAACAGGGACAACGCTTAGCCTGATCAGTTTGAAATTTATTGATCGTTATCGACGCAACAATTATATTACAGAATATAAATTTATGATGTCATCGCTCACGTGGTCTGGCAGCCATATTGCATCAAAGAAAAAAATGTTCAAAAACAGAAGAGTTGCCTCGCAACAAGTTGACTGCGCAGGGTAAGTATGCTATGAATACCATCTAGTTAAGCACAGTTAACCAGCTACATCAGTAATTAAGCACAGGTAACCTGCTACATCAGTAATTAAGCACAGGTAACCTGCTACATCAGTAAATAAACACAGGTAACCAGGTACATCAGTAATTTAGCACAGGTAATGGGCTACATCAGTAATTAAGCATAGGTAACCAGCTATATCAATAACTAAGCACAGGTAACCAGGTACATAAGTAATTAAGCACAGGTAACCAGGTACATCAGTCATTCCTATTGCCAGAGAAATTGAAATCAAAATCACAGTGGGTTCACTCACATTTTCCAATTGTAGCTTCACGATGGCGTCCACCTGGTTTGTGGCAATGTCTTCCTGTGTGACACACAGCACCATCTTGAAGGCAGCAACAGTGGTGTCCTTAGAAACCTTTGAAATCGTTGTGGGTGCTGGTGGTGGCCAACTTCATTCCATTGGGCCTACTTTCCGCTTTGACAGCATCTTGGCGATCCCATAGTTTTTCGTGCATTATGAAATCCTCCTTTTTTGGCCTTGAGGTGATCTTCCCCTTGGAAAAATGTTCATTTTGTTCTCCCGTATGCAGTCAGTGCAGATGAATACATTCACCTGGATGGTGGTGGTGGTTGTGGTGGTGGATGGTGGTGTTAATGGTGGTGGTGGTGGTGGTGGTGGTGGTGGTGGTGGTGGTGATGGTGTGCTGGTGATAAATAGATTCGCATGGTAATTCCGTTATTACATTTAATTCAAACTCAAACTCCTCGTTCCTTTCTCAATATAATGCAAACGCAATATGTCAGGTGTGAAGAGTATCACATTGAGGAATATCGTGCCACAACATGTGACCAATACCCAATTACAGGTAGATCGAACGTCACCAAAGTTGTCCAATCGGTTTGGTGCTTATTTGGTGACAAAACTGGTTGTTGAAGGACGAACAAAGGGCGAACAACGGATCGTGCTACCTGGAAATCAGACATTGGGTGAATCACGGGTCACACGTTCAAACAGGAAAACGGCCGGAAAACGAGGACGAAGGAAACCGTGGGATCTTTAACGTCCACCAAGTCATGTCGGCAGACGGTATTCCCGTTTCACGTGCATGCGAGGGACGGTACACACATTGATGAGTCACCCTACCTGTTGTGGAAGAACATACAATCAGGTTCAGAGTAAAATTGATTCACTGCAGAGGTGAAACATCGAAGAGATTTTTTTTACCTGCACAAATAAGTTCAACACGACAAGGTACATGAAGACCCTTGTGCTCGACCCCCGAAGCTCTCGCTCGATATTCCCATTTTGAAGAAGGTGGGAACATTCATGTGTAACAGGTGTGAAGTTCTGTTCGAGTCTCAATCAGATAGCAGGGAATTACACAAAGGTGAGAATTCGCGAGCAACATTTGGGAAAAAACAAAGTTTCACAACAAAGGAAAATTAATTACTACGGAAAAGAGAGAGAAACATATTTCAGGTGAGAAGCAGATTTGAGAAATGCAAAGCAGGTGTGGATCCATTTTGCAGTAGGAGACACCAAGTTGGAGGCTGTTTAATGGTCTAAGCGGAGTCCAGGTAATCATAACGCAGAATGAGCACATTCCCTTAGGAGAGATAAAATGCCTTCTTTGGTACAATCTCTGAACAGGTATTTTTGATTATTAAAAACATGGAGTTCTCGCACTGAAGGTAATTTCACTTGAAGGTAAAAATCATCTCTCCAAGACAATGAAAAATTCATAATAATCGATACAGGTATTCGGTTTTGTTTACGTGTTTCACAATTATTCGCAATTAATTTTAGGAAAACAACCCCTGCTCTGCTGGGAAAAAAAGGCCTCTAAAGGTCGTTCAATTTTAGGAAAACGCAAATTATTCCCACACCGTGAAAAACATGGTCGGCAGTTTATACCTGGGTCTGGATTCGAACCTGGACATGTTCAAGATCGTCGGTAAAGAAGGATCATTTTAGCCATGAGGGTAAATGTCCAGGTGACGTACATGACATTACCATTGCTCTCCCTCACACCAATCCCCTTTTCTTACCTGTCGAGGTGCTTCCAGGTGTTCAAATCGAACAGTTGTTCTTCATGAACGAGCGAATACTGTATCAAGTTCCAGGTTAATTGTAATGAGCTAAAGATTCCACCAACAACCATCAAGACATTCATCCTGGGAGACAAGATCACATGTACCGATTGTTATCGAGTCGTGAAACGAACTGTTGAAACACCCGTCTGTGAAGTCACAGCGCATTATGACGACACAATCCACCGACAACCCCCCAAGACATTCCTCCTTGGAGACAAAATCACGTGTACCGATTGTTATCAAGTTTGTTCGATCGAACATGATGGAGTTGCACAAGGACAGGGAATCGGGACTCCAGGTTACACTTCAGCCATTGTCCGGTGTACACGTTTAAACCAGGTATCCAACAATGGACTTTAAACGTGATTCACTTCACTCGAGGAATCGACTCAGAAATTATGGGACACGCGTTATAAACCGGGTTACCTGGTGTGGAGCGGGTTTTCAATCACACCTTAATACTCTATGTCGTGATGACGTTTTATCACTTTGGTTTGTGTACGATGACGTAATACGTCGGGGTAACTGTCCAGGTGTCACGTGTTCCCGAGAAATTAACAAATGCTCGTCGTACCTTTCTTTACCTTATTTAAATGGGTGCCTCGTGGGTTTCAGCAGGAATGTGTATTTTTTTCAGGATGCCTGCGATAGCTTGCCTACTCTTTGCGAAGGACACCGTGGGATCTTTAACGTTCACCAACTAATGCTAGCACACAGGACGACCGGCTTTACGTCCATCCGAGGGACGAAGATGAACACTTTGATGAATCACCTGCCTGCGAAACATCTGGACGGCAGTTTATACCTGGGTCGGGATTCGAACCCAGCCGTCCAGGGTTGAACTTGAAACACATTTTGAAGATCGTTCTCCCGAATGAGTTCAGTTCAGTCTCCGAAATATTTAAAAATATTTGTTTCATTTAATGCTTCATTTTTGTATTTTCAGTTAGAAAAATGGGGATGTGGGGTGGGATAACGAGTCCCTAAAGTATACCAGTCTGTCTCGAGCCTGGCTAGTCTAATTTGGAGGACAGATTTACACTTTTAGTGAATCAATTGATGCATATAAGCAGTTTGTGAAATATTGGTTGCTGGGGATATTTTTACCATAGCAACGCACACTAATAGGAATTATGTACATGAAATAATCCACAAAACTATATCAGTTGACATCAGATGATCAGCAAAATCATAAATTTGCATGGTTAGAGGATTGCAATGCTCAAAATATGGAGTTAGAAGCATCTATGTAACCGTTGCTCGGGAAAAGGAGGTCCTCAGCAAACTGAGTTTAACTTCGTCTTTGCTTTTGGCCGTTGCTAATTAATGTGCAAATTTCGAATGTGGGAACATTTCATCGATGGTTCATATACACTTATTCAACATAGCTCGCACATTTGCAGATACTTCTCAATCGTAGACCGCGGAATTCGAAAACTAAGCAGAATTAGAGGACTCGGCTCATGGTCGATTTGTGCGGATGCAATTGGGGCTTTTCGGAGGTGGGAGGAAATTCTCCCAGAACTCAAAAGCTCCACCTCATTTTTCCGTAAAGGATCATTATTCATGAACCCGTTTGTGAAACTTCATTCTCACAGCTTTGTTCCAAGGGCTCGTTTGAGAATCCTCACAACCTTTGACCGCCTCCACCTATAGATTTTGTCATGATATTCCCTGGAATGCTTTTTAAGTACTCAGTTGGGGTTTTCTTGATCAGCTGGATTTCCTGTTGCTCCGACTATCACTGGTACAATTTCAGGTTTCTTCAATTTCGAAATCCTCTTAACCTCATTTTTCATATTGGTGGCAAAGGTATATATCTATCTATAATTCCATTAATCTCTGTGTGTATGTGTGTGTGTATGTGTGTGTGTATGTGTGTGTGTGTGTATGCGACAACGATTTCTCGACAACTACCGGTCCGATATACTTGAAACTTGCCAGGTATATTGCTGGGGACCCGAGGATGTGCCTTTTCAAGGTTTGAAATTAATCGGACAAGTACTTACCGAGCTATGGCGATTTAGCCGTTCGCCGTTCGCTTTGGCGTTGCGAATGGACCAAACCATTGCATGTAAATAGAGGGGGGGGGTTCTGTGGTCGTTGCGAATGGACCAAACCATTCATGTAAATAGAGGGGGGGGGGGGGGTTCTGTGGTCGTTACTGCCACGTGGTTTCAAAGTTTTTTTTTGTTGTTGTTGTTTGCACGCATGTTTTTTTGCACCCACGTACGGGCACGCCCTACGATGTTTACACACACACACCCCTACACAAATTTTTTTTTTTTTTTTTTTTTGGCAAGGAACGGGCACCCACGTACGGGCACGTCCTAGCTTATATATAGTACGGGCATGCCCTAGTCTTATCCAATTTGATCACCTATCCAGTTGAACAGTAAACGTATCCAGCTTGATCACCACATTTAGACTGACAATATTCATAAAAGACAGCCACACACACCTTTGAGCTGTGAAGCATGCTCACAAATAAATGATTAGCCCAGCACCTCATGCTTATGAGCCCAAAATAAGGGCGTAAGATGCATCGGCCACTCTAAGTCCATGTATTTGTGACCAAAAATCTCTGTCTTTAAAGAGCCGAGGAGCACATGGATGCTATCCTAATTTGAAGGTGATGTGTTGGCATAATTTATGCATACGACATCAGCATCATGTCACATTCAGGGTCAGAGTTGATCCTCTTGTTTAATACACATGAACACTGAAAAACCAGTTTTTTTTTTCCTTTCAATGCAATTGTCTCACACACGTGCACCAAGGAGTCTCCACTTTGCACCAAGGAGTCTCCACTTTGCACCAAGGAGTCTCCACTTTGCACCAAGGAGTCTCCACTTTGCACCAAGGAGTCTCCACTTTGCACCAAGGAGTCTCCACTTTGCACCAAGGAGTCTCCACTTTGCACCAAGGAGTCTCCACTTTGCAACAAGGAGTCTCCACTTTGCACCAAGCAGTCTCCACTTTGCAACAAGCAGTCTCCACTTTGCACCAAGCAGTCTCCACTTTGCACCAAGCAGTCTCCACTTTGCACCAAGCAGTCTCCACTTTGCACCAAGGAGTCTCCACTTTGCACCAAGGAATCTCCACTTTGCACCAAGGAGTCTCCACTTTGCACCAAGGAGTCTCCACTTTGCACCAAGGAGTCTCCACTTTGCACCAAGGAGTCTCCACTTTGCACCAAGGAGTCTCCACTTTGCACCAAGGAGTCTCCACTTTGCACCAAGCAGTCTCCACTTTGCACCAAGCAGTCTCCAGTTTGCAACAAGGAGTCTCCACTTTGCACCAAGGAATCTCCACTTTGCACCAAGGAATCTCCACTTTGCACCAAGGAGTCTCCACTTTGCACCAAGGAGTCTCCACTTTGCAACACGGAGTCTCCACTTTGCACCAAGGAGTCTCCACTTTGCACCAAGGAGTCTCCACTTTGCACCAATGAGTCTCCACTTTGCACCAATGAGTCTCCACTTTGCACCAATGAGTCTCCACTTTGCACAAAGGAGTCTCCACTTTGCACCAAGGAGTCTCCACTTTGCTGGAAGTTAAACTTTTCAGTTTCAACACGCATAATCCTGTCATCTCAGAAACTTAGTTATATGTAGCTGTCTGCAGTAATGGATTAAATAAAATATATTAATACTAATCTATCTATAATTCCAGTAATCTCTGTATGTCTGTGTGTATGTCTGTGTGTCTGTGACCGCTGTTTCTCGACAACCACGGGTCCGATATACTTGAAACTTGCCAGGTATATTGCTGGGGACCCGAGGATGTGCCTTTTCAAGGTTTCATATTAATCGGACAAGTAGTTACCGAGCTATGGCGATTTAGCCGTTCGCCGTTCGCTTTGGCTTTGCAAATGGACCAAACCATTTCATGTAAATAGAGGGGGGGGGGGGTTCTGTGGTCGTTGCGAATGGACCAAACCATTTCATGTAAATAGAGGGGGGGGTTCTGTGGTCGTTACTGCCACGTGGTTTCAAAGTTTTTTTTTGTTGTTGTTGTTTGCACGCATGTTTTTTTGCACGCACGTACGGGCACCCACGTACGGGCACGTCCTAGTAATAATAATAATAACAACTTTATTTGGTCCCTTATTTAAGACAATTAAGCCTTAAATATAAATTGCTGCTTACATGAGTGGGACACTTGGGTTTGCTTCTGGGAAGCAATCAGATCAATCCGAGGTGCGATGGGTGAGAGGCTGATTCGCAGGGTACCATTCAAAGTTGCTTTCAGTTTATTCCTCATCTTTGATTTTGTGCCAGTCACAAGTGAAACCCTGACTCGCACAGGTATGTGGTGGTGAAAGGTAACATGAACTCGATTGCCCGCTCTGACTGAATCCCCTGCCACTGTAAATGCAAACTTAATATATCCTGGGTCGTATTTTCTGACGATGTGTTTCACCTCCTTTTAGCAGTTCCTGAAGTTTCGCCACCATCATCTGTTTTTCTTATCAGTTAACGGTCGACGTTTGTCAAAATAAAATACAGTAAAAGTAAAATACAGCAGCTTGCCTTTTCGTGTGAACACGAGATGCCCGAGACGTTCTCCATACCGGAAACAGCTTTGATCAACCAAATACGGTCAATGGCGAAACTGCAAATACTGAATCCGCGAATGTTATGGATGGAAACCCTCAAATCATTTCCGGATTCACCTTTAAACTCAATCTCTCTACATTTTCTTATCATTCCAATCACAAATTAATACACTAGCATTAATATAACTTTTTTTCTTTCAATAGCATTAATATAATGACATTTTACGAACACTGGTGAGGTAAACTAATCACCTGCCTTCTCAGGTTGGTGTCCTGTCCATGGACCACAACGTTGCACCTTCCGGCCCACTGATGGTCGCGACCCACGGTTGAGAATCTCTGGTCTAAACGACTTTTTTGAGAAGATAGTCCAACTTTCGTTTTGGATGTAGCAGATGGGACCGACATTTTTTCCATACCAACGCTACATCGATCCCTCATACATCCAGCATCTACAACCTTTATAACACCTCCTCATTTAGAGGTCACATTGGATATACAAGTTAATTTGAAAAACTTTCTGCCTGGTTTGTAGTTGAAAGGAAGAATGAGGTTTAACCATTGTTGTATGAAGTTTAGTGATGATGTGATATAAAACAATGCAGTGAATAAAACAAAACGAGCGAAAAACACCTCATTAAATGAACAAATACCTCAACATACATTTAATAAAAACCCGTTTAACTTTTCTTCATTCCCGTCATCAACGAACAGAAAATTATTTTATCTTTAAATAAACGTTATACAGATCTTTCTCAGTATAAATAATAAAATGAGAATCTCCGAGCAAACCCCTCAGATGAGATTCGATCCGATCACGTGAACCTCCGTCACAGTTACAGCACGAAGTTTACAAGGTCTTTTGCGTCTTCACAGGTCTTTTGGTTCCTCTGGGTCTTTAAGGGTATTGGGGTGTTTAAGGGTCTTTGGGGTGTTTTGCGTCTTTGGGGTGTTTTGGGTCTTTATGAGTGTTGGTGGTCTGAAGTGTCTTGGGGGACTTAAAAGGTCGTCAAAACGTCGAAGGGGTCTCAGCAGTCTAAAGGCTCAAAAGGTATATTTCAACAGGACGCAATTAAGAATTCATGGACTGTTTTTGGGTGTTATTTTAATTTGAAGAAGAAGACGGTTTGGTCACAAATATACATACATAACCATATACGTTTGCTCTATTATAATGAGATGCTATTGAAATGTGAGTACGTCGATTAATTACAAATCACTGAAGCCTGAGTACGTCTCTTAAATACCTTACTATTGAAATATCAGAACACTACGTCCATTAATTATATGATATGGAAACCTGAGTACATCTATTAATTACACTGAGTACATCTAAGAATTACATGCTATTGAAGCATGATTACATCTGTCTTCTGCGTCTTTTTGGTCTTCGTGGTATTTTGGGCATTCAGTGTCTTTGGAAGAATTATACCTTAATTCTTCTTCCATTTAATTGTGGTTTACATGAAGCATCTATTTACTCTCAGAAGAGGGAGAAAAGCATGGTATGAGATTTTAATGACAGCAGGAATACACGGAAACTCAAGCATATAACAGTTACAAGAATAAGTCATCCAGCTCGTGTTTCTCCTAGAATCCTCGTACATAAATCATTTACATAGTCTTCAGTTGTTCATCTTGGAGGAGGTGGTTGTGAGTGTTTGAAATGACAAGGCAGGAGGTTGGGAGGAGGAAGAGGAGGAGGGTGGAGGAAGCAAGGGGGACCTTGTGGAGATATCAACATTGACATCACGAAGTACTGAGACAACAACATTCTCCAAGACCCGCATTTCCAAGATATTGGTTGTAAATATGTAGTTCCTCCTCCGTCAGTTTCTGCCAAGCTGTCTGACATCAAAGGAAGACGAAGCCTTGAGATGCCAAGCTTTGCCACGTGGCATGAGATCATAATAGATTTGTTCTTATCCCATTTGATTTTAGTGCATGATTTAAAATCCATTTCGTGTGACATGTGATTCTCCAATAGTAAATCTATCCCAATATATCTTAAAACGTTGCCTTTGAAGGGGAAACAACTTCAGTTGTTATTTATTACCCCCCCCCCCCCCCCCCCATACGTCTTGCAGCAAGTTTGGCTTTTATTAAAACTGGCTGCAAATGACTTCTAAAACTCGGCTTTATCTTCAACCGAGTTGGACACAAGCTTTCATCAATAGTTAAGATTAAATTTACGCACAGGTATTTGGAGTCTTTAAGGGTTTTTTGGGGGTATTCTGGGGTCTTGGTGGTCTTAAGGGTCTTAAGGGTCTTCAGGGACTTAAAAGGTCATCAAAGGTCTGAGGGGTCTCTGCAGTCTAAAGGGTCAAAAGGTACATTCCAACAGTACTTAATTAAAAATCCATGGACTGTGTTTTTGGGTGTTATTTTAATTTGAAGAAGAAGAAGATATTTACGTCACAAATATACAAACATAATAACCATATCCCTTTGCTCTATTATAATAAGATATGGAGAAGCAAATGAATAAAGTGAATTTTTTTTAGCGATAGTTTTCTTTTAATTTAGTTTGAGCTCAGGGTGGACACAGATGGGTTAGCATTTTGAGATTCTTGTTGTCTTTTGGCACTAATTTGCAGTCATTGCTGTGGACATTCTGGTGACAGCCAGCTGCATGGCTTTGATCAAGGGATTCAGGAGTACTGGCTGGTTGTCAGGGGTTACAGATGGTACTCTGAGTAGTTGTGTTTACAAGGTATATGCCAAAAGGGCTGCACACCTTCACGACAGCTTTCTCCTTACTGGTTCACTGAATACCATGCGTACTGTTGAGGATCGGAAACAAGGAGGGCACGTACAACCCAGTATGGGTAATGCCATGTGAATTTAACAAACCTTTATCAGGGAAACTTTTTCCATGGTCAGAGCACTTTTTGTGCGAGCACTCCAGCGTGGGTTGCACGATGGATGTTCAAGCTCCGTTTAGAAATAAAACTCATGTCACAAATAGAGCATTTGTAAGGAAGCTCTCGTTGGCTGTTATCTCCATATGCGGGTTTTATGAAGTGGGAGGCAGATTTCTCCCAGAACTCTAAACCTCTCTCCTTTTTCAGGAAAGGATTATTATTAATGAATCAGTTTGTGAAACTTCATTCTCATAGCTTTGTTCCAAGGACTTGTTTTATAATCATCACTGAACCTCTGACAACCTCCACCTGTAGTTTGTTTGTCATGATATTCCCCGGAATGCTTTTTAAGTACTCAGTTAGGGTTTTCTTGATCATCTGGATTCCCTTTTGCTCCGACTGTCACTGGTACAACTTCAGGTTACTTCAATTTTGAAATCCTCTTAACCTCATTTTTGATATCCTGGTATTTCAGATTTCAGCTCTCCTGTATGGATCTTCATATGTTTATTCAAATTACCACGATGAGAGAAGCCTTTATCACATATCGAGCATTCGTGAGGACGCTCTCCTGTATGGATCCTCATATGTAATTTAAAATCGCCTTTTTGAGATAAACCTTTATCACATATCGAGCATTTGTGAGGATGTTCTCCTGTATGGATCCTCATATGTAATTTAAAATCGCCTTTTTGAGATAAACTTTTATCACATATCGAGCATTCGTGAGGACGCTCTCCTGTATGGATCCTCATATGTAATTTAAAATCGCCTTTTTGAGATAAACCTTTATCACATATCGAACATTTGTGAGGATGTTCTCCTGTATGGATCATCATATGTGATTTAAAATTGCGTTTTTGAGAAAAACCTTTATCACATATCGAGCATTTGTGCGGTCTCTCTCCTGTATGGATCCTCATATGTAATTTCAAATGGTCTTTTCGTGAGAAACCTTCATCACATATCGAGCATTTGTATGGTCGCTCTCCTGTATGGATTCTCATATGTGATTTCAAACTGCTGCGAAGAGAAAAACCTTTATCACATATTGAGCACTTCTAAGGTCGTCTCCTGTATGGATCCGCATGTGTGATTTCAAATGGTGTTTTTGAGAGAAACCGTTATCACATATCGAGCATTTGTGAGGATGCTCTCCTGTATGGATCCTCATATGTAATTTCAAATCGACTTTTCGAGAGAAACCTTTCTCACATATGGAGCTTTTGTAAGGTCGCTCTCCTGTATGGATCTTCATATGTGATTTCAAACTGCTGTTTTGAGAAAAACCTTTAACACATATCGAGCATTTGTGCAGTCGCTCTCCTGTATGGATCCTCATATGTGATTTCAAATGGTCTTTTCGAGAGAAACCTTTCTCACATATGGAGCATTTGTAAGGTCACTCTCCTGTATGGATCTTCATATGCGATTTCAAACGGCCGTTTTGAAAGAAACCTTTATCACAGACAGAGCACTTGTTGGGCTGTTTTCCAGTGTGGATCCCCACGTGTGTTTTGATGTCACTCGTTGAAGCAAAATCCATTCTGCACACATTACACTGATAACGTATTCGCCTTCATGCAACCTTTATGTGTTTGTTTAATTTAATATTGATCTTGGTGTTGCGAGTCCCAGACAGTCTTGATGTCTTGATTGTTTCTTCACAAAAGGCTTCTTCTTCATTGTCAAGCTGTGACTGGCCCTTATTTGTCCCATATTACTTCTGGATTGTTCTGCAGAAACAAAGAACACAACATATTTTTTTTATGTCAAAATCAAAATGCAAATATATATATATTTTTTTTGTATACTGAATCGAGGCTCGTGAAAGAGCTGACATTTATTTTACAAACAAATCAACCAGACAAACAAAATATATCAAAAGAGGGAGCGGAAGACAAGATGGGGAGAGAAGGGGATGCACACAAACACAACATTTGAGAGCAGGGAGAAGTGTCGGAGGGAGAGGGCTTGGGGGGAGGAGGCGTGGGAAGGAGGGGGGGGGGAAGGTATAAAACACAAGGAGACCAAGGACTTCCAGGACAGAAGTTGGTATTTCAAAAAAGTGTATAATTTGGGGTGAAATTAGCGGGGGTAGAAAAGATCGAGGTTTTGGATGGGGGAAGATAAGAGATGGTGGGGATCAGCTGTTTTAAAGACCTGGAGGGTGGAGTGGGATTGAAGAGAGTGAGGGAGTTTGTTCCAGAGGCGGGAGAAAAGAGGAATGAAGGAGTGAAGGTGAGCAGAAAGTCGTGATTTTGGCAGTGTAACCATAAGAGGGTTGCAGGCAGATCTTGTGCGACCTGTAGGAATATTTGGGGGACAGAGCCCAGAGAGAGCTGGGGGGGGCAAGGCCAGAGAGGAGTTGGTAGAAGACGGAAAGACTACCAACCTGCCAGTGGTGATTGAGTGAAAGGCCCTTGGAGTTAGCTTCATCGCGGGAGATTCCAATGATTCTGAACGCTTTGGTTTCATCAGCGTGGAGAGGAGCTAGGTGTGAGGCAGGAGCACCAGACCAGAGTGGAGAGCAGTATTCCATAGAGCTGCGGATGAAAGCCTTGTATGTGGTGAGGAGCTCAGGTGTGCCAAGGAAGGACTTCGCACGACGGAGGATGCCCAGTCGGCGACTGGCTTTGGAGGCCAGATTTTAAATGTGGTTTTCCCAGGAAAGATCATGGCAGATAGTGAGACCCAAAAGCTTAAGTGACAGAACTTCTTGGAGAGGGTTATTCAGAAAGTGGATGGGAGGGTTGTCCAGTCGGTCTTTTCGGAGAGACATCGTAAGAGTGTGAGATTTGTCAGGATTGAAAGACATGTTCCACTTGTTTGCCCAGTCTGTGATTTTGTCCAGGTCTGCAGAGAGTGAGGAGACTGCAGACTGCCGATCTGAGGGATGAGGAATGGAGCAACAGAGAGTAGAGTCGTCAGCAAAGAGATAGAGAGGATTTTCAAGAGAGTCAGAGAGATCATTGATGAAGACCAGAAAAAGCAGAGGACCCAGAACACTGCCTTGGGGAACTCTAGCCTGAACAGGAAGAGGAGATGAGAGAAACCCATTCAGGGCCACACGTTGACTACGACTAGAGAGGAAGTCCACCAGCCATGCGTGGAGATTTCCATGGATACCAAAGGAGGAGAGTTTTGTGAGCAGAGCGGGGTGCCAGACTGTATTGAAGGCACGTGAAATGTCAAGGGAGACAGCTCTAATTTCCTATTTGGCGTTGAGGACCTCCATCCATTGTTGAGAACGCAGAAGCAGCATGTCCAGAGTAGAGTGACCAGGTCTGAAACCAAATTGATGGTCAGAGATCAAGCCAATGATCAATTTAACACTTTTCTGAAAATTTTATATTTTCTTCACACAAAAGATCATATGCATGTTAATTTTTTACATTTCCACTCACCAGTTGCAAAACAGGAAGCACTTCCGTTTGTCATGTGACTATCATCTGAACATTCCTTTGCAGAAAGGCAATTTGAATCTTCTGTGACAGATGAATCGTTGTGTTGTCTGCCTTCCACATTTAAAAAATAGAGATCACCTGTGCACAAATTAGCATCAGTCATTTCCAGGGACATGAGATTAAGAACCATTTGAGAGTTTATAGAACGTGTTAAGTCATGGAATGTATACTTCAATTTAAATATAATAAAGAAGTTAAAGATTGTTAAAAGTAAAAATTCCAGATGTTAAGCACTATCGAAGCAGACTTCGACATCACCCTTATTCACCACCCTATTTAACATGTCCAAGTACTGCTAAACCGCAGGTTATTGGAAGTGACAAGAAGGCGATTTTTGTTCAACAGAGTTCAAGCATATAATTGAATTAGAAATAAAATAAAGATTGTAAAAACACATTGAAAAAAATTCTGGAATTTAATGGCGTTAAAAATATGTCGATTTCCTTTCACAAAGCTCAGAATAACTGTGTGTCTACCCCCAGGAGAGCCAGGAAATAATACCTCCCTACTCTCAACACTAAACACTCAACCCTGTCTCCCTCCTCCAAGTCCTGGTCACGTCTGGTCAAATGTTTCTGGTGTTTGTTCCCCTTCCATCCCCTCCCTTACCTAAAACGGCCACACACCTGACACCACACAAAAAAGCTGAATACCTCAACTGTGTTTACCTCAAAATCTTGCGTCCCAAACCCATCTCACTCTGTACGCACCTTAACCAGTCGAACCTAGCTGCTAGTGTCCTTCTCTCCCGACAAGATGGAGAAGTTTCTGTCAAACCTCGACTCTGATTCCACAACTGGACCAAGCAGCATTCAGCCCACGGGTCCCAAAATCCTGCTCTGCCGCGCTGTCAAACCCTCTCTCTGTTCTCTTCACCCTCTCTTTTGCCCAAGGTCAATGTTTTGCTCCAATCGGTTAATCTAACCACATGCTTGTTAAAGTGAACATCTCGCTGGCCATTCTCAGAGAGCCTCCTCAGCGTCGACGAGTCTGGCATTTCACTCAGGCCAACTGGCACGGTCTTCAAGCAGCCATCAACCATCTGGACTCTTCCCCCATCTCTACGGCCTCTGGCATAAACTCATACTGGGAATTCTTTGAAAGTAAATTGCTCTCTCTCATGCACAGATTTATCCCATCTCATCTTCAGTTGTCATACCCTTCCTCCCTCCTGTCCATGGTACATAGCATCTTGTGGTGAGGCAGTTGCCATGAAACAACTTGCCTTCGCCTCCTGGAAGGCAATCTCATTTACTTTCACAAAGCCCAGAACAAATGTGTGCCTCACCGCAGGAGAGCTGGGAAACAATATCTGTACACTCTCCAGAGTGAACTCTCAAACCTGTCTCCCTCTTCCAAATCCTGGTGGCATCTTGTCAAATCTGTTTCTGGTGTTTGTTCGCCCTCCACCCCCTCCCTTATTTCAAATGGCTGCACAGCTGACTCCGCACAGTAAAAAGCTGAATGCCCCAACTCTGTGTTTGCCTCAAATGTTTGTGTCCCAAACCCATCTCTCTCTGCAGCCACCGTGCCCAGTCAAACCCAGCTATTCCTGGACTCTGTGCCGTTTCTCCAGACAAGGTGCAGACGTTTCTGTCAATCCTCGACTCCGATTCTGCAACAGGACCAGATGGCATCAGCCTACGGGTCACACAATTCTGCTCTGACGCTCTTTCAAACACTCTCTCTGTTCTCTTCACTCTCTCTTTTGCTCAAGGTCATCTGCCATCAGCTTGGAAATCAGCCAACATTACCGCTTTACACACAAAAGGGGCAAAAACAGATCCTTGCGACGACAGACCAAACAGCCTGCTCCCAATTATCAGCAAGGCCATGGAATCCATCATTGCTTCGGATATCAAATCCTTCCTCTTCTGCGATGGCTTGATCTCTGATCATCCATTTGGATTCAGACCAGGTCACTCTCCTCTGGACATGCTGCTTCTGCTGTCTCAACAATGAATTGAGGTCCTCAATGTCAAACAGAAAACTAGAGCTGTCTCCCTTAACATATCACATGCCTTCAATATGGTCTGACTCCCGCTTCAATATGGCTGTGCGCTCTGCTCACCAAACTCTCCTCCTATGGTATCCATGGAAATCTCCACGCATGGCTTGCGGACTTCCTCTCTGGTCATAGTCTACGTGTGGCCCTGAATGGATTTCTCTCATCTCCCCTTCCTGTTCAGGCTGTAGTTCCCCGAGGCTGTGTTCTGGGTCCTGTGCTTTTTTGGTCTTCATCAATGATCTTTTTTTTTTTTTGTTTTTTTTTTTGGTATACAAGATCGAGGCTCGTGAAAGAGCGAACATTAATCACACAGAAAGACAAACAGACACATAAAACAAATAACATCGGGAGCGGTAGACAAGATGGGGAGAGAGTGGGGAAGGACACAAACACAACATTTGAGAGCAGGGACCGAGAGACATGGAGACATCGAGAGACCTGTGGGAGGGAGAGGGCTTTGGGGGGGAGGCATGGGAAGGGGGGTGGGTGGGAGAGGTATAAAACATATGGACACTGCCAGGACTTCCAGGAAAGAAGTTGGAATTTCAAGCAAGGTGGATCTGGGGTGAATTAGTGGGGGTAGAAAAGCTCAAGCTTTTGGATGGGGGAAGATAAGAGATGGGGGTGAACAGCTGTTTTAAAGACCTGGAGGGAGGAGTGGGATTGAAGGGAGTGTGGGAGTTTGTTCCAGAGGCGGGAGAAAAGAGGAATGAAAGAGTGAAGGTGAGCGGAGAGCCGATATTTCGGCAGTTTAACCATCAGAGGGTTGCTGGCAGATCTTGTGCGACCTGTAGGAATATTTGGGGGACAGAGCACAAAGAGAGCTGGGGGAGCAAGGCCGGAGAGGAGTTGGTAGAAGACAGAAAGACCACCTACCTGCCTGCGGTGAGTGAGTGAAAGGCCCTCAGAGATAGCTTCATCGGGGGAGATTCCAATGATTCTGAAAGCTTTGGATTCAACAGCGTGAAGCCGAGCCAGGTGTGAGGCAGGAGCACCAGCCCATAGGGGAGAACAGTATTCCATTGAGCTGCGGATGAAAGCCTTGTATGTGGTGAGGAGCTCAGGTGTGCCAAGGAAGGACTTCGCACGACGGAGGATGCCCAGTCGGCGACTGGCTTTGGAGGCCAGATTTGAAATGTGGTTTTCCCAGGAAAGATCATGGCAAATAGTGAGACTCAAAAGCTTGAGTGACATAACTTCTTGGAGAGGATTATTCAGAAAGTGGATGGGAGGGTTTTCCAGTCGGTCTTTTCGGAGAGACATCGTAAGAGTGTGAGATTTATTAGGATTGAAAGACATGTTCCATTTATTTGCCCAGTCTGTGATTTTGTCCAGGTCTGCAGAGAGTGAGGAGGCTGCAGACTGCCGATCTGAGGGATCTCTACGAACTCTCTGGAAAATCCTCTCTATCTCTTTGCTGATGACGCTACTCTCTGCTGCTCCATACCTCGTCCTTCAGATCGGCAGTCTGCTCCTTACTCTCTGCTTTCAGAATCAATGGAATCTCCCGTGATGAATCTAACTCTGAGGGCCTTTCACTCACTCACCGCAGGCAGTTTGGTGGGCTTTCTGTCTTCTACCGACTCCTCTCCGGCCTTGCTCCCCCAGCTCTCTCTCTGAGCTCTGTCCCCAAAATACTCATACAGGTTGCACAAGAACTGCCAGCGACCCTCTTCTGGTGAAACTGCCAAAATCAAGACTCTCTGCTCACCTTCACTCTTTCATGCCTCTTTTCTCCAACCTTTGGAACAAACTCACACTTTCTCTTCAATCCCACTCCGTCCTCCAGGTCTTTAAAGCAGCTGTTCACCATTTCCCTCTAATCTTCCCCCATCCAAAACCTTGACATTTTCTACCCCCTTTCATGCACCCCAAATACACCTTTTTCAAATTCCGAATGTTTTCCTGAAAGTCCAAGTCGTGTCCATTTGTTTTAGACCATTTTTTTTATTTATACCGTAATTGATTGATTAATTGTGAAGAAAAAAAATAAATATAATAATCGTAAAAGAATTAATTTCTTAATCTAATGACGAACAAGTACAGATACATTTGAAGTACACCGCACCCATGCCAAATAAATAAATAACATCCTCTAGCGCAGCATTGCTGGGGCGCCTTTGGCACCCGGCAATACCGCCATGCAGTGCATAGAGACTGTATGGGGAGGAAGAGGCGTACAATAAATTGATTGATGAATTGCATAATTAAAATAAATAAATAATGATTAGAAAATATTTTCTTAATCAATTGACTAATAGCATACCTAAACTGCCAGTGCTTCATCACAAGCTGCAACTTTTTGAGAATTAATTAATTAGGTCATAAATCAAAAAAAATATATAACTAATTGATTAATCAATAAATTATTAATCGAGTGATTGATTAATCATGAAATCCAAAATATCCTTTATGGTAAATCACTTGGTCACTATTGTGTCCAAATGTTAACTTCCGAGATCAAAAAGTTCCTGAGATATTGCCCAGATGAGAAAGAAAATAAATAAGTGATTAATAACGAAAATAAATAAATAATAATGGTAAAATAATTAAATTATTAATCAATTGGCCAATAGAATACCTAAACAACCACCGTTTCATCCCTATCTCAAACTTTAAAACATAGGGGTGTTGTGGAATTTTGGACAGTATGTAATTGATGAATCAATAATTCAATGTCCAAACCTTTTGTCAGAAGAAGGATTGACAAATTTTAATTCCCGAGGAGGATATCACTTTTTGTTTACAAGAAGATACACATTAAGAAACAATAAACCCTTTCTTAACCAAGAAGATCATACTGCAAATCACGAAAAGCACATTGCAAGATAAAATACAAAATCCTGGTACAGTATAGATGTACATCAAAGAAAACATCATAAGGATACACCAAATACAGAGTAGCATGCACTGTATACAATATCGACATACAGTATCGACAAACCAAGTGAACAATATCAACATACAGTATTTACAAAATAAGTGAAATCCTCACAGCTGAATTTGTCAGCATGTCTTTTATACCGGCTGGAAACAAAGAAATAAATTGGGAGGAGCAAGTGAAAGGAGGAGCGAAGATGGGATTGGTCGCATAAAGAAAGGGGAGAAGGTATGGGTATGGGTGGGAAAGGTAAGCGTATAGGTGGTAAAGGTGTGGGTGGGAGGGATGAGAGCAGTGAGGATTGATCGAATGACATATGGGTGGGAGGGATAAAGAAATGCAATCTGATAGGTCGAGTGAAATGTTGGGATGGGCAGACTTCCTGCCGAGTGAGTTGGAGATGAGGTCTGCATATCAAATATTCTTAATGAGGCACATCTGTTTCCCATTGTCTTTTGTCAGACCTTGCGGAGCCATAATTCTTTTAATTATCCTTGAAGACTGAGAACATTTGAAGGTCATTCATTGACTATACATTCTTTGTCAAACTGCAAACTCATCTTTCCCTCATAAGTCAAAAGATAATTATAATGAATATACATATTATATAGACCATATGGATATATTGTGTAGTATAAGAAAAAGTATAAAAAGTATAATATATATATATATATATATATATATATATATATATTGTTGCGGTTTTAGAACCCACACTTTCTTGTAAATATCCCATCACTAAAAGGTTAAAGGTTGCACCCCAAAGTAGGCCACAAGCAGCACGTCGGTCACCATAGGACTTCAGTTATTTCTTAGTATGTGTTAGATAAGGCCGTGTTTCCAATAGTAGAATCTGCGTTGTGTGAATGAAATAACTTGGGTCCCTTCCATCTATCCATCCATCAATTCATCAAACGATCATTCAGCCATCATTTCAACTTCCACTTCAGAGGAGACTTTTCCATTTATTGCGCCATTTTGACCCTTTTGCAATTGACCTTCGCTTTGTTAGCAGCATTCGCTGCCTGTTGAGCAGTTTGCCGTGCCTTGCCCCTGACCTGGCCAGAATGCCACCACCTGGCCAGAACGCCGCCATAAGCCACGAGGTAAGGCCCGAGAGGAAGGGCGGGGCATGAGGCAAGGGAGTGGCCCGTCACCCAGCCGTCAAGGCGTGGCCGGTAAGCCCTCACCAGCCAACCAGGGCTGAGGTAACATCACCAACAGGCGTGGCTTTGGGGCCTGCGGAGAGATATAAAAAGCGAGCGCAAAGCCCTTTCACGGACTTTGACGGGAGAGCGCTTATTGTACGGAACTCGTGCGAGAGTGGCGCTATTGTTGTGGATATGAGGATTGTTTTTTTTGATTGTTTTATTCTGGACCCTCCTGCCTCCAGTCTGTGTATAAAGGTCAAAGGTCGTTCCGTAGTTATTTCATAAACAATCACGTTAGCCAATCATAGATTTCCTCCTTGTTGACAGTTATTTCCTTATTCTGTGTAGTAGGCTAAGGATTTGTTTTCCATTAATTGACACTCCATTGCACAGAATTCAAATAAATAGATCCCCTTTCATTCCCATTCCCAAAGCCTTTCCTGCCAACCGCATTTGCTGCAGCTGTGGGTTGTTGTTTTCACCGCGACTCCATGAGCCACGAGGTAGGCTTGGAGAAGAAGGGGGAGGAGCTGCCGAATCCTGGGCGTGCCCGCCCATCGTCATCAAGGGTGGAGCCAGAGGGCCCGTGCCGACCAATCAAGGCCGAGGCGAGCTCACCGATGGGCGTGTTCTAGCGGCCGGCGGCTTGATCGCCCGCGGCGTTATAAAAAGCGCGCACGGAAGCCTTTGAGTGGTGTCGGTGGAGAGAAGTGCGCGGGAGAGATGAGTTTCTGAGTTCCCCAGAGAGTTGCGCCAGAGACGGCAGAAGAGTCCAGACTGATTAGAAAAGGAGTCCTGAGAAAGCACACGACGTCCCCACGGCAGCAGTTTGAACCACAGGAGCTTGAACCACAGGAGCTTGAACCACAGCAGCTTTGAACCATCGCAGCTTTGACCGCCGCAGCTTGAGCGTTGACGGCAGGTTGCTGTTGAGGAAGGGCGGCGGCTGCTCCCTCCCGGCCCGGCCGTCCTCTGGTCCGAGCTGAAACTTCCTCCCGGTCCAGCCATTCACTCCTGCCTCCATTCCCCATTCGTGTGAGTCTGTCTTTTGTTTGTTCTGTCCTGGGTTAAGTAAGACTGCATAGGTAAGCTAAGTTTTCACTGTGTCCTTCTGGTCCGTCCCTCTTTCTGTCTTTATTTTGTTATCCTTCCTTCTTCCTTGGTTTCTTTCAATCCTGTAAATAGTAATAAATAATAATCGTATTTCAAACCTTTTTGTCTCCTTCTTCTTCTTCACATCCGCGTTGTCTTTGTCTTTTCCCAATTGAACATCTGTGGCACGATTTGGCCAACGTTCAGAATCGGGTCTTAGTCATTGTTAACGGTTTGGGCCGCGGCGCCATCCGCTCGGCAAATCCAGTAACATCTTATCCGCGGTCCGTAACAATTGGTGCCAGGAGCGAGATTCGGACCTGAAGTGCGAATAGCGCGCTCAAAATTACGGGTGGCCCAGAATTTTGTTTTATTTAAAATCTTAAATTTGGAAGTCGTGCCATGGATAGTCAAGGTGGCGGGATGCCGGTGGGGGAACTAGAAGAGGGGTTAGGGGTAACCCATCACCAGAGGGAGGAAATGGAGGAGAGCAATGGTGAGGTGGTTGAGGAGGTGTCAGGTGCACAAAATGGCGCCCTCGTGCACGTGATTACAGCGGCACCAAATTTTGCCGCGCCCATGACCGTAGCAGCGCTGGCGATGGATTGGGGCCTATTCATGCTGCAAATGCGGACCCTCATGGAAGAGAACAGGGGGCTGGGAGACCAAATTGGGGCAATGAGGGACGAAAGGAGGGCTCAGGGAGAAATGTTGGGAAATCGAATTGAAGGGTGTTGTAATAGAATAAAAGGGGACAGATTTAATGACATAACTGCCCAGGCCAAACAAGTAAATGAGGGACTGGCGAGGGACAAGGCCAGGTATGAGGCAAAGCGGGTGGAAGGGGACAGAGACCGCAGGTTGGGCGAGCAGGTCCCACGGGTGCACGAGGAGGTAATGCTGGTCGAGAAGCGCTGGTTGAGCGAGGCGGAGGAAAGCGCGGGTACAATGACGGGTATAGAGATCGCGACCCGGGGTATGGGGCAGCCGGCCACTGCTGAGGTAGGAGAGAAAATTTTATTAAAGCCAGCGGTTGTTGTGGCGAATAAAGAAAAAGCAGTAGTGGGTATAATTAAAATTGAAGAGACGACGGAGGTAGCCCAGGAATCGGAGGAAGGAATGGAAATTGCTCAAAGTCCGAATACACATCACGATGCTGTGCTCATTAATCCTTATTAAGATTTGCAGGTGTTGGTGCAGGGAGGAAGAAGAACCCCGAAGGTGAGACGGGCTGCATGTGGTGCCGGGAGATTTTGTAAGAGGGGGTTTGGCGCGAAGACAATTGTCGCGCGATTGGGGTCAATATGGCACCCGGGCATTGGTGAAGGGTCCCGTGTGAGTGGAAATGGCACGCGGGTGAAAAAAAAGTGTGCGTCAAGGGGTGAGCGTGTTACGAAGCGTGAGTGTGAAACCGAGTGCGAGCGAGAATGCACGTCGGGGTGTACGGAGTGTGACACGGAGAGTGAGTTGGTGATGGCGCAGGTGCGAGAGGGCACATCGGAGCGTGAGTGTGAAACCGAGTGCGAGCGAGAATGCACGTCAGGGTGTACGGAGTGTGACACGGAGAGTAAGGTGGTGGTGGAACGTGTGCGAGAGTGTACACCTGAGTTGGTAGTGGTGCAGGTGCGAGAGGGCACATGGAAGCGCGTGATGGGGTGTGCAAAACAGTGCACACCCATGGTTGTCACAGAGTATGTGACCGAGGAGCGGGTGCGAGGATGCACGCTTGGAATGAGTGTGCGAGGAAGCACACCTGAGTTGGTTGTGGTGCGGGTGTGGGAGAGCCCATTTAAGCGCGTGAGTGGGTGGATGCAAGAGTGCACGCCCATGATGAGTGTTACGGAGGATGTAACGGAGGAGAGGTGTGGAACGAGGTGTGTGAACGGCGAGTGTGCGTGAGAGGTGTGGTGTGCAACAGGGAGTGCGGTGGTGGAATGGACGGAGTGTGTGGGATGCACTGGAGGCATTGGAACGCCAGGTTTTGTAAGTGTGAAACGGGTCGCGTATGCAAGTAAAGCATCGACATTGAATGGGTTAGCGTTTAGGGCAACAGATAGCCGACGTGGGCGCTCGGTGCGCGTTGCACTTTGTTGGATGCTGAGCTGCGTGCGCGGCACGCTTTGTTGGATGCTGGGCCCCGCACGGTCGAGTCCGGGCCTTGTCGGGCGAGGCGACCGGTCCGGTTCAAGGGCGAGTAGGAGGAGGCGGAACGGTGCCCCCTGGTAGGGACGTGGTTCCGACCGGGCGAGCCTCAGTCATCGGCCCCGGGACCGCAAGGTACCGAGCCGCGATGATGCGTGGAACCTCGGCCCGAGCATGCCTCCTCCCCAGATTCGTGAATGCCGGACGGATCCAACTGCAGGCGACCAAACCACCCGAATTCATTGCTCGGCTTTGTGAAGCCGAGTTTAATGTCATGACGCACCGAGGCTAGGATATAGCGGACTGTGATGATGGTGATAGTGTTTTTGGATTCGAAATTTTGGGATAGAAAATTTTTGATTAGCTGGAATTTGGTGTGCAAAATTGGTAGTAGAAGATGCCCGATGTGGTGGGATGGCAACTTTGCCATCTCTCACAGCGGGGGCAAAGGAGCACTACTTATGGGGTTTGGCAGTGAAAACTAGCCCGGGAGGGTTAGGATATCGTGTGTAGGGACCTAGAGATGACAATAGGTAACGGTAAGGTTTAGGTAGTGACAATGATACCTGTAGTGGGGACGCAGGTAGATTAGTTTGGATTTTAATGACGAGGGAGCGCAATAAAGTAAGCGACGACTGGGAAGCGCGAGTTTCAGAGGGGAGTAGTTAAATGAGATGATGCCGTGTGGGTGAGGATCGAACGTGTATTGAGCAGGGTATCAGTAAATGATTGTGATTGTGAGTTGTATTGTGATTGCACAGGTGTGCAACTGGACAGGTGTATGGAGCAGTGTTTGAGTGAGTGATAGTGATGTGAGTTGTGCTGACCAAATGGTCCAGGAAGGAAGGAGGGTGCAGGTGGCACCAGGTGATTGCACAGGTGTGCAACTACAGGTGAATGGAGAATGGTTGTGTGGAAGACATGGAGTGTGGAGTATATGGAGTATTGGAATGGATGGTCGTGGAGTGAGTATGGTGGAAACTGTGGAGTGGAGTGGATGGTGCGAAGGTGTGGATGGGAGAAACGAGGATGGATCTCATCACGAATACCCGGGGAGGGTAGTGTAAGTGTTAGGTAGAGGGTACAGGTAAATTGTGGTTGGATATTGGCATCTGTGGTGTGGGTAGTTGCACAGGAGTGTAGTGATGGGTGCATTAGTGTCGTGGAAATGGCTGGGCGTGTAGCCTGTTAGTCTGTGTGTAGCTAAATGGGCACTCCACCACTGTGAGGATGTCGGCCAGGTGAGGCCGCAGGTGGGCTCTGGGAGCCGGTAGAGTTGTTGTGGATGGGTCCCGAGGATCCGGAGGACGGACCCGGGTAGCCCAGTGCCAGAGGGCACCAAGGGGTGACAGAGCCAGGAGGGGCCTTCCCCAATTAGATAGGTTAGGTGAGGAGCAGGTAAGCTCGGAGGCAACTACAGTGGTGGAGGTGTGCAGGTGGGTAGACCTGCTGGGAGAGCTACACGACTCAGGCCGGAAATTGTGCAAGGGCCCCGGGAGATGAATCGGGGGAGTGAGACCCCAAATTGAGAAGCACCACAGTTTGGTCAATGGGAATTGGTTTTTAGAACCCATAGTGTAAGTTGGCCAATGGATTGGCAGGGAAGACCCCGGGTAGTGTAAAGTGTGTAATGTCAGTTAGAGGGTAGTTAGGATGGAAATCTCCTCGCACCATCTGCATCCACTCACCTGAGATGACGTACCTCCACACCATGCCAAGGTTGTTTTTATTATTTTTGGTGCAAATGTTTTGGATTGAGAAAACGCATCATGACGTGGGTGTGACATTGTGCTTTGTTGTTCCATCTCTTCCTCCTTATGAGGATTGATGATGAATTCGGTGATGGCAAATTTTGGTTAGAGGGATTATGGTGACGAATTTGGTATAGAAGAGATATGGGGAGACGTGACAGTAGTGACGAATTTGTAATGTGTAGATTGTTGTAAATATGGGGTAAGGGCAAGGTTGGAGTAGGTGACGGGGGGGTGACGTATGGTAGGGACGAGCTTTTCTCTGCTCCGTATCCATACGCACCTTGCCTTGCATTGCCTGTATTGATGTGTACCCTTGTGACCTTACCCCTCGCTCATCTGTCTTTTCCCCCCTTGTCTCCCACATGAGGACTGTGCGCCACTGGGCGCCGAGGGGAGCGTGCGAGAGTCCGCCATTGGGTGCCCGAACCTCTCGCAACCACAGCTGTCTGCATCGATGCACCACCTTATGGACCACATGTCTGTGGCTGAGCACCACTTATGGACCCCATGGGTTGGGGCATGGCCCCTCTGCTGGAACCGGCCATGAAGGCCCGAGATCTTGCTGGCAGACCTTGGTCACAGGGCACCGATGCCCCACAGGTGAAACACACGTAGTCGGCCCTGTGGGCCATAAATAAATAAAATAAAAATGGACACGTTTTGTGCAAGTTTTATGTCCAAATAGGCCGCCAGCAAAGAAGATGAGAACGACTGGAAGATAACATGGCCAGCAGAGGGAGCCGATGAGCAAGACACCACCAAGGGTTTGTTGGTTTATTTTTATTAAGAACTGTGGTGACTGTGCACCGATTGGTGCTTGAGGGTGCTTTGGTGCATTTTTGGGTGCTTTCATGGTGCATCGATGCAGGGCAGACTGTCTCCCCCCCCCCCCCAAAAGAACGATCACAGGTCATGGGTTGCGTTTTGTAAATAAAGTAGAGTCGTTGCAAATAATGCGCCCCCACCGTAAATGTATAGTTTGAAGACAATTCCGCAATTCGGTTAGCTGTGGGCGTTAGTCTGTTAGGTAGGGTGCAATGGAGCAGCGGGTCATATTTATTTATGTTTTAAAACTGTCACACTCAGGGTCAGGTTAAATGTAGAGGGAACTACACCTACGTGCCACACTAAAAGTAAAGATAAGAGGCCCGGGATGTGCCTAAGAGGAGGAGGGTGCAGTGTTGTGGATATGAGGATTGTGTTTTTTTTATTGTTTTATTCTGGACCCTCCTGCCTCCAGTCTGTGTATAAAGGTCAAAGGTCATTCCGTAGTTATTTCATAAACAATCATGTTAGCCAATCATAGATTTCCTCCTTGTTGACAGTTATTTCCTTATTCTGTGTAGTAGGCTAAGGATTTGTTTTCCATTAATTGACACTCCATTGCACAGAATTCAAATAAATAGATCCCCTTTCATTCCCATTCCTAAAGCCTTTCCTGCCAACCACATTTGCTGCAGCTGTGGGTTGTTGTTTTCACCGCGACTCCATGAGCCACGAGGTAGGCTTGGAGAAGAAGGGGGAGGAGCTGCTGAATCCTGGGCGTGCCCGCCCATCGTCATCAAGGGTGGAGCCAGAGGGCCCGTGCCGACCAATCAGGGCCGAGGCGAGCTCACCGATGGGCGTGTTCTAGCGGCCGGCGGCTTGATCGCCCACGGCATTATAAAAAGCGCGCGCGGAAGCCTTTGAGTGGTGTCGGTGGAGAGAAGTGCGCGGGAGAGATGAGTTTCTGAGTCCCCCAGAGAGTTGTGCCAGAGACGGCAGAAGAGTCCAGACTGATTAGAAAAGGAATCCTGAGAAAGCACACGACGTCCCCACGGCAGCAGTTTGAACCACAGGAGCTTGAACCACAGGAGCTTGAACCACAGGAGCTTGAACCACAGCAGCTTTGAACCATCACAGCTTTGACCGCCGCAGCTTGAGCGTTGACGGCAGGTTGCTGTTGAGGAAGGGCGGCGGCTGCTCCCTCCCGGCCCGGCCGTCCTCTGGTCCGAGCTGAACCTTCCTCCCGGTCCAGCCATTCACTCCTGCCTCCATTCCCCATTCGTGTGAGTCTGTCTTTTGTTTGTTCTGTCCTGGGTTAAGTAAGACTGCATAGGTAAGCTAAGTTTTCACTGTGTCCTTCTGGTCCATCCCTCTTTCTGTCTTTATTTTGTTATCCTTCCTTCTTCCTTGGTTTCTTTCAATCCTGTAAATAGTAATAAATAATAATCGTATTTCAAACCTTTTTGCCTCCTTCTTCTTCTTCACATCCGCGTCGTCTTTGTCTTTTCCCAATTGAACATCTGTGGCACGATTTGGCTAACGTTCAGAATTGGGTCTTAGTCATTGTTAACGGTTTGGGCCGAGGCACCATCCGCTCGGCAAATCCAATAACATCTTATCCGCGGTCCGTAACAATGGCTTTGGGGCCCGCGGAGAGATATAAAAAGCGAGCGCAAAGCCCTTTCACGGACTTTGAGGGGAGAGCGCTTATTGTACGGAACTCGTGCGAGAGTGGCGCTATTAACGGACTTGGATGAGAGAGCGCTGTTTGTACGAGACTTGTTGAAGAAGGGTGCGTTTGACTGAGAGAACATTGGGGAGAGAGAGAGAGAGAGAGAGAGAGAGAGAGAGAGAGAGAGAGCGTTTGGCACGAGCGTGCATTTATTACGTACGCCATAGGACACCAGCTTCCCCCCGTTATATAAAGTCCGGTCGCGTTCAACTATACGTGGAACTGCCTGCTGGGTTTCGCCGCTGGACCGGAGCCTGGACTGGAGCCCACCCAAGCCCGGTTGCGCTGGTGTCCACCGCCAGACCTTCCATCCACCATCTACAACCCCCGTATGAGTGTGTATGTTTGTCCTGGGTATTAAGCATAAGACTGTCTAAGGCTGCCCTGTGTCCTGCTTCTTCCTCTTCCTATCTAGTATATTCCTTTCATTTCCTCTTCTCCTTCTTGTACAAATGTAAATAAATTACTTGTTCTTCCTGGTTTTCCTTTCATCCGATCGCATTAGTCTTTTCTTCCATTGAGTAAACGTGGCACGATCGCAACCGCTTAGAATCGGGTTAGTCATTGTTAACGGGCCAAGTCGGCTCGCATCGCTCGGCATATCCACCAACGCCGCGGATCGGGCGGGAGTTATTTCCCTGCTTCGCGGTCGGTATTCGTAATTAGGTATTTGGGACTAAATTGACCAATCACCCTACCTAATACCGACCGGAAGTAACGTATAACTTCCAGGACTCGGGTCGGCCAGATAACAGACAAGGGGATTAACCCCCTCTTGGTAAGGGGAGAGCCGACGTCTGAGATCCGCAACAATTGGTGTCTGGGAGTGGGATTTGGACCCGAACCAAATTTTTTTATATATCTGAAAAATTTGGTCAAAATTACGAGTGGCCGAAATTTTGTTAACATCCAAATTTTAGATCGTGCCATGGATAGCCAAGGCAATCGGATGCCGGTGGGGGTAGATGGAGGAATTGGGGTTAGAGTCAACCCAGGACCCCAGGGAAGAATTGGGAGGAATGGAGGAGGAAATTGAAGAGGGTGCGGCAGTAGGGGTTGCAGGCGCACAAAATGGCGGCGCACAAAATGGTGGCGCCTCGCACATGGCGACGAGGGCCGCGCCCGCTGCGCAAGTGGGAGGGATGGACATGCAGGCCCTCATTGCGCAGCTGCAGGCAGCCATGCAAATGGGGTTGGGAAACCAAATTGAGGGAATGAGAAATGAATTGGGAAACCAAATTGGGGGATTGAGAGATGGGTTGAGTAATTTGGAAAATAGAATGCGGAATGATATGGAAAACCAAATTGGGGGGTTAGAAAGCAAATTGGGGGGCTAGAAAGCAAATTGGGGGGCCAATTGGAGGACGTGGTGGCCAGATGAAAGACATGAAAGAGGGGTTAGTGGGGTTGGAAAATAAGATGGCCACCCAAGAGGATCAACTGGGGAGAATGAAGGACGGGTTTACCAGGTTGGAAAACAAAATGGGGCGCCAATTTAGGGAAATGGGGATAAATCCGCCCGAGAAATAAAACAAATAGGGGATCAGAAAGAGGAGGTAAGGATTGGGCTCGAAAACAAATTGGACGCCCACAAGGGGGAGCTAGAACAAATGAGGGTGACGTCTGGAAGGGAAATGGGAGAAATGGGGGAGGATATAAGGCGAGGTGTGAGCAAAGAGGTCGCGGGGGTACGCGACGAGGTAAAGCAGTGTGAGGAGCGTGTGGAGAAAGAAGTGAGAAGGAGTACGGCTAGGTTACAAGGGGAAATAGAGGAGTTGATGCGGGAGGTAGTAAAATTGACGGTGGGACAAAAGGAGGTGGGGGAGCAGGTGGACAAGAACACGGCCATAATAGAACTTAAGTCAGCCCAAAAAGAAATTAGGAAAGAACTTGTGGCCACAAAGAAGGAGTGCCAGATGGTGCACGAGGGCCTGACAAAGAGGTTGGACGACGTGGTAGAGACATTGGGGGTAAGGGAACGCGAGGTCAGGACCCATATAGAGACGACAAAAGTGGCTTTAGAAGAAGAAATTGTCGGGGCGCACCGAGAAATAGAAGAGGTGAAACAAAACTTAGAGGAGGTAGAAGAAGGGGTGAGTGAAATTAAAAAGAGACGAAGGGAAACTAAGAAGGAGATAAAGGAGGAGGTGATGGAATTGGTGCAAGATCTGTGCTCACATCGTGATGACGTGCTTGCTAACCAAATAAAGAGTTTGCAGGTGGCGGATGAAGAGCGAAGAGGAAGAAGCACCAAGGTGAGTGGCGATATGCTCGGAAATGTATATTAGTCCTGCGGCATAGCAGACCAATTGTTCAAATTGTTCTAAAAGCACCAAAATTGGCACACATGTAGATTAATATATTCTAAACATTTTTGGATATGGAGGCATTCAAGATTAGCCCTGTGGAAGATATGGCGGCCATTGTTCAAAATGGCCGCCATTTACCATTAGCGTCATTACATAGACTTCATTATGTGTCGTTAGTATGGTGCTAGATGGGCCAAAATTCCTTTTTTTTACATCAGAATTAACATCAATAAGTGTTTAACAGATATTTAGATACAAAATATCTGTTATCTGTTAAATTTAAATATCTGTTAAATAACAGATATTTAACAGATATTTAGTTTAACAGATACAAACCTCTCGATGACATGCATTGTATCCTCTTGGATGCTTGTGGGTGCATTTGCCAGACTCAGCAGGGCATCAGTGAGTTCTGGCAGCGTGTTCCATGTTGCCCAGGCAGATTTCTTCCCATGTCCGACGAAGGCTGACACAGTATCACACCCTGTGATGGCATGAAACATTGGAAGAGTGCATTTTGAATGAATCTTGAATGAATGAAAAGAGAAAGAAAAAAAAAAGAGAAAAAAAAGAAAAAAAAAAGAAAGAAAAGAAAAAAAAAAAATGAAAAGAGAATCTTGAATGCCTCCATATCCAAAATTGTTCAGAATGTATTAATCTACATGTGTGCCAATTTTGGTGCTTTTAGAACAATTTGAACAATTGGTTTCGTATTTTTTACTATGCCGCTGGGCTATATGGTGTGAGGGGAGGTTCAGCGAGATTAGGGGTTGGTGTAGACCTGGGCGTTCGTGAGAGGCCCATGACAAGGTATGCGACTGGTCCGGAGTGCATGGAGAAAGAATGTGTGCAGGGGTGTCCGACCGTTGGGAATGCGGTCGGACACCCCTGCACGAACGGTTTGGGGCCGCGTTAACCCATCGGGCGCGACGCACGGGGTCCGACCTTCGGGCACCCATACGGTCCCACTTGCGCCATATGATGGCAAGAGTGATCTGAGGGCGTACATGGCGCAGTTCGATCACGTGTGTAGGAGTAACGGTTGGAACCCGGACAAAGGTGGAGTACACCTTGTGGGGGCACTGCGCGGCGTGGCGGCGGAGGTGCTGACAGCCTTACCACCAGGTGCTATCACCCTGCCAGTCCTCCGTGCGGCCTTAATTAACAGATTCGGCATCGAACAGCAGAGCGAGCTTGTTAAAGCTCAGCTCGCGCAGCGAAAACGCAAGCCCCAGGAGACCATCGGGGAACTTGCATACAACATTCGCCGCGCAGTGGGGATTGCACACACGGACATGGCAGCAAGCTTCCAGGAAAGCCTGGTGCTGGATCATTTTATCCAGGCCTTTCCGGACCCAGAGCTCAGACAATAGCTCGCCATGTGGCGCCCGTAGACCTTGAGCCAGACGGCTGATGCTGCGGCCCGTTGGAAGCAGCGAGGCCCCAGGCCCGGTAAGTGATCGCCATGCAGTGGTGGTGTGCCAGGTAGGGCCTGTGGCTGGTGGCGGCCCCCCAAGGGGGTCTGCCCCCAAAAGGGGCCCTGACCTGGAGAGCATGG
Source organism: Myxine glutinosa (assembly GCF_964187855.1). NCBI lineage: Eukaryota > Metazoa > Chordata > Myxini > Myxiniformes > Myxinidae > Myxine > Myxine glutinosa. The sequence continues at coordinate 433,872,507 of NC_136261.1, read as the reverse complement.
TCCAGAGGCTGGTGGACCAGTGCCTGGTGGGACCTGGACCATGGCCGGCGGCTCCAGAGGTGGCACACTGTGAGCCACGATCAAATGCCCCAATTAGGACTTTCAGGGGGGGAAACTTGGAATTTCGGAGGCAAGCACCTTACCAGGTGAGGTGCTATAATTGTAGTCGGCTGGGTCACCGTGCGTGGGAGTGTCGAGCTCCGCGCCAGGATGGACCCCGGCAGCCGAGACCAACAACTCCACCTCTAACGGGTCGGACTAGCGCCCCCCCCCCCCCCGCCAGGGCCCAGAAAACTAGAATGTGCCGGACATACAGGGCCGTGTTCGGCAGTAGGGGATGGAGAAGTGCCCTCATTAACGCGACAGGTCATTTATTGTGTCCAAATTGGTACAGGTAGTTTGACGATTCGGTGCAAAATTGCCGGCGTGGGGGTAGATGCCGTAGTGGACACAGGAGCTAGCGCCACGATCATCAGCCCTGTGATCCTTGATTCGAGTGCAGATGGCTGGGATAAAATCCAGTGTCTGGAAAATTATAGTTTGCAGCTGGCTACCGGGGTAACGGCCCCGATCACAGGGCGGGGTTTTGTAACCCTCAAGTTGGGGTCGGTAAAGAGGGAAATAGAAGTTTGGGTGGCGGAGGTGTGCAACCCATGCCTAATCGGTTTGGATTTGTTGACTGCCAGCGGTTGTAAAATCGATTTGTGCCGGGGGACTCTGCAAGTGGGAGTAGAAGAGCTGCCATTGGATGGGATGAGCACGGCCGAGAGGACGGAGCTGGAGGCTTCTGCGGCCGTGACCATTCCTCCAAGGGCCGAGGCCGTAGTGCCGGCCCGAGGGCTAGCTCGCCCAACATGGTAGGAGTCCTGCGGCCTGGTCGAACCGGTGGCAGCGCAGTCCATTCCGGGTTTAGTCATGGGCCGCATCCTCGTAAAAACGGGTGGGCCGGTGGTGGCCGTCCGAGTAATTAATATTAGTGCAGAACCACGCACTATAGTAAGGGGAATGAAGATAGCCGGCTGCACCCCAGTTATCGAAGTCGTGCCAGTGAGGGACGGGAACGTCCAGCCGAGCCGGCCCCAGAGGGAGCCTTCAATAAGTATTAGGAATTGGCCCAATCCCATTTGTGAGATGGTAAATCGGAGTAGCGTAGAGTTGGAAGGTACCCAGAGGGAGGCCTTGCACAAATTAATTGAATCCCATTTGGATATCTTCTCCTTGTCCTCCGAGGATATTGGACGTACGGGCCTGGTGAAACATCAGATCCACACCGGTGAGGCCCGGCCTATTCGTCAGCCCGACGGCTCCCTTGGACCAATAGGGAGGAAGCTGATGAACAGGTAGACTAGATGCTCAATGCAGGTATCATTGAGCCCTCGGGAAGTCCTTCGATGTCACCTGTTGTGCTGGTTAAAAAGAAAGATGGGACCATGCGTTTCTGCGTGGACTATCACCAGCTGAACAATGTGACACACAAAGACTCATATCCCCTGCCAAGAATTGATGACACCCTCGATGCCGTTGCGGGCTCAAATTGGTTCTCAACCTTGGACCTCAAGAGTGGGTATTGGCAGGTGGAAATGGATAGGGCGGGGTAGGAGAAAACGGCATTTTCCACAGGTAAGGGGCTGTACCAGTTCACTGCGATGCCGTTTGGTTTGTGTAACGCCCCCGCCACCTTTGAAAGATTGATGGAGCATGTACTAGGCGGCATGCCATGGCAGTCATACCTGGTGTACCTGGATGATGCCCTGGTACACGCTAAAACATTCCCCCAAGCCATAGCTAATTTGGACCAGGTGTTTGGGTGCCTCAGACAGGCAGGGCTGAAATTGAGTCCGAGCAAATGCAAATGCAACTTGTTGCTAGAGAGGTGGCCTATCTAGGTCACGTCATTGGTCTCGAGGGGGTAAAAACAGACACAGGCAATGTGCACAGGTGCACTTTGTTAAAGTGCACAGGTTAAAGAGGTCGGGTCTACAGAGTGTTGTTTACAGAAAATGGGACTAGGGAATGGGGGATTGGGGAGAGTTGGGAAGTATTGAGGAAATAGGGGAATATTTACAAGCGGATATGGATGGATGCAAATCCCATATCCGCAACAATATATATATATATATATATATATATATATATATATATATATATATATATATATATATATATATATATATATATATATGTATGTATGTATATGTATATATATATATATATATATATATATATATATATATATATATATATATATATATATATATATATATGGGTCAGAATTTTGAACTAGGTACATTTGGGCCTCCCAGGGGTCCAAATTTTTTTTTTGGAATAGCTAAAAATCACCTTGATATCCTTAAAGCCCTAAGCCTGGGCTATCAAACGCAGCCAAACTGACACCGATCGTCCCAGAGGTTCCGTTTTTATTCATGGTCAAATTTCCCTTCCTTGTTAGCATAAAGTAAGAGATCAAAATAAGATATATGAATTCCTTCCTCTTCTTCCCGAAGATGCTGTTTCGGCTAGTTTTGCGTACTTAACGCACCAGGAGCGTCCCGATCTTTTGAAATGGCATAGAATTCAAGCTAATGTGATGGTCTGATGGTATTTTTCACTTCGATATGCACTTACCTGGCTTACAGGGAGCATGACGTGCGTAATGTAAGAGACCGTTATGGTTTCTAAATTCACACTCTAGCTTGTTGTGTCTCAGAGAAACAAAGGAGGTCAATGATTTTTACAGAGTTAATACATACGTATAAGTGCTGTTTGTTGCGCCCTAAAGAAGAACTATGGAACACCCTGATATGTGTAAAACAGGGCTTATATAAATATATCTTACGTTACGGTTCATCTGCTTCATCCTATATGAGGAGGAGCTGTGACTCAGGAACTGACATGAGTAACACAAAAACACATTCAGTAGAGTAGTTATATAGATCTACTTTTATTCCAGCTGTGAAAAGTATCTGAAAAAGGCTTTTATAATGAATGCATGGCTTTGAAGGGTAACTAAATACTAAAGTAAATGCCCTTTTTCACCATTTTTTGAGGTTCAGAGGCTTATAACATGTAGATAATTGATAAAACGTATATAACACTATAGATTTTCTGAAAGCCGTGATTGTGTTCTACAAAAAGACACCTAAATGTACTAATTCAGAACATTTGGGACAAAGTTATATAGGTTTAAAGCAATCAATGTGTGTTTTTTGGGATTTGTACCTCGTTCAAAATTCTGACACATATATACAGACTTGGCATTTAATATGGAATTTTTTTTTTTCTTCACTTGGGTTTACTTTCTGGATTCAGTTTTTTTTTTGTTTTTTTTTGTACACAAGATCGAGGCTCGTGAAAGAGCGAACATTAATCACACAGAAAGACAAACAGACACATAAAACAAATAACATCGGGAGCGGTAGACAAGATGGGGAGAGAGGGGGAAGGACACAAACACAACATTTGAGAGCAGGGACCGAGAGACATGGAGACATCGAGAGATCTGCGGGAGGGAGAGGGCTTTGGGGGGAGGCATGTGAAGGGGGGGAGGCATGTGAAGGGGGGGGGGGTGGGAGAGGTATAAACATATGGACACTGCCAGGATTTCCAGGAAAGAAGTTGGAATTTCAAACAAGGTGGATCTGGGGTGAATTAGTGGGGGTAGAAAAGATCACGGTTATGGATGGGGGAAGATAAGAGATGGTGGTGAACAGCTGTTTTAAAGACCTGGAGGGAGGAGAGGGATTGAAGGGAGTGTGGGAGTTTGTTCCACAGGCGGGAGAAAATAGGAATGAAAGAGTGAAGGTGAGCAGAGAGCCGAGATTTCGGCAGTTTAACCATCAGAGGGTTGCTGGCAGATCTTGTGCGACCTGTACGAATATTTGGGGGACAGAGCACAGAGAGAGCTGGGGGAGCAAGGCCGGAGAGGAGTCGGTAGAAGACAGAAAGGCCACCTACCTGCCTGTGGTGAGTGAGTGAAAGGCCCTCAGAGATAGCTTCATCGCGGGAGATTCCAATGATTTTGAAAGCTTTGGATTCAACAGCGTGAAGCCGAGCCAGGTGTGAGGCAGGAGCACCAGCCCCTAGGGGAGAACAGTATTCCATTGAGCTGCGGATGAAAGCCTTGTATGTGGTGAGGAGCTCAGGTGTGCCGAGGAAGGACTTCGCATGACGGAGGATGCCCAGTCGGCGACTGGCTTTGGAGGCCAGCTTGGAAATGTGGTTTTCCCAAGAAAGATCATGGCAGATAGTGAGACCCAAAAGCTTGAGTGACAGAACTTCTTGGAGAGGATTGTTGAGAAAGTAGATGGGAGGGTTGTCCAGTCGATCTTTTCGGAGAGACATAGTAAGAGAGTGAGATTTGTCAGGATTGAAAGACATGTTCCACTTGTTTGACCAGTCTGTGATTTTGTCCAGGTCTTCAGAGAGTGAAGTCTATTCTAGCTTGTTGTGTCTATATAACTAGTAGACAAAGTAGATCTATATAACTACTCTAGTCTTCAGAGGTCTTTGGTAGTACCAAAAACAGTATATCAATCTGGTGAGTTTATTTTACGCTTCGGTGATTTCTTTGTTAAAAGAACCATGTCACTGATTGTCTGTCACAGCAAGAAGTCAATAACAGGATTATATCACAGGTGGCGTGACAAAATGTATGGACAGGTACATTTGACGATTGGCTTCACAATCGGGTATATAAGGGTTGCTGCGTTCTGTATTAGTGGAAAACAACTGCTGCACATCTACAAAAGTTATTGCGGCTTCCTCTGGAGATGGTCCGTCAACTTGACAATGCTGTTTGTCATGGAGTGGTGGCTTTACGAAATTCCGGCATGGAACAGCGTGCTATTGTTCAGCAGTATGGCATCACTCAAGGTCAGGTGTCAAAGATCCTGAAACGAAATGCTCAGAGGGGTGTCCCTACTCCAATACCGAGGCCAGGACGTCCCCGCAGAACCACAAGGAGGGATGATCACCAGCTGCACCGGTTAGTCCGCAATGTTCGTACCAAGTCATCTAATCGGCTTAGGGTTGAGTGGCAGCAACTGACAAATGTGCCTGTATCCAGAAGGCTAGTCAACCAACGACTGGTTCAAGCAGGCTATCGTGCCAAGCGTTCCCTGAGAAAGCCATGCCTGACCAGACAACACAGCCAGCGCCAATTTCAGTGGGCCAGGGAGCACCGTCAATGGCAGCCAGGACACTGGAACCACGTGATCTTCAGTGATGAGTCAAGATTTCTGGTCTATCGTCGAGATGGCCATGTCCGAGTGCCCAGACAAGTGCATGAAGCCTACAATGAAGATTGTATAGTGCCAAGAGTCCAAGCTGGAGGTGGTGAGGTGACCGTTTGGGCTGCTTTTCATGCTGGTGGCAAAACTGACCTGGTTGTTCTGAATGGAAACCTGAACCAGTTCAAGTACAGGGCCATTCTGGAAAAAACATTGCTTCCATTTGCTCGTGCAGCCTTTCGAGGAAACTTTCTCTTCCAAGATGACAATGCACGGCCTCATCGTGCTCGCATGATCCAACACTTTCTTGCTGACTGTGATGTAGAGCATATGGAGTGGCCTGCTAAGTCCCCGGATATGAATCCGATAGAGAAATTGTGGGCAGAATTATCGTGACAAATCGACAACTTGGACCAGCAGCCCACCTCTGTGCGTGAATTGCAGCAGGCTATTGTCACTGCATGGCAAGCGATTCCTGTCCAAACCTTGGCAAATCTCGTTAACAGCATGACTCAACGTGTACGTGCTCTCCTGAATGCTCGTGGGGGTTACACGAAGTACTGAACTGTCATTTTTACTCTCCGTAATCCCAGTCGTAATTTAAGTTTTGTTTTTGTTAAAAAAAATTTTGGCTGATGTGCAAAATAAAGAGATACTTCTGGAAAACGTACAGAAGTTTAACACAGTACTGTCCGTGAATTGAGTTCGATATCAGTTTACATCACTTTCAAGGATCAATTCATTTGCTTCGAAATGTCAAATGTGGTTTTTGTTTCTTTTAAAGGTCACGTTAACAAAATCTCTAATAATTTCAACATAATTCCAATGAACTTTTTGTTCTAAGTCATCTTGAAAAGTAAGTTCACCCCCACAAAAAAAATATTCCATATTAAATGCCAAGTCTGTATATATATATATATATATATATATATATATATATATATATACATATATATATATATATACATATATATATATATATACATATATATATATATATATATATATATATATATATATATATATGTATATATCGGTAGATTTATTTAATTGGTGACATATAAAAGAGTAAAATTAATTCCAACCGACCACATAAATAATTATAAAAACATGGAAATCGAAAAGTCTTGTTTAAATGGCCCAGCAGGGGCTAATGTGGAGTTTAATGGTAACAGCCAGTCCGATTTCCTTACACCAACAAGTTTAATTTTTTGGGATCAATTAAGCAGCAATTTGCATTGTTTGATCATAATTGGCTCCATTCCCACAGTCCACAAACACTTCAGTCATTATTACTTGAACCAAATACACAATGTTGACCAGCCTGACCACACCTGCATACCTGATACTTAACAAAGATATATTGATTGACGGCATCAAAATTTGCGCTAATTGGGGGTGGGGGGTGGGTGGGGTTGGTTAGCTCCGCCCAAAATAGGTATTTACTTTCTTCTCCGAAACTACCATTGGTGGGCACCGGTCTGTTTCTCCGTTACTCTGTTACTAACGAAATTACTTTTTTGAGCAACGGAGTAATGGACCCGTAACTTTTTTTTACTGTAACGGACCAAGTAACGGAAGTTAATTTTTGGTCTGCTACTCCGCTACTTTTTGCTCCGTTACTCCGTTAGTTCGCTACTTTTTGCTCCGCTCGGCTTCATTTCTATCGGCGTACGCTATTGGCCGCTTGAATAGCCAACAGCCAATAGCGTGCACCGATACTAATGAAGCCGAGCTGCTGCGATAGCTGACTTCCATTTCCGTTCCGTGTTCAGAACTTCAGTTCTGCAGTGTTCTTAGCAGCAGCAGCAGCATCGTTTCTCTATCGTCCAACTTAACTTGTCTTGACTCTTGCTTGAAGTTACTTAACATTAACAATGTCCAGCCAAGACCAAGACGTGTTCATAGGGGCGCCGCCGGGGATTTTGGGCCCCATGAAAAGATATCACAATGGGCCCCTATGAAGCACGCGCGCACATTTTTCCCCGACATTTTTGCCAGGAAGTTGAAACAATGCTTATATTTCTGCCTACAGTATGGAATTCGCTATTTGACGCAAGACTGATACCCACACAATAAATGTGCTAAAGGCCATCTTTTACAGTCTAAATGTAATTTTAATGGTAAGAATTACAACATATATTAACCTCTTCAATTAAAATAAATTAACATTATCATCTGAAGAATGATATAACAAACAAAATAATAAAATCAGCAGCGGAGTATACATACAAGTATACATACCAAGTGTAGTGATCCATAGCCATGCCATTTAGTTATCACTGGTCTATTAAAGATGATAGGTTAATAATTTCATATTGAGAATTTTTACCTAATGTTATAATAATTGTTAGGGGCCCTGTCAGTGCAGGGCCCTTGGAATCATCCCAACTTTCCCCCCCTCACAGCGCCCCTGCGTGTTCACGCCGCCGCTGGAGGTCGACGACACTGACAGTGGAGCTTCCGAGGCCGAGGACCAGCCCGGTCACCCGTGGCCCCACCTGGAGAAGTACTTCGCCTTCAAGTACTGGGCGGAGATTAACGCCGTCTTCACGAGTGTGTTGTGCCGGCCGAAGGACGTCGTCATCAAGAGCACATGAGCAGTCTGTCGAACTTGAAGGCGCACGTCAGGAGGAAACATCACCCGGACTGCATCCAGGTAAGAGAGCGCACAGTAGTTGTCTATATAAATATAATTATGAAGATTATTGAGTATTAATTGAATTATTTACTTAAGATAAAGTGAATTTAAGCAAATTAAAACTAATGACGTTTATATAAAGTATATAAATATTATAAAGTAAAGATTTAATCATTATTTTATAACCTACCCTGACTCAACTCCTAACCTATCCTAACGTAATCTGACCTAAACTTATCTAACCTAACGTATAATTTAGTAATTTTTGTTCGGTGAGTTTATCTCGTAGCACTGTTAAATCTCCATCTGTAGCACTGTTCAATTTCCAAGTAGCATTTCTTCATATAAATTAATTGAACAGATGTGGAGGCAAAGAGATGGGCTGTATTGTAATACAAATGTTGAAATGTATTTAAATACTTATTTTATTGCATTTATGTATTTGGGTTAGTATTTACAAATACTTTATTTTTGGTGTATCTATAAATACTCTAATTTAAATACAAATGTATTTAAATGCTCTGAGCAGAATAATTTCTTAAAATTAAATATTACGAAATTTACATAGCTTTGTTGATTTATTACTGAAGTTACTTTTATTTGTTATTGCAGATTTTTTTACTGTTGATTTTATTGTAGTTACTAGTTAATTTAAATACTTAAAGATTTTGATTTAAAGAAATTGATTGACGTCCCTTATTTATTTGCAACCAGTTCGACGAGAAGGTCAAGGCGGGCTCTGGCCACGGCAAACAGTGGCAGAGGCAGTCGTCTGCCTCTTCCAGCCGCAGCCAGTCAGCCACAACTGCACCCAAGAGGGCTCGCCAGCCCAGCATCGGCGAGGCCTTTGGCATCACCTCCTCTGGCGCAGGCGTCCAGCAGGGTGAGGTGGACAAGAAGATCGTGGACTTCTTCGTATCCAACATGCTGGCCTTCAAGATCGTCGACTCTCCATCTTTCGCCAGCCTCGTCACGACGCTGAACCCCAGCAAGATGGTGATGTCCCGCCGCATCCTCGGCTGGAGGATCATCGACAGCCACAAGAAACTTGAGCAGCGTGTCGTCAGGTACCAATCCATACCATATTATTATTGTTTATTTTTCTGAAGTATTGTTTTTTACTTTTACCATATTATTATTGTTTATTTTTCCGAAGTATTTTTTTTTCTTTTTTTTCTGAACGTAAGTACCACTGTCCGGTGCTTAATAAGTACTATGTTCAATTAAATGTGTACGTTAATTACAGACTCCTGGAGAAAGTCCCCTGGGTGGCCACCACCACGGACTGCTGGTCGGCGCACAACAAGGCCTACCTGGGGATGACGGCGCACTGGGTGGGACCCGAAGACCCATGCCAGACAGCACGCCATCCTGGCCTTCTGTCGGCCCCGAGGCCATCACACCTTTGCGGTCCTCGCCCAGGCCATGGTGGACGTGCATGACAAGTTCAACATCCAGGACAAGGTGATGATGATGACGACAGACAACGGCAGCAACTTCGTCAAGGTGTTCATAGAGTTTGGCTCTGAGAGTGGTGTCGTGCCAGAGCTTCCTGCTGGCGAATCTGACAACGATGATGACAGGTTCAACATGGAGGGCCAGGAAGTCGAGGTCGAGGTCTCAGTTGATGAGGCTGAGGCTCTGCAGGTCGTCTCTGTTGCTGAGATCATCGCTCCGTCCTCGTCTGATGGTGGCGACGGGTACGACATGCCCAAACACATGAGGTGCGCGGCCCACATGTTCAACTTGGTGGTGACTACGGATGCTGGCAAGGCCATCAAGCCTCAGTCCACCCTCAGGTCCATGTACAGGAGGGCCATGAGGAAAGCGCAGGGTCTGTGGAACCAGCAGGGCCGCAGCCACTGGTGGCGGACGCCATCCAGAAGGAGCTGGGGAGGAGGTTGGTGGACCCCAACGCAATTTGCTGGAACTCCATGTACGACTCCGTCAAACTTCTGAACGACTTCTTTGATGGAGGGAAGCTGGCAGCGCTGAACAAGGTCATGACACAGCTGAAGCTGCAGAGCTTCAGCGAGGCCGACGTCTCCTTCCTCAAGGAGTATGGCCAGGTCATGGTCTATGTCGCCAAGGCCGTGGACGCCGTACAGGGAGAGAGCTGTGCGTACCTCAGGTGCCTTCTCCCCACTCTAGCCATCACCCTGAAGAAGCTGAGGGAGATGAAGAATCGAGGACTCCAGTACTGCGAGCCGCTGGTGGACGCGATGCTGGAGGGCATTGAGAGGAGGGTTGGGCCCCTCTTCAAAGACCTCGACTGCCAGCTGGCCACCGCCTTTCACCCTATGTTCCGTCTGACCTGGCTGGAGCAGCACGATACCAGCCAGGTAAGCAATGTGAAGAAGGCCATGGGCAGCGCCGTGGAGACGGCCATGAGGGTGATGTCCGACGACGCCAGCAGCGTCAGCAGCACCGGTGAGGTGGAGGACGATGAGGCAGACTTCTTCAAGGGCATGACGCACTCCCAGAAGCATGCCAGCAGCCACAAGTCGACCACGTCCAAGGCGCAGGCCCTGGTCATGGCCTGGCTGGAGGATATCTGGAAGAAGGGTGACAAGCTAATGGACATGGACGTCCGCAAGGAGCCAGTCCTGATGCGCGTCTTCACCAAATACAACACGGCCGTCCCTTCCAGCGCCTCCGTGGAGCGCCTCTTCTCCATGGGCAAGGACGTCATCAGGGCACAGAGAGCCACCCTCTGCGATGCCAGCTTGGAGCGTCTCATGTTTCTCAAGGTAAATAACGTAAAAAAGATTATATTTAGTGTACTTGCTTTTTAAACGTTTCTTTGTACTTACATTAACTACTGTGCACGATCGCGCAAGTCACACTTAATTCAATGGATACATTTATGCTTTAATTGCAGGGAAACTGCCACCTACAGCATGCCGAGAACATGGAGGACGTCAAGGACAAGAAGAAGGAGTGATTCGGAGGAGCAGGACGTCAAGGAGTGAACGTCGTCACCGATAAGCTCCTTTTTTAACCTTTTTAAGCGCTTTTTTTTTTCTTCCCTTTGTATAATAAAAAAAGGTGCTTTCCGGCGTTTCTTGACTTTATTTAATAACAGTGGCAGAGTAACGGAGTAACAGTAACTTCCGTTACTTTTTGTAACGGAGTAACGGATAACAAAGTTACTTTTTTGAGTAACGGAGTAACGGGTAACGAAGTTACTTTTTTGAGTAACGATGCCCACCTATGGAAACTACACACACAATTTCGATGAAACCTGATAAGAACCTTCATCACCTGTAATGTACCAAAGTTTGTTCAAGACGTAAAAAAGAAAAATCCTCGCTAGGTATAAGGCAGGGGCACCAGCCCAGAGGGGATATCAAGACTCCATCAAAGTGCGGATGAAAGCTTTGTCGGTGGTGAGCAGCTGAGCAGTGCCAAGGAAGGACTTCACATGATGGAGAATGCCCAGTTGGCGACTGGCTTTGGAAGCCAGCTCGGACATGTGGTTTTCCCAGGAAAGACCACGCCTAATAGTGAGACCAAAAAGCTTGAGTGCCAAAACTTCTTCAAAGAGGATTGTTGAGAAAGTAGATGTGAGAGACAAGGTGACAGTGTGAAATTTGTCAGGATTGAAAGACATGTTCCATGTGTTTGACCAGCTTGTAATTTTATCAAAGTCTGCAGAGGGTTAAGAGACTGCTTTTTCCCCGGAAATGTCGATCTGCAGGATGAGAGATGGAACGGCAGATGGTGGAGTCATCAGCAAAAAGATAAAGATTTTCCATAATGTCAGATAATTGATGAAGATTAGAGAAAGCACAGGGCCCAGAACACTGGCCTGAGGAACTCCAGCCTGGTCAGATAAGAGGAGATGAGATGATTCCATTTCGAGCCCCACAATGGAAACGACAGGAGAAAATCCGTGAGCCATGCGTGGAGATTTTCATAGATGCCACAAGAGGAGAGTTTGATGAGTCAAACCATATCGAAGGCATGAAATATGTCAAGGGAGACCGCTCTGATTTCCTGTCTGGCGTTGAGGACATCCATCCATTGCAGAGACAGCCAAAGCAGCATGTCCAGAGTACAGTGGCCTGGTCTGAATCCACATTGATGATCTAAGATCAAGCCGTTGGAGAAGAAAAAGGATTTGTCAGAAGTGATGATGGATTCCATGACCATGCTGATGATTGGGAGCAGACCGATTGGTCTGCAGTTGGAAGGATCCATTTTTTGTAATGTTTTTTTAAAATTACTGCTTGGTCTGGCCAGTGGCCACATCGAATTGAATCTCCACCTTTTAATCGGGGAGGGGTGCGTTCTCCTCTTCTTTTATTTGGAAGTCTGTGTTTAAAGGTATTCCCTCCATTAACAATGCTTTATCATTGGTGTTGAGAAAAATGTGGTGGCAACCAGCTGAGTGGCCTTCCACGTTGGGACCTGTGTAACTAAACTGCTCGTCAGCAATCAGTGATGGCAGGAAGTGCAGTCATGCCATGATGGTAAATGGTGTGCAAGGCTTTCAACTGGTTTGGTGAACAACTCTCGGTTTGGTCAGGATTGCTTAGGGAGATATGGACAACTCCAAAGTCTCCACTGACTGATAAATTGATCATAATGTGCCATTACATATTCACAACTAGATGGTATTCATAGAATACGTACCCTGTGCAGTCAACATGTTGCGAGCCAACTCTTCCGTTTTTGAACATTTTTTTGTTATTTGATCCAATATGGCCTGCCAAACCACGTGAGCAATGACATCATACATTTATATTCTCTAATGCACAGTGCATTCAGAAAGTATTCAGACCACTTCACTTTTTTCACATTTTGTTATGTTGCAGCTTCATGCTGAAATCGTTTAAATTCATTTTTTCCCCTCATTTCCCCTCCTTTTTCCTCGACACTCAATACCCCGGTCTTGCTGGCGAGGGTTCGTTTTTTCACAGCTCCACACGCTCTCCATCGAAATCGAAGTTAAGTAATTGTTCCCATTTGTATTTTCGTTATAACTGTATTTATTTTATGGTGTATGTACGTATATTGTCCCGACGAAGATTTTCGGTGCAAATCTTTCATACCTGTATTGAAAATCGTGTTAATTTCGTGTCGTCTTGAGGCCTTGTACAGTGTACACTGTACAACCTTGAGGCTTTGTTTTTCTCTCAGCGGTCCGTCGTTTGTGATCCAATAACTTTCGTTCTCTGTTTTCCCAGTCTTTCCACCTCATAGCCTACTTCCTTATGTAAATCTCAACTCAAAAAAAGAAAAAAAAAAGACATTACCTTCTCTGTGCTCATTCGTTTATTCATTCTTATTCGTTCGTTCGTTCTTCGGCCACGTGTTTCTCCCCCATTTCCCCAGATAGATTGTCAAATTTCAACTCGTTATTTTATCGTCCATGCGATATTGTTTGATTATAGTTAGTTTTGGTGTGAATTTCCTGTAACTCGTAATTAATTAATCGTGTTCTGCTCCTCGTGTGTGGCCTTGGAGTTGTACCCCCGTCGGTGTTTTGTTAACTTAAGCGTGTTTTGCTTGGCTCTTAGTTTTTTCCCTTCTACCCCGAACATAATACTCTGTCTAACGTGCTAAATACGCCCCCCCCCCCCAAAAAAAAAACAAAAAAACAAAAACATTTATTTTCTTTTCTCCACGTGTACTGTTGTCTCATCCTGTATTTTCTGACCAGGTGTGCTGTTCGCCCCGCCCCCATTATCTCTTTGCCATCCACCGTTTGCCCTGTGCACGTGACTCGTGGTGGTCCCTCTCGGCTCTCCCCCCGTTGGTATTTTTGTGCATATAAGATTGTTCACAGTTCTGTTTAAATATTATTTAAATATGTTTAACCTTTCCCCTTCTGTGTTTTATTCAGTGGTATATTACAACACGCTGTTTTTCTTCCTATTTAAAAGGCTTTTCTCAATTTCCTCTCCAACTCATTCCACTTCAAAAAAAAGAAATTCAATATCTTATACGTCTCCCTCACTACATGGTCGAAATTCACATTCATTCCATCCCTCCTCCATCGTTCTGAATCGGATTGCTAACTTGAAAATCACAACAAACCCAATTTGTTATCAATGTTCGTCTTTCATTAATCATCCACTTTCTAAACTCCCCTCTTGCCCCTCCCATCCAAATCCCCCCCCTTGCACCTATACTCCTAAACTCCCCCCTTGCCCCTCCACTCTTAAACTCCCCCCCTGCCCTTCCACTCCTGAACTCCCCCCTTGCCCTTCCCCTCCTAAACTCCCCCCTTGCCCCTCCCCTCCTAATCCCCCCTTGCCCCTCCACTCCTGAACTCCCCCCTTGCCCTTCCCCTCCTAAACTCCCCCCTTGCCCCTCACCTCCAAATCCCCCCCCTTGCCCCTACACTCCTAAACTCCCCCCTTGCCCCTCCACTTCTAAACTTCCCCCTTGCCCCTTCCCTCCAAAACTCCCCCTTTGCCCCTCCCCTCCTAAACTCCCCCCTCACTCCTCCCCTTCAAAACTCCCCCCCAATCCCTCCCATTCAATTCTCCCCCCATACCATTCCTCTCCAATTCTCCCTCCTCCCCCCTCCTCCTCCAAGCTGCCTCCTCCCCACTTCATCTCCCTTCTATCTCATACCTCCACCCCCCCAAACCTTCTACTTTCCTCTGCCCCCCCTCAAACAACCCCTCACTGTGCCTCATCCCCTCACCATCAAACCGTTCATCCTCCTCATCCTTCCCTTTCTTGGAACTCTTCTGCAATATCTGACACACTATCAACTGCTCTCCCTACCTCCCCCTCTCATCCTTCATCTTACCCTACTCCTCCCCTCCCCTGTCCTGTACCCAATGCTCCCCCTCTCTCTTCATTAACGGTATGGACCTCAAACATCCGGGGCCTTCGCTCAAACCTGACTGATCTCTCCATACAGGTTGCTTCTGACAATCCAGACTTGATCTGCTTAACAGAGACTTTCCTCCTTCAAGATGTCTCTGATTCCTTAATATCTCTTCCTGGTTACTCCCTCCTCCGGTATGATAGACCTGAGCCTTGGCCTGGTGGTGGGGTGGCTATCTTTCTCAAAAACTCTCTTCCTCACTCTCCTTGCACTGCCCTCTCTCCTCCTCACCCCCAGGAGTACCTCTGGCTACGGCTTCCTCTCCGCTCCCACCTTTTGTTCATATGTGTTCTGTACCGTCCCCCAAACAGTGATGACTCAATCTACATTTCACTGTCTGACAACATGGACCAACTTCTATCCACTCATCCCAACTCTCTCTTCCTCATATGTGGTGACTTCAACTGTCATTATGCCACCTGGTTGGGTGTGGGTTCCTCTCTCACCAGTCATAGCACCTCAGCAAAGGATTTCTGTGACTCACTGGGATTGACACAATCTGTCAATTTCCCGACCCGGATCTCAGCCAATGGAGTATCTTCTCTTCTAGACTTGGTTATGACAAACTTCCCTGCTAATGTCTGCTGCTCTTCTTCTGCTCCAATCGGTTCTTCTAATCATGTGCTTGTCAAAGTGGACATCTCTCTGGCCATTCTCAGAGAGCCTCCTCAGCGTCGACGAGTCTGGCATTTCACTCAGGCTGACTGGGACGGTCTTCAAGCAGCCATCAATCGTCTGGATTGGTCTCCCATCTCCACTGCCTCTGACATCAATTCTTCCTGGGAATTCTTCCAAAGCAAACTGATCTCTCTCATGCACAGATTTATCCCATCTCGCCTTCAGTTGTCGTACCCTTCCTCCCGTCCATGGTACACTGAATCTTGTGGTGAGGCAGTTGCCCTGAAACAACTTGCCTTTGCCTCTTGGAAGGCTAATCCAACTGAAGGCAATCTCAGTTCCTTCCACCAAGCTCGGAACAAGTGTGTGTCTACCCTCAGGAGTGCCAGGAAGCACTATCTCTCCTCACTCAAGAATGAACTCTCAAACCTGTCTCCTTCCTCCAAATCCTGGTGGCGTCTGGTCAAATCTGTTTCTGGTGTTTGTTCCCCCTCCATCCCCTCCCTTACCTCAAATGGCCACACAGTTGACATCGCACGTGACAAAGCCGAATGCCTCAACTCTGTGTTCGCCTCAAAATCCTTAGTCCCAAACCCATCTCTCTCTGTTCCCACCTTTCCCAGTCGAACCCAACTGCTCCTGGACTCTGTGTCCTTCTCTCCTGACAAGGTGGAGGAGTTTTTGTCAAACCTCGACTCTGATTCTGCAACTGGACCAGACGGCATCAGCGCACGGGTCCTAAAATCCTGCTCTGCCGCTCTATCTCACCCTCTCTCTGTTCTTTTCACCCTATCTTTTGCTCAAGGTCATCTGCCAGCATCCTGGAAATCAGCTAACATTACCGCTTTACAGAAAAAAGGTGCAAAAACAGATCCTTGCAACTACAGACCAATCAGCCTGCTCCCAATTATCAGCAAAGTCATGGAATCCATCATTGCTTCGGATATGAAATCTTTCCTCTTCTCCAATGGCTTGATCTCTGATCATCAATTTGGTTTCAGACCAGGTCACTCTACTCTGGACATGCTGCTTCTGCTGTCTCAACAATGGATGGAGGTCCTCAATGCCAAACAGGAAATCAGAGCTGTCTCCCTTGACATATCACGTGCCTTTGATACGGTCTGGCACCCAGCTCTGCTCACCAAACTCTCCTCCTATGGTATCCATGGAAATCTCCATGCATGGCTTGCGGACTTCCTCTCTGGTCCTAGTCAACGTGTGGCCCTGAATGGATTTCTCTCATCTCCCCCTTCCTGTTCAGGCTGGAGTTCCCCAAGGCAGTGTGCTGGGCCCTGTGCTTTTTCTGGTCTTTATCAATGATCTCTCTGACTCTCTGGAAAATCCTCTCTATCTCTTTGCTGATGACTCCACTCTCTGCCGCTCCATTCCTCTTCCCTCAGATCGGCAGTCTGCAGCCTTCTCACTCTCTGAAGACCTGGACAAAATCACAGACTGGTCAAACAAGTGGAACATGTCTTTCAATCCTGACAAATCTCACTCTCTTACGATGTCTCTCCGAAAAGATCGACTGGACAACCCTCCCATCTACTTTCTCAACAATCCTCTCCAAGAAGTTCTGTCTCTCAAGCTTTTGGGTCTCACTATCTGCCATGAACTTTCTTGGGAAAACCACATTTCCAAGCTGGCCTCCAAAGGCAGTCGCCGACTGGGCATCCTCCGTCGTGCGAAGTCCTTCCTTGGCACACCTGAGCTCCTCACCACATACAAGGCTTTCATCCGCAGCTCAATGGAATACTGTTCTCCCCTATGGGCTGGTGCTCCTGCCTCACACCTGGCTCGGCTTCACGCTGTTGAATCCAAAGCTTTCAAAATCATTGGAATCTCCCGCGATGAAGCTATCTCTGAGGGCCTTTCACTCATTCACCGCAGGCAGGTAGGTGGTCTTTCTGTCTTCTACCGACTCCTCTCCGGCCTTGCTCCCCCAGCTCTCTCTGTGCTCTGTCCCCCAAATATTCCTACAGGTCACACAAGATCTGCCAGCAACCCTCTGATGGTTAAACTGCCGAAATCTCGGCTCTCTGCTCACCTTCACTCTTTCATTCCTCTTTTCTCCTGCCTCTGGAACAAACTCCCACACTCCCTTCAATCCCTCTCCTCCCTCCAGGTTTTTAAAACAGCTGTTCACCACCATCTCTTATCTTCCCCCATCCAAAACCTTGATCTTTTCTACCCCCACTAATTCACCCCAGATCCACCTTGTTTGAAATTCCAACTTCTTTCCTGGAAATCCTGGCAGTGTCCATATGTTTATACCCCCCCCCCCCCCCCTTCACATGCCTCCTCCCCAAAGCCCTCTCCCTCCCACAGATCTCTCGATGTCTCCATGTCTCTCGGTCCCTGCTCTCAAATGTTGTGTTTGTGTCCTTCCCCCTCTCTCCCCATCTTGTCTACCGCTCCCGATGTTATTTGTTTTATGTGTCTGTTTGTCTTTCTGTGTGATTAATGTCCGCTCTTTCACGAGCCTCGATCATGTATTCAAAAAAACAAAAAACAAACAAAAAAAAAAAACCCTTAATGACAAAGAGAAAACAGGATTGTAGAAAGTTTTGCAAATTTATTAAAAAGAAAAAACTGAAATATCACATTGACATAGGTATTCAGACCCTTTGCTATGACACTTGACATTTAGCTCAGGTGCCTCCCATTTCTATTGATCATCTTTGAGATGTTTCTGCACCTTGATTGGAGTCCAGCTATGGTAAATTCAATTCATTGGACATGATTTGGAAAGGCACACACCTGTCAACACAACCGGTCAAAAGTTTTAGAACGCGTCAATTTTTAGTTTTTATTGAAATTTAAGCAATTCAAGTCCAGTGAATAACCTTGAATGGTACAAAGGTTAGCAGTAAACTGCTCGAGGTTAAAAAAAAAGTTTAGGTTCGCAAAAACAGGAAAATAAAGTAAATTACACAGTTATATTGTAAAAAAAAAAAGGCCTTCTTCAGGGAACAAATAATGGGTGAACAACTTACAGCTGTTCTGCAGCAATGTAAATAAATTAAGCCTTGAAAGTTGATGCAAATAATTCCTACAGGTGTCCCAACCTCTGCTAATTACTTGATTACAAACCCCCTGTCTGTATAAAAGCAGTATTGGAACAGACTGTTGTTACATCCTTTGAAGCATTATTTGGACAATATTGCACTGCAGGAAGTAGTATATTGGAAACTGGAGGAAACTGACAAGAAGAGGTCTGGCAGATCCAAAGCCACAACAGAATCAGAAGACAAGTTTCTACGAGTCAACAGCTTGCATGATAGGCGGCTCACAGGAAAACAGCTTCAAGCACAGCTTAACACTGGTCGAAGTACTTCCTCTCTGGAAGTGAAGTACACTGGTCGAAGTACTTCTGGCTGGCGGACTTCCTCTCTGGTCGTAGTCAACGTGTGGCCCTGGATGGGTTTCTCTCATCTCCTCTTCCTGTTCAGGCTGGAGTTCCCCAAGGTAGTGTTCTGGGCCCTGTGCTTTTTCTGCTCTTCATCAATGATCTCTCTGACTCTCTTGAAAATCCTCTCTATCTCTTTGCTGATGACTCTACTCTCTGTCGCTCCATTCCTCATCCCTCAGATCGGCAGTCTGCAGCCTCCTCACTCTCTGCAGACCTGGACAAAATCACAGACTGGGCAAACAAATGGAACATGTCTTTCAATCCTGATAAATCTCACACTCTTACGATGTCTCTCCGAAAAGACCGACTGGAAAACCCTCCCATCCACTTTCTGAATAATCCTCTACAAGAAGTTCTGTCACTCAAGCTTTTGGGTCTCACTATTTGCCATGATCTTTCCTGGGAAAACCACATTTCAAATCTGGCCTCCAAAGCCAGTTGCCGACTGGGCATCCTCCGTCGTGCGAAGTCCTTCCTTGGCACACCTGAGCTCCTCACCACATACAAGGCTTTCATCCGCAGCTCTATGGAATACTGCTCTCCGCTCTGGTCTGGTGCTCCTGCCTCACACCTAGCCCGTCTTCACGCTGTTGAAACCAAAGCATTCAAAATCATTGGAATCTCCCGCGATTAAGCTAACTCCAAGGGCCTTTCACTCACTCACCGCAGGCAGGTTGGTGGTCTTTCCGTCTTCTACCGTCTCCTCTCTGGCCTTGCCCCCCCCAGCCCTCTCTGGGCTCTGTCCCCCAAATATTCCTACAGGTCGCACAAGATCTGCCTGCAACCCTCTTATGGTTAAACTGCCAAAATCAAGACTTTCTGCTCACCTTCACTCCTTCATTCCCCTTTTCTCCCGCCTCTGGAACAAGCTCCCTCACTCTCTTCAATCCCACTCCACCCTCCAGGTCTTTAAAACAGCTGTTCACCACCATCTCTTATCCTCCCCCATCCAAAACCTTGATCTTTTCTACCCCCGCTAATTTCGGTCCCCTTGTGTTTTATACCTCTCCCCCCCCCCTCCCCCTCCCACGCCTCCTGCCCCCAAGCCCTCTCCCTCCCACACTTCTCCCTGCTCTCAAATGTTGTGGTTGTGTGCCTCCCCTTCTCTCCCCATCTTGTCTTCCGCTCCCTCTTTTTGTATATTTTGTTTGTCTGGTTTGTTTTGTTTGTTTGTTTGTGAAATAAATGTTCGTTCTTTCACGAGCCCCGATTCAGTATACAAAAAAAAAAAAAAAAAGTAAGCAAGTCCCAGTTTCAACTGTGAAGAGAAGACTTTGAGCTGCAGGTTTGACAGGTCGAGTGGCAGTAAGAAAGCCATTGCTAAGATGGCGAAATAAGAAAAAGAGGCTTGCCTGGGCCATGAAACACCACCAGTGGACTACTGAAGACTGGAAGAAGGTCTTATGGACCGATGAATCAAAATTTGAAATCTTTGGTTCATCACGCAGGGTTTTTGTACACCGTCGAGTAGGTGAAAGGTTGGTTCCTCAGTGTGTGACACCAACTGTCAAACATGGAGGAGGAAGCGTGATGGTCTGGGGCTCTTTTGCTGGATCCAGAGTCGGCGATGCACAGAGTGACTGGCACCCTGAACCAAAAGGGTGACCACAGCATTTTTCAGCGCCATGCAATACCCTCTGGTATATGCCTAGTTGGTCAGGGGTTCATCCTACAGCAAGATAATGACCCTAAACACACCTCCAGGCTATGTCAAAACTACCTTCGAGGAAAACAAGATGGTAGGCTTCAAATCATGGAATGGCCAGCACAGTCTCCAGACTTAAACCCCATCGATCTGGTTTGGGATGAGCTGGACAGAAGGGTGAAAGCAAAGCAACCTACAAGTGCAACACATTTGTGGGAACTTCTGCACAGTGTTGGGAAGAACTTCCCGAACAATATTCGATTTCCATTGCAGAAAGAATGCCACCAGTCTGTTCGGCGGTTATGTCTGCAAAAGGTGGCTACTTTGCAGAGTCAAAAATGTAAATTAAATTTTGTTAGATAAAATGATTCTATGATTTCTTATTTATCTCCAATTATTTTTTGTTCTATGCTTAATTTCAGAGTACATCGAGACATAAAATTGCGTAAATGTTTCAAAACTGGAAAAATTGAGGTGTTCTAAAACGTTTGACCGGTAGTGTATACAAGGTCTTACAGCTGACAATGCATATCAGAGCAAAAACCAAGCCATGAGGTCGAAGGAACTGCCTGCAGAGATCAGAGACAGGATTGCGTTGAGGCACAGATCTGGGGAAGCCGACAAAAAAAATATCTGCTGCATTAAGGGTTCCCAAGAGCACAGTGGCCTCCATAATTCTTAAATGGAAGAAGTTTGGAACAACCAGAACTCTTCCTAGAGCTGGCCGCCTGGCCAAACGAAGTAATCGGGGGAGAAGGACCTTGGTAATATAGGAGATCAAGAACCCGATGGTCACTCTGGCTGAGCTCCAGAGATCCTGTGTGGAGATGGGAGAAACTTCCAGAAGGACAACCATCACTGCAACACTTCACCGATCTGGGCTTTATGGCAGAGTGGCCAGAGGGAAGTCTCTCCTCAGTGAAAGACACATGAAAGACCACTTGGAGTTTTGTAAAAAAAGCACCTCAAGGACTCTCAAACCGTGAGAAACAAGATTCTGTGGTCTGATGAAACCAAGATTGAACTGTTTGGCCTCAATTCTAAGCGTCATGTCTGGAGAAAACCAGGCATCGCTCATCACCTGACCAATACCATCCCAACGGTGAAGCATAGTAGTGGCAGCATCATGCTGTGGGGGGGATGTTTTTCAGCAGCAGGGAGTGGGGGACTGGTCAGGGTTGTGGGAACAATGAACGGAGCAAAGTACAGAGATATCCTTCATGAAAACCTGAAACAGAGCGCTCAGTACATCAGACTTGGCCAACGGTTCACCTTCCAACAGGACAATGACCCTAAACACACAGCCAATACAATGCAGGAGTGGCTTAGGGACAACTCTGTGAAGTTCCTCGAGTGGCCCTGCCAGAGACCTGACTTGAACCCAATCAAACATCTCTGGGGAGATCTGAAAATGGCCTTCCACCAACGGTCCCCATCCAACCTGACAGAGCTTGAGAGGATCTGCAGAGAATGGCAGAAAATCCCAAAATCCAGGTGTGCAAAGCTTGTCACGTCATACTCAAGAAGACTCGAGGCTGTAATCACTGCCAAAGGTGCTTCAACTAAGTACTGAGTTAAGGGATTGAATACTTATGTCAATGTGATATTTCAGTTTTTTCTTTTTAATAAATTTGCAAAACTTTCTAAAATCCTGTTTTCTCTATGTCATTATGGGGGTATTGAGTGAAGATTGATGAAGGAAAAAATGAATTTAAACGATTTCAGCATAAGGCTGCAACATAACAAAATGTGAAAAAAGTTAAGGGGTCTGAATACTTTCTGAATGCACTGCAATTGTTGCATCGATCACGCTCAATACATTTCAAACTGATCAGACTGTGTTGTCCCTGTCGAATTATGACGTCATAATTATGGCACCAATGACGTCATCGTTAACACCTATTCCCCATTGGAGTTCCTTACAATGAGCCATGTTTCAATTTTTTCCATGCAGCGGTTTTGGAGATATAGAGGCGCAACATTTTTCGGTTTTTCCAAGATGGCGCCTGTACCACATGGCCCATGACATAATGAATATCATTAAAATATTTTACATGAGGCGCTCCTATGGTGAAAATTTCGTGCCCATCAGACCAACAGTTGCTGAGAAAAAAAATTCACAATGATCGGATACGTGTTGTACTTGTCGAATTATGACATCATAACAAAGGCACAGATGACATCATCATTAACACATATTTTTCCCCAAAGGGAGTACTTGACAAAGAGCCATGTTTCAATTTTTTCAATGGAGCGGTTTCGTAAATATAGAGGTGTAACGTTATTGCGAGATGGCGTCCGCACCACGTAACCGATGACGTCATAATAATCATTGCAATATTTTACAGGAGGAGGCACTCCTGTGGTGAAAATTTAATGTCAATCGGACAAACAGTTGTTGAGAAAATAAATTTTTAAAATGCAGACACAGCGCACACACACACATACATAACTGAATGCTTGACCCTGCTTTTTGCTTCGCCAGCACAGGATAACAACACAGACAGTGCATTTGTGCCTTGTAGACCTCTCTTTATTGCCAAACCCTTCACAAATTCAAGTTTCATGAAAAACATCGAAAGGAGTCTTCTTCTGATCAACAATTTTACAACAAGGGTGTTGTCCCCATATCACACATGGGAATGAAACATGGACAACTACAAAGATTGAGTAAAAATTGATGTTCAAACTGCCATGGAAAGATGCCATCTGAGCATAACATAAAAGGGACAAGAAAAACAAATCAATCAGATAGAAAACAAAATTCCTAAACACGAGTCACAATCAAAAAAGAGAACAAAAAATAAACAAACAAAAAAAAAGTTTTTTCCAGAACTCAAAATTTCCACCTCCTTTTACAGTAAAGTATCATTCATTATTCATGATTCATGAACCAGTTTGCGAAACCTCATTCTCATGGCTTTGTTCCAAGGGCTCGTTTTAAAATCATCAAGGGCTCCTTTTAGAATCATCAAGGGCTCGTTTTAGAATCATCGTATTAGAATGTCTTCCACCGACTCCTCTCCGAACTTGCTCCCCCAGCTCTCTCAGTGCTCTGTCCCCCAAACATTCCAATAGGTCACACAAGATCTGCCAGCAACCCTCTTATGAGTAAACTGCCAAAATCAAGACTCTATATTCACCTTCACTCTTTCATTCCTCTTTCCTCCTGCCTCTGGAACAAACTCCCCCACTCTCTTCAATACCACTCCTAGGTCTTTAAAACAGCTGTTCACCACCATCTCTTACCTTCCCCTATCCAAAACCTTGATCTTTTCTACCCCCGCTAATTCACCCCAGATACACTTTTTTGAAATTCCAACTTCTTTCCTGGAATTGCTTGCAGTGTCCATATGTTTTATACCTCTCCCACCTCCCCCCAAGCCCTCTCCCTCCCACATTTCTCTCGATGTCTCTGTTCTCAAATGTTGTGTTTGTGTCCTCCCCCCTCTCTCCCCATCGTGTCTTCCACTCCCCTTATTTTGTGTTTTATGTGTCGGTTTGACTTTTTGTGTGATTAATGTTAGCTCTAACGAGCCTCGATCTTGTATACAAAAAAAACAACAAAAAAACACTGAACCTCTGACAGCCTCCACTGTAATTTATTTGTCATGATATTCCCTGGAATGTTTTTTTAAAGTACTTGGGAAGGGTTTTCTTGTTCATGCAGATTCCATGTTGCTCTGACTATCACTGGTATAATTTCAGGTTTCTTCAATTTCGAAATCCTCTTAACCTCATTTTTCATATCCTGGTATTTCAGATTTTAGCTCTCCTGTATGGATCCTCATATGCGTTTTCAAACTGACTTTATGAGAGAAACCTTTATCACATATCGAGCATATGTAAGATTTCTCTTCTGTATGGATCCTCGTATGTAATTTCAAACTCTTGCTAAGAAAGAAACCTTTATCACATATTGAGCATATGTAAGGTTTCTCACCTGTATGGATCCTCATATGTAATTTCAAACTCTTGCCATGAGAAAAACCTTTATCACATAACGAGCATATGTAAGGTCGCTCTCCTGTATGAATCCTCATATGCAATTTCAAATCGCCTTTTCGAGATAAACCTTTATCACATATCGAGCATTTGTGAGGTTGTTCTCCTGTATGGATCCTCATATGCGATTTCAAACTGCTGCTACGAGAGAAACCTTTGTCACATATCGAGCATTTGAAAGGAAGCTCTCCTGTGTGGATCCTCATATGTGATCTCAAATGGCCTTTTTGAGAGAAACCGTTATCACATATCGAGCATTTGAAAGGTCGTTCTCCTTTATGGACCCTCATATGTGATCTCAAATAGCCTTTTTGAGAGAAACGTTTATCACATATCGAGCATTTGTGAGGTTGTTCTCCTGTATGGATCCTCATATGCGATTTCAAACTGCTGCTACGAGAGAAACCTTTATCACATATCGAGCATTTGTAAGGTCGCTCTCCTGTATGGATCCTCATATGCGATTTCAAACTGCTGCTATGAGAGAAACCTTTATCACATATCGAGCATTTGTAAGGTCGCTCTCCTGTATGGATCCTCATATGTTTATTCAAATCGCCTTTTTGAGAGAAACTTTCATCACATATCGAGCATTTGTGTGGTCGCTCTCCTGTATGGATTCTCATATGTAATTTCAAACTGTTGCTATGAGAGAAACCTATATCACATATCGAGCATTTGTGCGGTCGCTCTCCTGTATGGATCCTCATATGTAATTTCAAACTGTTGCTTCGAGAGAAACCTTTATCACATATCGAGCATTTGTAAGGTCGCTCTCCTGTATGGATCCTCATGTGTAATTTAAAACCGCCTTTTTGAGAGAAACCTTTATCACATGTCGAGCATTTGTGCGGTCGCTCTCCTGTATGGATCCTCATGTGTAATTTCAAACTGCTGCTATGAGAGAAACCTTTATCACATATCGAGCATTTGTGCGGACGCTCTCCTGCATGGATCCTCATATGCAATTTCAAATCGGCTTTTTGAGAGAAACCTTTATCACATATCGAGCATTTGTAAGCTCGCTCTCGTGTATGGATCTTCATATGTCTATTCAAATTGATTTTTGTCAAGAAACCTTCATCACAGGCAAAGCACTTGTGGGGATGTTTACCGGTGTGGATTCTCATGTGCATTTCGATGTTACTCGTTGAAGCAAAATCCATTCTGCACACAATACACTTGTAATGTATTCCACTTTCTAGAACCTTTTTGTGTTTGTTTAGTTAAATATTAATCTTGGTGTTGCAATGCCCAGACATGCACTTATATTTTATAGAAAGCGAGTTGATTGTTTCTTCAAAAAGGCTTCTTCCTTGCTGTCAAGCTGCGACTGGACCTTATTTTTCCCATATTTCTTCTTGATTGTTCTGCAGAGAAGAAAGAACACAACAATTTTTTTTTGTCAAAATTTAAATGCATAATATTACCACATTTCCAAAAATTTAATATTTCCTCAACACAAAAGATTTTACGTTAATTTTTTACATTTCCACTCACCAGTTGCAAATTAGGAAGCACTTCCGTTGGTTATGTGAATATCATCTGAACCTTCCTTTGCAGAAGCACATTTTGAATCTTCTGTGACAGATGAATCGTTGTTGTGTTGTCTGCCTTCCACATTTAGAGGATGGACATCACCTGTGTACAAATCAGCATCAGTCTTTTGCAGGTGAATGAGATTGAGAACCATCTTGAGAGTTCATAGATCATGTTACTACATGGAATGTATACTCCAATCTATCTATAATTCCACTAATCTCTGTGTGTATGTGTGTATGTGTGTATGTGTGTATGTTTGTCTGTGACCGCTGTTTCTCGACAACCACGGGTCCGATATACTTTAAACTTGCCAGGTATATTGCTGGGGACCCGAGGATGTGCCTTTTCAAGGTTTGAAATTAATCGGACAAGTAGTTACCGAGCTATGGCGATTTAGCCGTTCGCCGTTCGCTTTGGCGTTGCGAATGGACCAAACCATTTCATGTAAATAGAGGGGGGGGGGGGGGGTTCTGTGGTCGTTGCGAATGGACCAAACCATTTCATGTAAATAGAGGGGGGGATTGTCACTGTACTCGCAAGCCGTTCGCCGTTCGCTTTGGCGTTGCGAATGGACCAAACCATTTCATGGACCAAACCATTTCATGTAAATAGAGGGGGGGGGGGTTGTCACCGTACTCGCACCCACGTACCCACGTACCCACGTACGGGCATTGCACCCACGTACGGGCATGCCCTAGTTTAAATATAATAATGAAGTTGAAGATCGTTGTAAAGAAAAATGCCGGATGTTAAGCGTGATTGCAGCGGTCTTCTACATCACCCTCATACATCACCCAATTTAACATGTCCATGTGCTACTAAATTGGAGGTGAGTGTAAATAACAAGAAGGCGATTTGTGTTCAACAATGTTCAAGTATTTAATTAAATTTAAATAAAATAAAGATTGCAAAATTCATCCAAAAAAATTCTGGAATTTACTGGCATTAAAATTCTCTCAAAATTTCCTTTAACAAAGCTCAGAACAGGTGTGTGTCCACACACAGGAACGCCAGGAAATAATATCTCTCCACCTTCAAGACTGACCTCTCAAACCTGTATCCCGAGTTTCTCCCTCCTCCAAATCCTGGTGGTGTCTGGTCAAATCTGTTTCTGGTGTTTGTTCCCCTTCCATCCCCTCCCTTACCTCAAACGGCCACACACCTGACAATGCACGAGAAAAAGCTGAATGCCTCAACTCTGTTTGCCTCAAAATATTGTGTCCCAAACACATCACTCGCTGTACCCACCTTAACCAGTCGTACCCAGCTGCTCCTGGACACTGTGTCCTTCTCTCCTGACAAGGTGGACAAGTTTCTGTCAAACCTCAACTCTGATTACGCAACTGCACATGGCAGCATCAGCCCACGGGTCCCAAAATCCTGCTCCGCCATGCAATCTCACCCTCTCCTCTCTCTGTTCTCTTCTGCTCAAGGTCATCTGCCATCTGCTTGGAAATCAGCGAACATTACCGCTTCACACCAAAAATGTGCAAAAACAGATCCCTGCAACTACAGACCAATCAGCCTGCTCCCAATTTATCAGCAAGGTTGATGGAATCAATCATCGCTTCTGACATGAAATCCTTCCTCTTCTCCAAAAGCTTGATCTCTGATCATTATTTTGCATTCAGGATAGGCCACTCATATCTGGACATGCTGCTTCTGCTGTCTCAACAATGGATGGAGGTCCTCAATGCTAAACAGGAAATCAGAGCAGTCTCCCCTTGACATATGTTGTGCTTTCGAAACAGTTGGGCACCCTGCCTTGCTCAACAAAACCTCCTAAAATAGTATCCATGATAACCTCCACACATGGCTTGCGCACTTCCTCTTTGGTCGTAGTCGATGTGTGATCCTGAATGTAATTCTCTCATCTCCCCTTCCTGTTCAGGTTGGATTTCCTTGAGGCAGTGTTTTGGGGCCCTGTGCTTTTTCTGATCTTCATTCATGATCTTACCGACTCTCGAAAATCCTCTGTCTTTTTGCTGATGACTCCTCCCTCTGCCATTCCATATCTCAACCCTGAGATCGGAAGGCAGCAGCCTCTCTCTCACCTCTCTGCCGACCTGGATAAAATCAGACTGGTCAAACAAGTGGAAGTTGTCATTCTATCCTGACAATTCTCACACCCTCACTATTTCTCCTCGTAAAGACGGTGTAGAAAACCCTCTGCCCCTCAAGCTTTTGGGTCTCACTATCTGCCATGATGTTTCTTGGGAAAACCACATTTCCAAGCTGGCCTCCAATGGCAGTGGCCAACTGGGCATCCTCTGTCGTGCAAAGTCCTTTCTTGGCAATACTGAGCTTCCCCCCACAAACAAGGCTTTCATCCACAGATTGATTGAGTCCTGGCCTCCCCTCTGGGCTGCTGCTCCTGCCTCACACCTAGCTCAGCTTCACGCTGTAGAAACCAAAGCTTTTAGAATCATTGGTATCTCCCGCGATGAAGCCGATTTTGAGGGCTTTTCACTCTCTCATCACCAGCACGTTGGTTGTCTTTGTCTTCCACTGACTCCTCTCCGGCCTAGCTCCCCCTCCCCCCCCCCCCCAAAAAAAAATAGTTGGTGGTTGAATTCAGTCAGCTGATATGTAAATCCTATTCAAGTTTTCAAGTCAATCGGATGAAAAAGGATTTTAGAAATTTGAAAAAAGTGGTTGACCTTTCGCTTATGTTGACATTTAACCTCAAAAATAAATAGAATCCTGTCAGCCCACCAACTCTAGCATTTGGGGAAGTTTTGTGAAGATCGGTTTAAAATTGTGACCTGAAGGCAAGTATAAGTGAGCCGACACAAACCGGAGTTATCAACATACTTGTCAAAAAAAAAAGAATTTTTGCCGAGTAACAAACAGCCAGACAGACAGGGGTGAAAACATAACCTCCATTAACCTTCGGTGGCAGAGGTAAAAAAAAATACGTCTGTAAAGACAGAGGTATTGCTCGTTCAGGAACGCAAGTCGAAGCTGAGATGAACTGAGTAAGGTCATGTGACATGGCAAAGTTAAATGCACCAACACTACGAGGTACTGTGCTGTGAGAATGAACTATGTTAGAGAGAACCCATATCTCTATTTATTACATACGGTTGAGCAGAACGTGAGTGCATGATGGCCAGTGGCATGAGCCATCGGTGAGGCAAAACATCCTGTCTATCTATTTGTACACACTAAATCGAGCCATTGAAGGAAATGCGACAAAAACGGGCAGGATGGAAAACCACATACCAAAGAAAAGGCAGGTATTTACAAGCACACAAGATTCAATAATAATGGGGCACATATTTACAAGCACATCAAACAATAACCAAACATCAAGAAAGGCACAAAAGAGCAGATCTTACCCATAGCACTTATTTCCCCCTGAGGCATTCTTACTTATTTATTTATGCACAAGATATGGCTCCAACAGAATCATGAAAGAGAAAATGTAGAGAGGAAGTAAAGAGGATAAAGAGGGAGGGCACCGTATATGGTAAACCTCTAACTCACCCTCGGGACACATCTACGGACGTGTGACAACCCCATAATGGGAAACCAAACAAGTAAAAAGGGAGCGGTAATGTGAGCAGAATGTCGTGACCATGAATAACAACAGTGTGTGCAGTGTAAGCTTTAGCCTTTCGAGGAAGAGTGTGACATGCGAATGTAAACCTCGAACAGAAGGATCAAGAGGCCAATCGTTGATTGCTCTTTCAATCATGATACTCCTTGTGCGTCTGCAGGAGATGAATTAGCAGTTCTTTTGAGGAAAGCAAGAGAAGGATCATGTATATCAGCAGTGGAGATATCTTCACACGCGAAGAACCTTGTGGCTCTCTTGCTCTCGTCCCTTGGCCTGGTGCTCGACTCCTCACAGCGCAGTCTGCCCAGCACTGTCTGGCTCAGCTATGGAGCAGCTTGTTCCAGCTTCAGCGCAATTGGTCTTGGCAAGCAATCCTTCGATGGTACAAACAGGAAGACAGCTTCTCCTCGGGTCCCTAGAACATTCAAACAGCAGCAACTCTGGCATTCCGGCTTTTAAGCCAATTGGGTTGGGCGGATATATGAGGGAGTAATGTGCATGGGAAGAGGAGTTCCTGGAAGGAGAGGTCGTGGTGTGCCCTTTGACTCAGTGCAGAACATACCAGCTGACTCTCCCGCAACAACAATCATTCTGAATATCCAGATCATCCCCAGGGCCGGCTGCTCCTTTGTCATGATTTTTCCCATACAGACAACGATCATTCCCACATAGCGCTTTTGAGTGAGCACAGTGTTTTTATCTGCAATGTGATTGTGCTTGAAAGATGTGAGATCATCATGTAATAGAATTGGAGAGAAACGAAAACCAGATCAGGTAATATAATTGGAGATAAGGGGAAAACATAACTAAACCCACCCAACGCATTTGACCCGTTTCCCCCTGGACAACGGGTAGAAAGAAGTTTATCTGTGCGCGTAAACTAACAGCATAACTGATTCTGGAGAGCTCGACATGTTCATAGATGTTCTCATCCCGGGAGGAGGTTTCACAACAATCACAACATTATCTCAGTCTTCTCCGTGCATGTGCTGTCGGTAAAGATTTACAGCCAAAATACTGTTAAACGACAGGTTTGTTTACAGATTTGTGTTCAAAATATAACATTGAATTTAAATAACTTGTCCACGTTTGTAGACAAACAGACATAAACCAAATGCTTAACCACACTTATCACTTTAGGTTCGCGGAGTAATTAAACACCTACCTCCAAGCACAACTTGGGAATCCAAAAGTCTTTTGCGTCGAAGACACAATAAATGCCATTATGGACTGCCTGTTCCAATTTGCAGCAACCCTTGCTGACACCACAGTTAAACTGAGATTTTTTTTTCCCCAGAACTTTTATACCGTCTGAAAGTACCACAAACACCGCAAGGCAGTTTCGGTCAGGTATGGTGGCTCATCCCCACGCCCCCTTTCTGCAGGTACTCCACGGGCCTCCATGCCACCATACCCCAGACAGCACGATGCCCAGCCCCTTCCCATCTCCTTGAGATACCGATCAACCTACTGCAACCACAAGGCATGTGGTCGGCCCTCGGGCTCAAACATCTCAATGACATGTGGAAACATTATTATCACTGCCAAGGTAAGTGAATCTCGATGTGATCTCAACACCCTCGCCACAAAGAGCTACAGACTGGATTGCAGCATCCAGGATGCCATTGAAAGTCTGGATCTTAGTATTGACCCTGCAGTCCCATAATCACAGGGGCCGTGACTCCTCATTCATCACCTTAATGGACCTACCCCAAAAGGATGTTGACTGCATCAAAAGGACAAAAGAAAGACGACTGGATCATCTGCAAAACAAAGGCCACAGATTTTGACGATTTCAAACTGCAGTAGAGCTAGATCTCCAACATCTTATTAATCCCCTACCGGTGTACACCGGAGGGGACTATAGGTTTGCACTCCGTCCCTCTGTCTGTCAGTGTGTCAGTCAGTGTGTCAGTCAGTGTGTCAGTCAGTGTGTCAGTCAGTGTGTCAGTCAGTGTGTCAGTCAGTGTGTCAGTCAGTGTGTCAGTCAGTGTGTCAGTCAGTGTGTCAGTCAGTGTGTCAGTCAGTGTGTCAGTCAGTGTGTCAGTCAGTGTGTCAGTCAGTGTGTCAGTCAGTGTGTCAGTCAGTGTGTCAGTCAGTGTGTCAGTCAGTGTCAGTGTGTCAGTGTTTCAGTCTGTCACGCAAAGAACAGTTTTCAGGACTTTTCTTTTCTAAACTCTTAATGCTAATGATTTCAAACTTGGTACATGGTTTCCTCGTGATAAGTTACAGATCAAGTTGGAACATCACGACGTTTCGATCATTTTTGACAAAGTTATGGCACTTTGAACTTTGGTAATTTCCCCAACAGTTTTCCGCACGACTGACTGCCGGTAGGGGACAGGTATTGCAGCGTAATACTCCGAATGCTTGTTACATCTTATTATAAGAGAGCAAACTCACATGGTTATGTATGTCGTTATGTATGTCGTTATGTTTACATGTGACGAAATCGTCTTTTTCTTCTTCCAATAAAATTACCACCCTCTTAATTGCGTTAAGACTGCTGTGACTACACAGACCCTTTAATTCCCTCAAGACCGTTAAGACCACGAAGACCCAAAATACCCTGAACACCCCAAAGACCCAAAATACCCTTCAAGGCACTGAGGCTCAAAAAGACCCAAAATACCTTCAAGGCCCTGAGGCTCAAAAAGACCCAAAATACCCTTCAAGGCCCTGATGCTCAAAAAGACCCAAAATACCTTCAAGGCCCTGAGGCTCAAAAAGACCCAAAATACCCTTCAAGACCCTGAGGCTCAAAAAGACCCAAAATACCCTTCAAGGCCCCGAGGCTCAAAAAGACCCAAAATACCCTTCAAGGCCCTGAGGCTCAAAAAGACCCCAAATACCCGTCAAGGCCCTGAGGCTCAAAAAGCCCCAAAATACCCTTCAAGGCCCTGAGGCTCAAAAAGACCCAAAACACCCATCAAGGCCCTGAGGCTCAAAAAGACCCAAAATACCCTTTAAGGCCCTGATGACCCAAAAGCCCCTGATGACCAAAAAGCCCCTGAAGACCCAAAAGCCCCTGAAGACCCAAAAGCCCCTGAAGACCCAAAAGCCCCTGATGACCCAAAAGCCCCTGATGACCCAAAAGCCCCTGATGACCAAAAAGCCCCTGAAGACCCAAAACACCAAGAAGACCCAAAAGCCCCTGAAGACCCAAAACACCCTGAAGACCCAAAACACCCTGAAGACCCAAAACACCCTGAAGACCCAAAACACCTTGAAGACCCAAAATACCTTGAAGACCCAAAATA
This sequence comes from Myxine glutinosa, assembly GCF_964187855.1. NCBI lineage: Eukaryota > Metazoa > Chordata > Myxini > Myxiniformes > Myxinidae > Myxine > Myxine glutinosa. The sequence continues at coordinate 433,839,744 of NC_136261.1, read as the reverse complement.
CCCTGAAGACCCAAAACACCCTGAAGACCCAAAACACCCTGAAGACACAAAACACCCTGAAGACACAAAACACCCTGAAGACACAAAACACCCTGAAGACCCAAAACACCCTGAAGACCCAAAACACCCTGAAGACCCAAAACACCCTGAAGACCCAAAACACCCTGAAGACACAAAACACCCTGAAGACACAAAACACCCTTCAAGGCCCTGAGGCTCAAAAAGACCCAAAATACACCAAGACCCTGGGTGTTTTGGACCAAAGACCCCAAAAAGACCCAAAATACACTTCAAGACCCAAATATCCTTCATGGCCCTGAGGCTCAAAAAGACCCAAAATACCCTTAAAGGCCCTGAGGCTCAAAAAGACCCAAAATACCCTTCAAGGCCCTGAGGCTCAAAAAGACCCAAAATACCCTTCAAGGCCCTGAGACTCAAAAAGACCCAAAATACCCTTCAAGGCCCTGAGGCACAAAAAGACCCAAAACAGCCCAAAGGCCCAAAACAGCCCGAAGGCCCAAAACAGCATGAAGGCCCAAAACAGCACGAAGGCCCAAAACAGCACGAAGGCCCAAAACAGCACGAAGGCCCAAAACAGCACGAAGGCCCAAAACAGCACGAAGGCCCAAAACAGCCAGAAGGCCCAAAACAGCCAGAAGGCCCAAAACAGCCCGAAGGCCCAAAACAGCCCGAAGGCCCAAAACACCCCAAGGCCAAAAACACCCAAAACACCCCGAAGGCCCAATACACCCAAAACACCCCCGAAGGCCAAAAACACCCAAAACACCCCGAAGGCCCAATACACCCAAAACACCCAAAACACCAAGAAGAACCAAAAGACCATTAAGACCCTTAAGACCCAAAAGCCCATGAGGACACAAAATACCTAAAACACCAAGAAGACGCAAAACACCCCGAAGACCCAAAACACCCTGAAGACCCAAAACACCCTGAAGACCCAAAACACCCCGAAGACCCAAAACACCCCGAAGACCCAAAACACCCCGAAGACCCAAAACACCCCGAAGACCCAAAACACCCCGAAGATCCAAAACACCCCGAATACCCAAAATACCCTGTATACCCTTTATACCCAAAAGACCCTTAAATAACCCAACTAACCAAAACACCCCAAAGACTCTTAAAGACCCAGAGGAAACAAAAGGCCCTGAAGACCCAAAACACCATTAAGACACAAAAATGGTCAAGGATGCCTACCCCTCTGAAACGACGTGTGGTGAGGCATGCGGAGGGCGCCGAGTCCCGCTGGTGCTCCCAATAATACAGTCCATACAAGTGCTGAAAGTGTGGTGGCCAGTACACACTCATGACGAATTCAATTAACAAATGGGAACCAGGCTGAACAGTTTACATTTTTGTATCCCACTGATAAGGTCCGGATTCAGATCAGGCCAAAATAAAATCTAATCGGCTTGTTCATGGCACCTACCCAAATAATCCACCAAGTTTTATCACAATCCATCCACAACTTTTTGAAAATACACCTCCATATATCATTTTTGGCGCCATTTGTTCCGTCAATGTTGATCAATCACTGAAGCAATTCTCAGATCCGCATTCAATTGAATCACTGAAAAGATTCTCAGATCCTGGCTGAGAGCATGGATGTGCCACTGATGCAGCACACCATTTCCAATAAGCTGGCGCTCATTTTGACAGGCATCTCGGAAAGATGACAGGCTGAATAAGCCCACCTGATGTTATTTAACAGCATGGCTGGGGCTCAAATTCAAGGCCCTAAGATCTTAAGCCAGCCATTTATCCACTAAGCCAACACCGGGCTTCTTTCAAAAGTGAAGACTCACTTAAAAAAAACTAGGGTAAAAAAGAAAGAAAAGCATGTACTTTGCATTCACACTTTTTCATATTAGTCTTCAGTATGTGAAACATGACGAAAATATCCACCAAAAAATTGGCAATTTTAGGCAACCTCTGCCTTTTGACCACAAAAGCAATAGGCTTCAGCAACCCAATATGCAAACGCTGCTCAAATTTCAAGTCAATCGGATGAAAATTGATGATTTTATGCAACATTGACATATTGTTCTGGAAAAAATCCCCCCCCAAAAAAACAATCGGCTTCTGGCTTTTGATTGGTGAACCAAGGCAGTGCTCCAGCATGCACATTCTTAAGATTTGAGGTCAATTGGATGAAAATCGAACATTTTATGCGACACTGACCTTTGACCTTTTCACCAACTTATTAATTTGTCTTCTCCATAGTCTCAAAATAAAGTCATGTTGAAAACTTGATGACAAAGCTCAAATGGTACAAAAAAAGTTTGGGAACAGACACAGACAAACCTCCTTAATGAATAAGGACACAGATATACCATCTGGATGAAGTGGGACAAATCGTTGTGGACCCAGATGGAATTAAAGGAAGATGGAAGAGATATATGAAAATGCTGTTGAATGCAGAGAATGAATGGGATGGCAACATAGAGAGTAACCCAGTTTTAGGACCGGCAGAGAAGATAACTGAGAAGGAAGTTGAGGAAGCGATATAAGCAGTGAAGAGTAGAAAAGCGGGAGGGCCGACGGGAGTTGTGGGAGATATGTTGAAGGCAGCGAGAAATTGGGGTGTGAAGAGAATGACAGAGATCTGTAATCTGGTGGTGAAAGAAGGCCGCATTCCAGGGGATTGGGAACTGAGTACCCTCGTCCCTCTATACAAGGGGAAAGGTGACCCTCTGGACTGTGGCTCGTATCGAGCGATAAAGTTATTGGAGCATGGAATGAAGGTATTGGAAAGGGTGTTGGAGAGGAGGATAAGGAAGAAAGTGAAGATCGACGAAATGCAGTTTGGATTTATGCCAGGAAGAGGAAGGACAGATGTGCTTTTTATTGTAAGGTAGATGCAGGAGAAGTACATGGAGAAGAGGAAGAAGTTGTTTCTTGGGTTTGTTGATCTGGAGAAAGCATTTGATAGGGTTCCACGCGAAGTAGTGACATGGGCATTGAGGAAGTTAGGAGTGGAGGAATGGTTGATCAGAGTAGTGATGGCAATGTAGAAAAGAGCACGCACAGCTGTAAGGATGAAGGACGGGAACAGTGGTGAGTTTGAGGTGAAGGTGGGAGTGCATCAGGGGTCGGCACTAAGTCCACTTCTATTTGTATTGTCGCTGTGATGGAGGTGCTGGCTCAGAACGTAAAGGAGGGTTTACCGTGGGAGTTGTTGTCTGCTGATGATCTGGTGTTGATTGCACAAAGTAAGGATGGACTGAAGGAGAAGCTGAACAAGTGGAAGGAATGTATGGAGACAAAAGGTCTGAAGGTGAATATCGGAAAGACGAAGGTGATGGCACGTGGTAAAGCATGTGGTGAGGTGGAAAGAACTGGGAATTGGCCGTGTGATGTGTGCAGGAAGGGTGTCGGAGTGAACTCCATTCAATGTACAATGTGCGCTGAGTGGGTTCATCAAAAATGTAGTGGTCTGAGAGGGGCATTAACCAGTGTGGCAACTACATTCAAATGTAAGGTGTGCACAGAGGGAGCTGCAGATGGTGGAAATGTTGAGTTGGATCTTGGAGACGGCATGAAGCTGGAAGGTGTGAAAACATTTTGCTACCTCTGAGACATGGTGAATGGAGACGGTGGATCAGACTCGGCAACGGTTTCTCGAGTGAGATGTGCATGGACGAAGTTTCGGGAACTGAGTGGCGTGCTGATGAGGAGGGGAGTGTCATTGAAGCTGAAGGGAAAGGTGTATGCTGCATGTGTGAGAAGTGTTATGATTTATGGGAGCGAGACATGGGTAATGAACGTAGAGCAGCAACGAAGGCTGGAAAGGGTGGAAATGTGAATGGTTTGGTGGATGTGTGGAGTATCATTGAGAGAGAGGAAGACAAATAATGAATTGTGAAAGATGATGGAAATAGAGCCTGTGATGGATGCTGTGAAGAGAAACAGTTTGAGATGGTTTGGCCATGTGTTGAGGAAGGATGAAAGTGACTGGTTGAGAAGAGTGATGGAAATGAATGTAGAAGGAAGTAGAGGACGAGGAAGACCAAGTAAGACTTGGCTAAAGATGGTGGAAGAAGAAATGCGGGCAAGGGGTTTAACAAGGGGAGATGCAGAAAATAGGGCAAAATAGAGAAGATTGTCATGGGGATCGCAAGGCTAACCCTCGATCTTGCAGGGAAAATGGCCTTAAAATGCATGTTGTTGTTGTGTGTATACACCATGACATACACACACAAGATGGCATCAAAGAAGCTGGCACATGATCTCCTTGTCAAACCATCTCACTTGGACTCACGGCTTACACCCGCCAATGTCAGTCCCAAAACCAGGACCCTGGTGACGAAGGGAAGGAAAGAAAGGAGCTCCACTGGAGAGAGGGCTGGTGGTGTGAGTGGGACAGAGAGAGTTATTTAAGGAGTGGAGATGAGGCTCGACATGAGGTGCATGTAAATTGCAGACCCACAACCCCTCTTCCCCTCCTCCCACCCCGAGTGGATACTCCGAGGCAGATCATGGCTCTGGAGAGCCGTGTGGATCCCTCAGCGTCGAAGGGAGATTCCAGGACGAAGTGGGTGGAAATTTGAGAGGGGGAGAGAGCATAATCAAGGAGCAGAGATGAAGCCCGACACGAGGCATGTGTGGATTACAGGCCCACATAGCCCCACTCCCATTCCCAGTGTCGACGCTCCGAGACTGTTCCTGTCTCAGTAGAATATGAGAACGACCTGGCTGGGAAGGAAATGCTGAGAAGGGCAAGGAAAACACTTCGCTGACAAATACAACACGCTTGGAGGTCTGCGAACCCGAACAAGGCCTTGGGTTTGATTGCGTGCTGCATGCAGTCTCGGATGAACATTATGCAGAGATGCTTTTGACAAACGTAATGTCGAGTCACCAACTCGGGGATTCCTGAGGTGAGAAACTACTTGTGATGGGACAAAGGAGGGTGGCGGAAGGTAAAAGCCTTTGACAAACTAAATGTGTGTTGGAAATGAAGGAAAATAAAACAAATTATGGGACACAGACCACAGTGTGGTGTTGGACTGTGTGGCGGCACTGAGCTCACTTCAAATAATGAAGCCTGCACCTCCTCTCGTGGGAAGAAAGACCAACTCACAATTGCGTAGAGATTTGCACAAGCGTAGTGGCTGTGGAGGTGATACCCATCTCAAAAACTAAACTCAAGAAAAGGAACCTTGGAGCATTGAGGAGAATGAGTCCATTTACTACTGTAACGTCTATTCAAGACATCAAAAGTGGGGATGGCCAGTGGAGGAGCTAATTTAATGGACCAGCTGGAGAAGACCAGAGTGACCACCAGAGCAGAGACGGTGCCATTGAAATAATTCGAAAAAGCTGTGTCAACAGCACATAAGTCCTAAAATAAAAATAAAATAAAAGAGAGAACGGCAAAAGCCAGAGGACAAGCAGGAGAAAAGAGGAGGATGGGAGCCACGCACTCACAGGGGATGGACAGAGGAGAGGCAAACACTGGAACAAGAGCTGGCAAAAAATAGTGGAGAAGAGATTGCACCATTCGCGGAAAGACCACAACTATACGACAAAACAACTGACGGACAAAAGTGTGGTTTGGGCAACACCCAAATAAACAAGGAATGTGGAGTAATGCACTAACCCATCTGCAAAAGTCTCAATAGTCCAGTTGCAGAAAACCCATGGACACATTATCCAAAAGCAATCACTGAAAACTATGAAGGAATCCCTGGCTCAGGTACTACCTAATTATCCCATAGAGCATGGAAAATAAAGCAGTGACTGGATATCATACTTGGGTACAAAAAAAGAAAAGAAGGCACTGTAATTGAGGTGTGAGGACCCAGCCAAATTGGCCTCAACAGTACAGGACTCAAGAAAATGAAGAAATACCAAGATCACAAACATGAAGTGAAAAGAAAAAGAGCGCTGACATTGTACTAGTGATTTATTGGAGCAATGGAAATGATTTTTAAAAAGATCCATGCAGAGTTCTTTAAAACGACCCCTTGGAATATTACAACAAACAAACTGCAGTTGAAAGCTGTCCGTGGGCTCAGTAATGATCCTCAAAACAGCCCTCGAAACAAAACTTTGACACCAAGAAAACTTCACATCTTGGTCCGTGAAACTTGGTTTTGGTTTCCTGAAGGGTTGAAAACAGGATAATCATGATAAATGGGATTTATATGCACAGGGGGCGTGATTATCTACAATTTGGAATTATCTGTATATATCTCGATTAAATATTAGTGCCTGTATGTAAAATTTTCACAAATTTAGAAATATCGCAAATCACGTGCATGACGACTTGACGAGCCATATTAATATGATCACAACTCGTTTGTGTAAACCTTCAGATAATGACAATGGTCATTTCTAGTCCCCAATGGTCCCTTCTGTCAAATAAATAGCTTTAAGGAATAAAATCACAATATAAGCCACTTTTGTGAAGTTGCTTCTCACACTATTACTGAAATAGAGGTGAATACTTCGAGACTGGGAGGCCTCCATTCCACCTCCTGACACCCGCATATGGAAACAAAAGCCGATCTCTCTCACACACACACACACACACACACACACACACACACACACACACACACACACACACACACACACACACACACACACACACACACAGTCACCTGTTGCACAGTGGAAGGGCTAATTATATAGGATCCGCATCCGAATCTTCACCAAAATCTAACCAATACGTCCTAGTCAGCACACGCAACCTGTCCACCAAGTTTCGTCAGAATCCATCCACAATGTTTTTATATCCTGCTCACAGACAAACGGACAGACTCAGTACAAGCTCGCGACACCTTCAGATTCCCAATTCCAAGCTTATCGATCACTGCTTGGGCTGTTTCTGCTCTCAGGCCTTGGGCCTTGAGCCATTCCAAGAAGTTCTTCCTTTCAACAATGACCTGCCAAGTATTGTTTTTTTGTATACAGAATCGAGGCTCATGTAAGAGCTAACACATTGAACATTAAAACATGCACAGACACATAAAACATACAATGAAGGGAGAAAATGATGAAATACTGCAGTACACAATGCTTATGCTAATCACAGAAACGTTCCATATGTTATTTCCTTTACTCAGTTTGGAATGTTTTGTTAGTTATTATCTTGTCCAATTTGATCATGTATCTAGCAAAACGGTGAATGTATTCAGTTTGATAAGCACATTTAGATTGGCAGTACACGTAAGACACAGTCACACTCGCCTTTGAGCTGTGAAGCATGGTCACAAATAAATTATTTCCCAGTACGTTATCCTGGTGAGCCCAAAATAAGGGGGTAAGCTGCATCGGCCACTCTAATTCCATGTATTTGTGACCAAAAATCTCCATCTTCAAAGACCTGAATAACACGTGGATGCTATCCTAGTTTGAAGGCGATATGTTGGTATAATTTATGCATACGACATCAGCATCATGTCAAGTTCAGGGTCAGACTTGATCCTCTTGTTTTATACACACGAACATGTAAAACCTGTTTTTATTTTCCTCACTGCAATTGTCTCACACACCTGCACCAAGGAGTCTCCACTTTGCTGGAAGTTAAACTTTTCATGTTCAACACGCATAATCCTGTCATCTCAGAAACTTAGCTATATGTAGCTGTCTGCAGCAAAGGATTAAATAAAATATAATAAGAATTGAAATACATTTGCTTGGTTTCTTCGTCAAGATATTCAAGCCTTCAATATAGAGTGCTGCTTACATCAGTGGGATACTTGCTTTGCTTCTGAGAACCAATCATCAAGCCGAGGTGGGATGGGTGAGAGGCCGACTCGCAGAGTATCATTCAAAGTTGCTTTCAGTTTATTCCTGGTCTTTGATTTTGTGCCAATCACAAGTGAAAACGCTGACTCACACAGGTATGTGGTGGTGAAAGGTAACAGTGACTTGATTGCCCACGCTGACTGAATCCCCTTCCACTGTAAATGCAAACTTAATATATTCGGGGTCGTATTTTCTGACCATGCGTTTCAGCACCTTTTAGCAAATCCTGAAGTTTCACCACCATCATCGGTTTTTCTTTTCAGTTAACGGTCCATGTTTGTCAAAATAAAATACAGTAAAAGTAAAAATACAGCAGCTTGCCTATTCGTGCGAATACGAAATTACCAAGACGTTCTCCATTCCGGAAACACCTTCGATCAACCAAAAATAACCAAATATTAATGGCGAAACTGCAAATACTGAATCCGCGAATGTTACGGATGGAAACCTTCACGTCATTTCCTAAATCACCTTTAAACTCGATCTCTCTACATTTTCATTTTATCATTCCAATCACAAATTAATACAATAGCATTAATATAATTAAATTTTACAAACACTCGTGAGGTAAACTAATCAACTGCCTTCTCAGGTTAGTGTGATGTCCACGGACCATGAGGTTGCACCTACCGGCCCACTGATGGTCGCGGCCCACGGTTGAGAATCTCTGGTCCAAACGACTTTTTAGAGAAGATATTCCAACTTTCGTTTTCGATGTAGCAGATGGGACTGACATTTTTTTCCCGTACCAACGCGAAGTAGATCCCTCATCCATCCATCATCTACAACCTTTTTAACACCTCCTCATTTCGAGGTGACATTGGATATACAAGTTAATTAAAAAAAAAAAACGTTCTGCCTGGTTTGTAGTTAAAAGGAAGAATGAGGTTTAACCATCGTTGTATGAAGTTTAGTGATAACGTCATATAAAACAATGCAGTGAATAAAACAAAACAAGTGAAAAACATCTCATTAAGGGGCCATTATACCATTGAAGGCAAAAAAAAAAATTTTTTTATATACCCCATATATAAAAAAAAAAAATATATATACCCCATCTTCCTAGATCTGCTTACCCCAATCTTTGAAAGATTGAGCAATGAACATCTTTTAGCTAGGTGTTTACCGGGTTATTCCCAAAATCAAAATGAAAGTATAAACAGTTTGATTTGGAATCGAGCTCCAAAATCAAGATGGCGGGGTCCAAATGTTGTTCGAACGGCTGCTAACTTGGCCGTCATTCAATATAATGAGGGCCAGGAGGGCCTTTTGAGGCTAATGGAAGGATTAGGCATTCCAGGTGGGCAACACACACAGGCAGCAGCAGAAAAAAAAGACAAAAAACGTTTGTACGATGCTGCTAGGAAAGCTTCCGTTCAGGAAAAAAAGATACGGGAAAATATTTCAAAGGCAAAAAGAAAAATGGAGGAAAGCTTTATTGAAGAAGAAGGCCAAACATATGGTAGTGGGGAGTTTGGAGAGGAGTTTGTCCATCAACATACAAGTACAAGGGTTAAAAGAATGAAAAAACTTGCAAAGTGAACTCCAGATTCATGAAATAATGGAAAAACATTGTACGCAATTGTAATTTCAATGTATAGGAAACGGAATCCTGATTTCAATGGCCACTTACAGCAAATGTGTGTTTACATAATATTAGTTTACATTTTCCCCTATAACTTTGGAATTCTTAATTCTTTTCACTTCAAATTTGGCACAGATATTGATAATGACCCAACAAAGATATTAATAGAGTTTTATTGTATTATGACCTTGGGTTTTTAATTGGACGATTAATGGTTGCCATGGCAACACGAAATGCCAATTATACAAATGCATCAATTAAAATGTTTGTTTCCTAGTATTGTATATATGTACCAAGTTTGAACGTAAATGGACTTGTCATAGAGAAGATATAAGCTGAAAAGTGGTAATTCATCGTTTGTATGCATCTGGTTACCATGGTAACCATGCATAATATAATGCTATGTAATGTATACCAATGTAATGTTCATATATCAAGCAACATGTACATATATAGTTTTGCATATTTTCAATCAAGACATTTTATCAAAAAGTGCATTACTGTGATTCAGTGTTGTTTTTACTGTGTTCAGTGTAATGCTCCCTTAAATGAACAATCAAATACCTCAACATACATTAAATAAAAACTCGTTTAATGGATCTTAATTGCCTTCATGAATAAACCAAAAAATATTTGATCATCAAATAAACGTTTAACAGATCTTTCTCAGGATTAATAATAAAATGAGAATCGCCGAACAAACCTCCTCAGATTCGACCCGATCACATAAACCTTCGTCACAGTTACAGTCCGAGGCCTACAAGATCACCCAGAAGTTCTTCATCGTTGTTAAATACTTACTGTTTACGCATGGCATTATTTTTCCTTTGTAAGAAGATTGTTTGTGACGTCAACAATTTGTGTGTCTCCACCACATTACAGTGCGAAAATAAAAGCGAAGATAAAGAAGTCTTCTTCTTTTTTTGGTTTAAATGGCGTTTCCAGAGCCAGAACCAGTTTTCAGATTAAAGAAACAGGGCTGGCAATATAATTATAAGATTCCAGTATCCATATCCGATGTGTTTAGGTGTGTGGCGTATCTAGAGCCTTGCGGCTCCGAAAACGTCATTAAACCCCAAAACCAAGAAGAAGAGGAAGCTGAAGGAATCTTATTATTATTATTATTTTGTTTCTCATGGCGTTTTCAGAGCCACACTCGATATACGCCACTCGCCTCGGTTAATCACCGGCTGAAGTAAATAATTACGGGAGACTTTATCTTGTTTAACCCATTTATTTTATAAATTGCAAAAACGATTTGCAGAGTCTTTAGCTTTGTCAGCTCAGTGTATCTGGTACACCTGACCAGAATCCAGGTGATCCCTGTTGTATACTGGAGAAGCACATATACCGTGTATCCCAGTCTATTATTCCAGTATTCCTGTCAAAGTACTTCTCATTGTATGTTTATCACATATATTTACAGACTTGGCATTTAATATGGATTATTTTTTTTTCTTGACTTGGGTTTCCTTTCTTCACTCAGTATATCAATCTGGCGAGTTTCTTTTACACTTTGATGATTTATTTGTTAAAAGAACCGTGTCACTGATTGTCTGTCACAGCAAGAAGTCAACAACAGGATTATATCACAGGTGGCGTGGCAAAATGTACGGACAGGTGCATTTGAGGATTGGCTTCACAGTCGGGTATACAATGGTTGTTGCGTTCTGTATTGGTGGAAAACAACTGCTGCACGTCTCCAAAAGTTATTGCTGCTTCCTCTGGAGATGGTCCGTCAACTCCACAATGCTGTTTGTCATGGAGTGCTGGCTTTACGAAATTACGGCATGAAACAGCGTGCTATTGCTCGGCAGTATGACATCACTCAAGGTCAGGTGTCATCGATCCTGAAACGAAATGCTCAGAGGGGTGGCCCTACTCCAATACCGAGGCCAGGTCCTCCCTGCAGAACCACAACGAGGGATGATCGCCAGCTGCACCGGTTAGTCCGCAATGGCCGTACCAAGTCAGCTAATCGGCTTAGGGCTGAGTGGCAGCAACTGACAAATGTGCCTGTATCCAGAAGGCTAGTCAACCAACAACTGGTTCAAGCAGGCTATCATGCCAGGCGTCCCCTGAGAAAGCCACGCCTGACCAGACAACACCGCCAGCGCCGATTGCAGTGGGCCAGAGAGCACCATCAATGCCAGCCCGGACACTGGAATCACGTGATCTTCAGTGACGAGTCTAGACTTCTGGTCTATCGTCAAGATGGCCGCGTCCGAGTGCGCAGACAGGTGCATGAAGCCTACAACAAAGATTGTATAGTGCCAAGAGTCCAAGCTGGCGGTGGTTGGGTGACTGTCTGGGCTGCTTTTCATGCAGGGGGCAAAACTGACCTGGTTGTTCTGAATGGAAACCTGAACCAGTTCAAGTACAGGGCCATTCTGGAAGAAACATTGCTTCCATTTGCTCGTGCAGCCTTTCGAGGAAACTTTGTCTTCCAAGATGACTATGCACGGCCTCATTGTGCTCGCATGATCCAACACTTTCTTGCTGACCATGGTGGAGAGCATATGGAGTGGCCTGCCATGTCCCCGGATATGAATCCGATAGAGAACTTGTGGGCAGAATTAACGCGTCAAATCGACCACTTGGACCAGCAGCCGACCTTTGTGCGTGAATTGCAGCAGGCTATTGTCACTGCATGGCAAGCGATTCCTGTCCAAACCTTGGCAAATCTCGTGAACAGCATGCCTCAACGTGTACGTGCTCTCCTGAATGCCCGTGGGGGTTACACGAAGTACTGAACTGTAATTTTACTGTCCGTAATCCCAGTCGTAATTTAACTTTTGTTTTTGTGAAAATGTTTTTGGCTAATTTGCAAAATAAAGAGATACTTCTGGAAAACGTACAGAAGTTTAACACAGTACTGTTCATGAATTGAGTTCGATATCAGTTTACATCACTTTCCAGGATCAATTTATTTGTTTCTAAATGTCAAATGTGGTTTTTTTTTTTCTTTTAAAGGTCACATTAACAAAATCTGGAATAATTTCAACATAATTCCAATGAACTTTTGGTTCTAAGACATCTTGAAAAGTAAGTTCACCCCCACAAAAAAAAAATTCCATATTAAATGCCAAGTCTGTATGACAATAAATTCATTGCAGAAATATTTTTCCTAGTGGAGAGTTGATCATCCATATTAAATTTCACATTGATCCATTCTGCAGTTTTGGAGAAATAAAAATGATTAAATGTGTTCCTTAACCCCTGGCTAACCCCACGGAGTTATAAATAGAATCTGGAGAGCCAATGAAGCCTCTCTTTTGAAGCAGCCGGAAGTAATGAGATGGCCATCTTGGAGGGCCGATTGTCTGCTGCTTCAAACTTTTTGACAGACAGCTCTACATAAGTCTCACAGTACTACATACTACATACAGTACTACATATAGTACTACATATAGTACATGGAGGGCTGCATAAGTCTCACAGTACTACATACTACATGCAGTACTACATATAGTACATGGAAGGGATTTCAAGATGGCGATGGCGCATTCTGGCGTGTGCTGAGGAGCTCCCGTGGAGTAAGGAGAATTAACTGTAACGCGAGCCTGAGGAGAATTAACTGTACCGCGAGCCTGAGGAGAATTAACTGTTCCGCGAGCCTGCGGATAATTAACTGTACCGTGAGCCTGAGGAGAATTAACTGTACCACGAGCCTGAGGAGAATTAACTGTACCACGAGCCTGAGGAGAATTAACTGTACCGCGAGCCTGAGGAGAATTAACTGTACCGCGAGCCTGAGGAGAATCAACTGTACTGCGAGCCTGAGGAGAATTAACTGTACAGCGAGCCTGAGAATTAACTGTACCACAAGCCTGAGGAGAGGAGCTCACGTTTTTGGTGAGAACTGGTATTCTGAGGAGATTGGTCTGCCTAAGAAGGAGAGCTTTAAGGAGGTCATCCTGCCTGCCTGCTTTGGCCTTGGTGTTATCATCCTCCACCATTGCCTGTTTATGGTCCTGTTAGTCTCCTCATCATCTCTTCATCATCCTGCTCATCTCATCGCCTGCTCCGTGCCCATCCTCTCATCACCTGCTCCGTGCCCATCCTCTCAACCGCTGCCACCAGAGAAGTCGCCATTTTGTGTCCCTTGCCCCATCTGTGCTTGTGACTTGATGCCTTAGTTTTTATCGGATTTATTTTACTTCATTGTATATAGTTATTATTGATTTCATTCTCCGTTTATTTGTTCGGGATTAAACCCGTTTGGTTTTATTCAAAGCTTTATCCCGGAGTGTACCCTGGTTAGAATAGGTACACCGTATCCCTGCATGTCGTAGGAGGCAACTAAGAGGGTTAGCGTCAGGAAGGGCATCTGGCCATGAAAAACATTGCCTCAAAAAGAGAACCATGACAATTACAACTACATGTGGGCAGGGTACAGCCCGAAGTGGAGATCGGTTTCTGCGGTTTGGGACATGGAATGTCGGGACAATGACAGGGAGATCAGGACAAGTGGTGGAAGTGTTGATCAGAAAAAGAGTGGACATATGTTGTGTGCAAGAGACGAGATGGAAGGGAAGTGGTGTGAGAATGGTGAAGGGTAGGCAGGGACAGAAATACAAGTTTGTGTGGCAAGGGTGCCCGGAGGACGTGAATGGTGTTGGTGTCCTGTTTTCTGAGGAGTTTGTAGACAGTGTGGTGAGTGTGACTAGAGTGAGTGATAGGTTGATGATGGTGAAAATGATGATTGGAAAGCTCTTGGTGAACGTCATCTCGGGATATGCTCCGCAGGTTGGTCGGAGCAATGAAGAGGACAAGTTCTGGTGTGCGATAGAGAAGTTGATGGACAACGTGAAAGATGAGGAAGTTGTTGTGGTAGGAGGAGACCTAAATGGACATGTGGGAAGGAATATGGACGGTTTTGAGGGAGTTCATGGGGGTACGGATATGGTGTGAGAAATGGAGAAGGTGAAAGGATTTTGGAGTTTGCTGATGGAGCTGATTTGTTGATTTGTAATACTCAGTTCCAGAAAGAGGATAATAAGCTTGTTACATACACGTCAGGTGGGTCGACGACAACCATGGACTACCTGATGGTGCGTAGGCGAGATAGGGGGAACCTCCGGGACACAAAGGTGATCCCGTGGGAGGAGGCTGTTTGACAGCGCCACTTTTTTGTCTGCGACATAAGGGTGAAAGGTGCGAGGAGAGCTCGGCGGGTGAAGTACCAACCGAGAATGAAGGTGTGGAGGTTGAAAGAGGTGACAGCAAGGGAGGCATTAAAAGAGAGGCTGAGTAGGGTAGAGGATGATGTGGTTGAGCTTGAACGTGGTTGGATGTCAATGAAAGATAGTCTGTTGGGAGCCGTTGGTGAGGTATGTGGATGGACAAAAGGACCACCGAGGCACTCGGGAACATGGTGGTGGGATGAGGAAGTTGGAAAGAGGATTGACGAGAAGAGGAATAACTTCAAGGAGTGGCAGAAGGCGAAGGGTAAGGGAGCAGAAAAAGCAGAGCATGAAAGTTATAAGGCAGCCAAGAAGGCTGCAAAGAAAGAGGTAGCAAAGGCGCAGGAGGCATGGAAGGAAAATGTTCGGAGAAAGCTTGGATTCGGAAGAGGGTCAGACAGCGGTATTCAGGATTGCGAAGCAGATAGCGAAAGAGAGGTGTGATGTGATGGGGGTGAGTTGCTTGAAGGATGAAGTGGGACAAATCGTTGTGGGCCCAGATGGAATTAAAGGAAGATGGAAAATATATCTGGAAATGCTGTTGAATACAGAGAATGAATGGGATGGCAACATAGAGAGTAACCCAGTTTTAGGACCGACAGAGAAGATAACTCAGAAGGAAGTTGAGGAAGCGATAAAAGCAATGAAGGGTAGAAAAGCGAGAGGGCCGACGGGAGTTGTGGGAGATATGTTGAAGGCAGCAGGAAGTTGGGGTGTGAAGAGAATGACAGAGATCTGTAATCCTGTGGTGAAAGAAGGCCGCATTCCAGGGGATTGGGAACTGAGTACCCTCATCCCTCCATACAAGGGGAAAGGTGACCCTCTGGAGTGTGGCTCAAACCGAGTGATAAAGTTATTGGAGCATGGAATGAAGGTATTGGAAAGGGTGTTGGAGAGGTTGATAAGGAAGAAGGTGAAGATCGACGAAATGCAGTTTTGATTTATGCCAGGAAGAGGAATGACAGACACGCTCTTTATTGTGAGGCAGTTTAGGAGAAGTACAGGGAGAAGAGGAAGAAGTTGTTTCTTGGGTTTGTTGATCTGGAGAAAGCATTCGATAGGGTTCCACATGAAGTATTGACATGGGCATTGAGGAAGTTGGGAGTGGAGGAATGGTTGATCAGAGTAGTGATGGCAATGTACAAAAGAGCGCGCACAGCTGTAAGGACGAAGGACGGGAACAGTGGTGAGTTTGAGGTGAAGGTGGGAGTGCATCAGGGGTCGGTACTAAGTCCACTACTATTTGCAGCTGTGATGGAGGTGCTGGCTCAGAACGTAAAGGAGGGTTTACCATGGGAGTTGTTGTATGCAGATGATCTGGTGTTGATTGCGGAAAGTATGGATGGACTGAAGGAAAAGATGAACAAGTGGAAGGAATGTATGGAGTCAAAAGGTCTGAAGGTGAATATAGGAAAGACGAAGGTGATGGCAAGTGGTAAAGCATATAGTGAGGTGGAAAGAACTGGGAAGTGGCCATGTGCTGTGTGCAGGAAGGGTGTCGGAGTGAACTCCATTCAATGTACAATGTGCGCTGAGTTGGTTCATCAAAGATGTAGTGGTCTGAGAGGGTCATTAACCAGTGTGGCAGCTTTTTTTTTTTTTTTTTTTTTTTTTTTTTTTTTTTTTTTTTTTTTTTTTTTTTTTTTTTTTTTTTTTTTTTTTTTTTTTTGTATACAATATCGAGGCTCGTGAAAGAGCGAACATTAATCACACAGAAAGACAAACCGACACATAAAACATATAACATAGGGAGCGGTAGACAAGATGGGGAGAGAGGGGGAAGGACACAAACACAACATTTGAGAGCAGGGACCGAGAGACATGGAGACATCGAGAGATCTGAGAGAGGGCGAGGGCTTTGGGGGGGGGCGTGGGAAGGGGGCAGTGGGAGAGGTATAAAACATATGGACACTGCCAGGACTTCCAGGAAAGAAGTTGGAATTTCAAACAAGGTGGATCTGGGGTGAATTAGCGGGGGTAGAAAAGATCAAGGTTTTGGATGGGGGAAGATAAGAGATGGTGGTGAACAGCTGTTTTAAAGACCTGGAGGGAGGAGTGGGATTGAAGGGAGTGAGGGAGTTTGTTCCAGAGGCGGGAGAAAAGAGGAATGAAAGAATGAAGGTGAGCGGAGAGCCGAGATTTCGGCAGTTTAACCATCAGAGGGTTGCTGGCAGATCTTGTGCGACCTGTAGGAATATTTGGGGGACAGAGCACAGAGAGAGCTGGGGGTGCAAGGCCGGAGAGGAGTCGGTAGAAGACAGAAAGACCACCTACCTGCCTGCGGTGAGTGAGTGAAAGGCCCTCAGAGATAGCTTCATCGCGGGAGATTCCAATAATTCTGAAAGCTTTGGTTTCAACAGCGTGAAGCCGAGCTAGGTGTGAGGCAGGAGCACCGGCCCATAGGGGAGAACAGTATTCCATTGAGCTGCGGATGAAAGCCTTGTATGTGGTGAGGAGCTCAGGTGTGCCGAGGAAGGACTTCGCACGACGGAGGATGCCCAGTCGGCGACTGGCTTTGGAGGCCAGCTTGGAAATGTGGTTTTCCCAAGAAAGATCATGGCAGATAGTGAGACCCAAAATCTTGAGCGACAGAACTTCTTGGAGAGGATTGTTGAGAAAGTAGATGGGAGGGTTGTCCAGTCGATCTTTTCGGAGAGACATAGTAAGAGTGTGAGATTTGTCAGGATTGAAAGACATGTTCCACTTGTTAGACCAATCTGTGATTTTGTCCAGGTCTTCAGAGAGTGAGGAGGCAGCAGACTGCCGATCTGAGGGAAGAGGAATGGAGCGGCAGAGAGTGGAGTCATCAGCAAAGAGATAGAGAGGATTTTCGAGAGAGTCAGAGAGATCATTGATGAAGACCAGAAAAAGCACGGGGCCCAGAACACTGCCTTGGGGAACTCCAGCCTGAACAGGAAGAGGAGATGAGAGAAACCCATTCAGGGCCACACGTTGACGACGACTAGAGAGGAAGTCCGCCAGCCATGCGTGGAGATTTCCATGGATACCAAAGGAGGAGAGTTTGGTGAGCAGAGCGGGGTGCCAGACCGTGTCGAAGGCACGTGATATGTCGAGGGAGACAGCTCTAATTTCCTGTTTGGCATTGAGGACCTCCATCCATTGTTGAGACAGCAGAAGCAGCATGTCCAGAGTAGAGTGACCTGGTCTGAAACCAAATTGATGATCAGAGATCAAGCCATTGGAGAAGAGGAAAGATTTCATATCAGAAGCAATGATGGATTCCATGACTTTGCTGATAATTGGGAGAAGGCTGATTGGTCTGTAGTTGCTAGGATCTGTTTTTGCACCTTTTTTGTGCAAAGCGGTGATGTTGGCTGATTTCCAAGCAGATGGCAGTTGACCTTGAGCAAAAGAGAGGGTGAAGAGAACAGAGAGAGGGTGAGATAGAGCAGCAGAGCAGGATTTTAGGACCCGTGGGCTGATGCCGTCGGGTCCAGTTGCAGAATCAGAGTCGAGGGTTGACAGAAACTTTTCCACCTTGTCAGGAGGAAAGGACACGGAGTCCAGGAGCAGCAGGGTACGACTGGGTATGGTGGGTACAGAGAGGGATGGGTTTGGGACACAAGATTTAGAGGCAAACACAGAGTTGAGGCATTCAGCTTTTTCACGTGCGGAGTCAGCTGTGTAGCCGTTTGAGGTAAGGGAGGGGATGGAGGGGGAACAAACACCAGAAACGGATTTGACCAGACGCCACCAGGATTTGGAAGAGGGAGACAGATAAGAGAGTTCGGTCTTGAGAACGGAGAGATATTGTTTCCTGGCTCTCCTGAGGGTGGACACACACTTGTTTCGGGCTTTGTGAAAGGAAATGAGATTTCCTTCCGTTGGATTTGCTTTCCAGGAGACGAAGGCAAGTTGTTTCTGGGCAACAGCCTCACCACAAGATTCCGTGTACCATGGACGGGAGGAAGGGTATGACAACTGAAGACGAGATGGGATAAATCTGTGCATGAGAGAGAGCAATTTACTTTGGAAGAATTCCCAGGATGAGTTGATGTCAGAGGTGGTAGAGATGGGAGACCAGTCCAGATGATTGATGGCTGCTTGAAGACCGTGCCAGTTGGCCTGAGTGAAATGCCAGACTCGTCGACGCTGAGCAGGCTCCCTGAGGATGGTCAGAGAGATGTCCACTTTAACAAGGACATGATCAGATGATCCGATCGGAGCAGAAGAAGAG
The DNA here is from genome assembly GCF_964187855.1 of Myxine glutinosa. NCBI lineage: Eukaryota > Metazoa > Chordata > Myxini > Myxiniformes > Myxinidae > Myxine > Myxine glutinosa. The sequence continues at coordinate 433,820,996 of NC_136261.1, read as the reverse complement.
CAGCAGACATTTTCAGGGAAGTTAGTCATAACCAAGTCCAGAAGAGAAGATGTTCCGTTGACTGAGATCCGGGTCGGGAAATTGACAGATTGTGTCAGTCCCAGTGAGTCGCAGAAGTCCTTTGCTGAGGAGCCATGGCTGGTGAGAGAGGTACCCACACCCAGCCAACTGGCATGATGACAGTTGAAATCACCACATATGAGGAAGAGAGAGTTGGGATGAGTAGATAGAAGTTGGTCCATATCATCAGACAGCGAGATGTAGATGGAGTCATCACTGTTTGGTGGACGGTACAACACACATATGAACAAGAGGTGGGAGCGAAGGGGAAGCCGGAGCCAGAGGTATTCCTGGGGGTGAGGTGGAGAGAGTGCAGTGCAGGGCGAGTGAGGAAGAGAGTTTTTGATAAAGATAGCAACCCCGCCTCCAGGACGAGGCTCAGGTCTATCATACCGGAGGAGGGAGTAGCCCGGGAGAGATACTATGGAATCAGAGACATCATAAAGGAGGAAAGTTTCTGTTAAGCAGATCACGTCTGGTTTGACAGAAGCAACCTGTATGGAGAGATCAGTTAAGTTTGAACGAAGGCCCCGGATGTTTGAGGTCCATACCGTTAATGAAGAGGAAGGGGGAGCATCAGATACAGAACAGGGGGGAGGAGGGGTAGGGTAAGATGTGGAAGAGGTGGAAGAGGTAGGGAGAGCTGTTGAAGGTGTGTCAGAGATTTCAGAATAGCTCGGAGAAAGGGAAGGATGGGGCGGACAAAAGGTTTGATGGTGATTGGGTGAGCCACAATGAGGTGTTATTTGAGGAGGGGGAAGAGCGAGGCCGAAGGTTGGGGGAGATGGAGGTGAGAGTTTGAAGGGGGAAGAAGCGGGGAGGACGCTTTGAGGAGGGGGAGTGAGCGGGGGGAAATTGAGAAGCAATGAGGGTGGGGAGATTTGAAGGGGAGGGGTGAGGGGGGAGTTTGGGAGGGAAGGGACAAGGGGAGGGATTTGAAAGGGATGGGATATGGGGGAGATTTGGAGGGGAGGGGTGAGGCAGGAGTCTAGGAGGGGAGGGGCGAGGGGGCGTCTTGGCGGGGAGGGGTGAGGGAGTAGTTTAGGAGGGAGGGGGCAAGGGGGGAGATTTGAAAGGGATGGGTGATGGGGAAGATTTGGAGGGGAGGGGTGATGGGGAAGATTTGGAGGGGAGGGGTTATGGGGAAGATTTGGAGGGGAGGGGTGAGATTGGATTTTTGAAAGTGTACGATTTATGGGAAACGAACATTTATTGCAAAATGAGTTTCTTGTGACCTTCGAGTTAAAAATACGTTTAAGGACGCTGGATGGAGGATGGAGTGCAGGAGAGTTTAGGGAATGTAGAACAAAGGCACTATAGGAGATGGATATTTTTTTTGGGATGAATTGATTTGGTGAGCAAGTCGAAAGCAGCCTTTTAAAGAAGAAGAAGAAAAAGGTGTTATAAAATATGATGGAATACATAACTTGAGGGGAAAGTGTAAACATTGAAGGTTAATGAGTGAAAACTATCTGGGGAAATGGGGGAGAAACACGTGGTCGAAGAACGAACGAACGAATAAGAATGAATAAACGAATGAGAACAGAGAAGGAAATGTTTTTTTTTGTTTTTTTTTGAGTTGAGATTTACACAAGGAAGTAGGCTATGGGTGAAAAGTCTGGGAATACAGAGAACGAAAGTTATTGGATCACAAACGACGGACCACTGAGAGAAAAACAAAGCCTCAAGGTTGTACAGTGCACACTGTACAAGGCCTTGCTCGCGACACGGCAAACAGACGATCAATTTATGAAAGATAACCACAGAGAAACAACCAAAGTTGCACACAATAACTTCACACACCGAAAGATAAATACAGTTTCGACAAAATACAATTGTGAACAGACTTAACTTCGAAAAACGTGGAGACCGTGTGGAGCTTCGAAAATCCCTGCCGCCGTCTCCAAGATCTCGCGAGATCTCAACCAACATTCAAATGAACGCTACATTCAAATGTAAGGTTTGCACAGAGGGAGCTGCAGATGGAGGAAATGTTGAGTTGAATCTTGGAGACGGTGTGAAGCTGGAAGGTGTGAAAACAATTTCCTACCTCGGAGACATGCTGAATGGAGAAGGTGGATCAGACTCGGCAACGGTTGCAAGAGTGAGATGTGCATCTGGAAGAAGTTTCGGGAACTGAGTGGCGTGCTGATGATGAGGGGAGTGTCGTTGAAGCTGAAGGGAAAGGTGTATGCTGCATGTGTGAGGTGTTTTTTTTTTTGGTTGTTGTTTTTTGGATATTGAATCGAGGCTCGTGAAAGAGCTAACATTTATTTCACAAACAAATCAACCAGACAAACAAAATATACAAAAAGAGGGAGCGGAAGACAAGATGGGGAGAGAAGGGGAAGCACACAACCACAACATTTGAGAGCAGGGAGAAGTGTGGGAGGGAGAGGGCTTGGGGGCAGGAGGCATGGGAAGGGGGGGGGGGGGGGAAGAGGTATAAAACACAAGGGGACCGAAATTAGCGGGGGTAGAAAAGATCAAGGTTTTGGATGGGGGAGGATAAGAGATGGTGGTGAACAGCTGTTTTAAAGACCTGGAGGGTGGAGTGGGATTGAAGAGAGTGAGGGAGTTTGTTCCAGAGGAGGGAGAAAAGAGGAATGAAGGAGTGAAGGTGAGCAGAAAGTCTTGATTTTGGCAGTTTAACCAAAAGAGGGTTGCAGGCAGATCTTGTGCGACCTGTAGGAATATTTGGGGGACAGAGCCCAGAGAGGGCTGGGGGGGCAAGGCCAGAGAGGAGTCGGTAGAAGACGGAAAGACCACCAACCTGCCTGTGGTGAGTGAGTGAAAGGCCCTTGGAGTTAGCTTCATCGCGGGATATTCCAATGATTCTGAACGCTTTGGTTTCAACAGCGTGAAGACGGGCTAGGTGTGAGGCAGGAGCACCAGACCAGAGGGGAGAACAGTATTCCATAGAGCTGCGGATGAAAGCCTTGTATGTGGTGAGGAGCTCAGGTGTGCCAAGGAAAGACTTCGCACGACGGAGGATGCCCAGTCGGCGACTGGCTTTGGAGGCCAGATTTGAAATGTGGTTTTACCAGGAAAGATCATGGCAAATAGTGAGACCCAAAAGCTTGAGTGACAGAACTTCTTGGAGAGGATTATTCAGAAAGTGGATGGGAGGGTTTTCCATTCAGTCTTTTCGGAGAGACATCATAAGAGTGTGAGATTTATCAGGATTGAAAGACATGTTCCATTTGTTTGACCAGTCTGTGATTTTGTCCAGGTCTGCAGAGAGTGAGGAGGCTGCAGACTGCCGATCTGAGGGATGAGGAATGGAGCGACAGAGAGTAGAGTCGTCAGCAAAGAGATAGAGAGGATTTTCAAGAGAGTCAGAGAGATCATTGATGAAGACCAGGAAAAGCACAGGGCCCAGAACACTACCTTGGGGAACTCCAGCCTGAATAGGAAGAGGAGATGAGAGAAACCCATTCAGGGCCACACGTTGACTACGACCAGAGAGGAAGTCCGCCAGCCATGCGTGGAGATTTCCATGGATACCAAAGGAGGAGAGTTTGGTGAGCAGAGCAGGGTGCCAGACCGTATCGAAGGCACGTGAAATGTCAAGGGAGACAGCTCAAATTTCCTGTTTGGTGTTGAGGACCTCCATCCATTGTTGAGAAAGCAGAAGCAGCATGTCCAGAGTAGAGTGACCAGGTCTGAAACCAAATTGATGATCAGAGATCAAGCCATTGGAGAAGAGGAAAGATTTCATATCTGAAGCAATGATATGACGAAGGTGATGGCAAGTGGTAAAGCATATAGTGAGCATATAGTGACGTATTTTTGACTCGAAGGTCTCAAACTCATTTTGCAAAAAATGTTCGTTTCCCATGAATCGTACACTTTTCAAAATCCAATCTCACCCCTCCCCTCCAAATCCTCCCCATCACCCATCCCTTTCAAATCTCCCCCCTTGCCCCTTCCCTCCCCTCCCTCCTAAACTCCCCCCACACCCCTCCCCTCCGAGACTCTCCCTCGCTCCTCCCCTCCTAGACTCCCCTCTCACCCCTCCTCCTCAAAGCATCCTCCCTGCTTCTTCCTCCTTCCAACTTTCACCTTCATCTCCCCAAACCTTCTGCCTTGCTCTTCCCCCTCCTCAAATAACACCTCACTGTGCCTCACCCAATCTCCATCAAACCTTTTGTCCGCCCCATTCTTCCCTTTCTCCAAGCTATTCTGAAATCTCTGACACACCTTCAACAGCTCTCCCTACCTCTTCCTCCTCTTCCACATCTTACCCTACCCCTCCCCCCCTGTTCTGGACCCGATGCTCCCCCTTCCTCTTCATTAACGGTATGGACCTCAAACATCCGGGGCCTTCGCTCAAACTTGACTGACCTCTCCATACAGGTTGCTTCTGACAAACCAGATGTGATCTGCTTAACAGAAATTTTCCTCCTTCATGATGTCTCTGATGCCTTGGTATCTCTCCCAGGTTACTCCCTCCTCCGGTATGATAGACCTGAGCCTCGTCCTGGAGGTGGGGTTGCTATCTTTATAAAAAAAACTCTTCCTCACTCGCCCTCCACTGCCCTCTCTCCACCTCACCCCCAGGAATACCTTTGGCTACGGCTTCCCCTTCGCTCCCACCTTTTGTTCATATGTGTGTTGTACCGTCCACCAATCAGCGATGACTCCATCTACATCTCACTCTCTGATAATATGGACCAACTTCTATCCACCCATCCCAACTCTCTCTTCCTCATATGTGGTGATTTCAATTGTCACCATGCCAGTTGGCTGGGTGTGGGTACCTCTCTCACCAGCCATGGCTCTTCAGCAAAGGACTTCTGCGACTCACTGGGACTGACACAATCTGTAAATTTCCCGACCCGGATCTCAGTCAACGGAGCATCTTCTCTTCTGGATTTGGTTATGACAAACTTCCCTGAAAATGTCTGCTGCTCTTCTTCTGCTCCAATCGGCTCATCTGATCATGTGCTTGTCAAAGTGGACATCTCTCTGACCATTCTCAGAGAGCCTCCTCAGCGTCGACGAGTCTGGCATTTCACTCAGGCCAACTGGCACGGTCTTCAAGCAGCCATCAATCATCTGGACTGGTCTCCCAACTCTACCGCCTCTGACATCAACTCATCCTGGGAATTCTTTCAAAGTAAATTGCTCTCTTTCATGCACAGATTTATACCATCTCGTCTTCAGTTGTCATACCCTTCCTCCCATCCATGGTACACGGAATCTTGTGGTGAGGCTGTTGCCCTGAAACAACTTGCTTTCGTCTCCTGGAAAGCAAATCCAACGGAAGGAAATCTCATTTCCTTTCACAAAGCCCGAAACAAGTGTGTGTCCACCCTCAGGAGAGCCAGGAAACAATATCTCACCATTCTCAAGACCGAACTCTCTTATCTGTCTCCCTCTTCCAAATCCTGGTGGCGTCTGGTCAAATCTGTTTCTGGTGTTTGTTCCCCCTCCATCCCCTCCCTCACCTCAAACGGCTTAACGGCTGACTCCGCACGTGAAAAAGCTGAATGCCTCAACTCTGTGTTTGCCTCTAAATCTTGTGTCCCAAACCCATCCCTCTCTGTACCCACCGTACCCAGTCGTACCCAGCTGCTCCTGGACTCTGTGTCCTTTCCTCCTGACAAGGTGGAAAAGTTTCTGGCAACCCTCGACTCTGATTCTGCAACTGGTCCTGACGGCATCAGCCCATGGGTCCTAAAATCATGTTCTTCTGCACTTTCACTCCCTCTTTCTCTTTCTGTTCTCTTCACCCTCTCTTTTGCTCAAGGTCATCTGCCATATGCTTGGAAATCAGCCAACATCACCGCTTTGCACAAAAAAGGTGCAAAAACAGATCCCAGCAACTACAGACCAATCAGCCTTCTCCCAATTATCAGCAAAGTCATGGAATCCATCATTGCTTCAGATATTAAATCTTTCCTCTTCTCCAATGGCTTGATCTCTGATCATCAATTTGGTTTCAGACCTGGTCACTCTACTCTGGACATGCTGCTTCTGCTTTCTCAACAATAGATGGAGGTCCTCAACGCCAAACAGGAAATTAGAGCTGTCTCCCTTGACATTTCACGTGCCTTCGATACGGTCTGGCACCCTGCTCTGCTCTCCAAACTCTCCTCCTTTGGTATCCATGGAAATCTCCACGCATGGCTGGCGGACTTCCTCTCTTGTCGTAGTCAACGTGTGGCCCTGAATGGGTTTCTCTCATCTCCTCTTCCTGTTCAGGCTGGAGTTCCCCAAGGTAGTGTTCTGGGCCCTGTGCTTTTTCTGGTCTTCATCAATGATCTCTCTGACTCTCTTGAAAATCCTCTCTATCTCTTTGCTGACGACTCTACTCTCTGTCGCTCCATTCCTCATCCCTCAGATCGGCAGTCTGCAGCCTCCTCACTCTCTGCAGACCTGGACAAAATCACAGACTGGTCAAACAAGTGGAACATGTCTTTCAATCCTGACAAATCTCACACTCTTACAATGTCTCTCCGAAAGGACCGACTGGACAACCCTCCCATCTACTTTCTCAACAATCCTCTCCAAGAAGTTCTGTCGCTCAAGCTTTTGGGTCTCACTATCTGCCATGATCTTTCTTGGGAAAACCACATTTCCAAGCTGGCCTCCAAAGCCAGTCGCCGACTGGGCATCCTCCGTCGTGCGAAGTCCTTCCTTGGCACACCTGAGCTCCTCACCACATACAAGGCTTTCATCCGCAGCTCAATGGAATACTGTTCCCCCCTCTGGGCTGGTGCTCCTGCCTCACACCTTGCTCGGCTTCACGCTGTTGAGGCCAAAGCTTTCAGAATCATTGGAATCTCCTGCGATGTAGTCAACGCCGAGGGCCTTTCACTCACTCACCGCAGGCAGGTTGGTGGTCTTTCTGTCTTCTACCGACTCCTCTCCGGCCTTGCTCCCCCAGCTCTCTCTGTGCTCTGTCCCCCCAATATTCCTTCAGGTCGCACAAGATCTGCCTGCAACCCTCTTCTGGTTAAACTGCCAAAGTCTAGGCTCTCTGCTCACCTTCACTCTTTCATTCCCCTTTTCTCCCGCCTCTGGAACAAACTCCCCCACTCCCTTCAATCCCACTCCTCCCTCCAGGTCTTTAAAACAGCTGTTCACCACCATCTCTTATCTTCCCCCATCGAAAACCTTGATCTTTTCAACCCCCGGTAATTCACCCCAGAGTCCTTGCAGTGTTCATATGTTTTAATCCTCTCCCACCTCCCCCCAAGTCCTCCCGATGTCCCTGCTCTCAAATGTTGTGTTTGTGTCCTTCCCCCTCTCTTTTGTGTCCTTCCCCCTCTCTCCCCATCTTTTTTTTTTTTTTTTTTTTTTTTTTGTATACAAGATCGAGGCTCGTGAAAGAGGGAATCTTGTCTACCGCTCCCCTTGTTTTTTGTGTTTTGTGTGTCGGTTTGTCTTTTTGTGTGATTAATGTTATCTCTTTCACGAGCCTCGATCTTGTATACAAAAAAATAATAATAAAAAAATAAAAAAATGATGGATTCCATGACTTTGCTGATAATTGGGAGAAGGCTGATTGGTCTGTAGTTGCTGGGATCTGTTTTTGCACCTTTTTTGTGCAAAGCGGTGATGTTGGCTGATTTCCAAGCAGATGGCAGATGACCTTGAGCAAAAGAGAGGGTGAAGAGAACAGAAAGAGGGAGTGAAAGAGCGGAAGAACATGATTTTAGGACCCGTAGGCTGATGCCGTCAGGACCAGTTGCAGAATCAGAGTCGAGGGTTGACAGAAACTTTTCCACCTTGTCAGGAGGAAAGGACACAGAGTCCAGGAGCAGCTGGGTACGACTGGGTACGGTGGGTACAGAGAGGGATGGGTTTGGGACACAAGATTTAGAGGCAAACACAGAGTTGAGGCATTCAGCTTTTTCACGTGCGGAGTCAGCTGTGTAGCCGTTTGAGGTAAGGGAGGGGATGGAGGGGGAACAAACACCAGAAATAGATTTGACCAGACGTCACCAGGATTTGGAAGAGGGAGACAGATAAGAGAGTTCGGTCTTGAGAACGGTGAGATATTGTTTCCTGGCTCTCCTGAGGGTGGACACACACTTGTTTCGGGCTTTGTGAAAGGAAATGAGATTTCCTTCCATTGGATTTGCTCTCCAGGAGACGAAAGCAAGTTGTTTCAGGGCAACAGCCTCACCACAAGATTCCGTGGACCATGGACGGGAGGAAGGGTATGACAACTGAAGACGAGATGGGATAAATCTGTGCATGAGAGAGAGCAATTTACTTTGAAAGAATTCCCAGGATGAGTTGATGTCAGAGGCGGTAGAGATGGGAGACCAGTCCAGATGATTGATGGCTGCTTAAAGACCGTGCCAGTTGGCCTGAGTGAAATGCCAGACTCGTCGACGCTGAGGAGGCTCTCTGAGAATGGTCAGAGAGATGTCCACTTTGACAAGCACATGATCAGTTGAGCCGATTGGAGCAGAAGAAGAGCAGCAGACATTTTCAGGGAAGTTTGTCATAACCAAATCCAGAAGAGAAGATGCTCCGTTGACTGAGATCCGGGTCGGGAAATTGACAGATTGTGTCAGTCCCAGTGAGTCGCAGAAGTCCTTTGCTGAAGAGCCATGGCTGGTGAGAGAGGTACCCACACCCAGCCAACTGGCATGGTGACAATTGAAATCACCACATATGAGGAATAGAGAGTTGGGATGGGTGGATAGAAGTTGGTCCATATAATCAGACAGCGAGATGTAGATGGAGTCATCGCTGTTTGGTGGACGGTACAACACACATATGAACAAAAGGTGGGAGCGAAGGGAAAGCCGTAGCCAAAGGTATTCCTGGGGGTGAGGTGGAGAGAGGGCAGTGGAGGGCGAGTGAGGAAGAGAGTTTTTTATAAAGATAGCAACCCCACCTCCAGGACGAGGCTCAGGTCTATCATACCGGAGGAGGGAGTAACCTGGGAGAGATACCAAGGCATCAGAGACATCATGAAGGAGGAAAGTTTCTGTTAAGCAGATCACATCTGGTTTGTCAGAAGCAACCTATATGGAGAGATCAGTCAAGTTTGAGCGAAGGCCCCGGATGTTTGAGGTCCATACCGTTAATGAAGAGGAAGGGGGAGCATCGGGTCCAGAACAGGGGGGGGGGGTAGGGTAAGATGTGGAAGAGGAGGAAGAGGTAGGGCGAGCTGTTGAAGGTGTGTCAGAGATTTCAGAGATTTCAGAATAGCTTGGAGAAAGGGAAGAATGGGGCGGATAAAAGGTTTGATGGAGATTGGGTGAGGCACAGTGGGGTGTTATTTGAGGAGGGGGAAGAGCGAGGCAGAAGGTTGGGGGAGATGAAGGTGAAAGTTGGAAGGGGGAAGAAGCAGGGAGGATGCTTTGAGGAGGAGGGGTGAGAGGGAAGTCTAGGAGGGGAGGAGCGAGGGAGAGTCTCGGAGGGGAGGGGTGTGGGGGGAGTTTAGGAGGGAGGGGAGGGAAGGGGCCAATGGGGAGGGTGATGGGGAGGATGGGTGATGGGGAGGATTTGGAGGGGAGGGGTGAGATTGGATTTTGAAAAGTGTACGATTCATGGGAAACGAACATTTTTTGCAAAATGAGTTTGAGACCTTCGAGTGATTTATGGAAGCGAGACATGGGTAATGAACGTCGAGCAGCAACGAAGGCTGGAAAGGGTGGAAATGCGAATGGTTCAGTGGATGTGCAGAGTATCGTTGAGAGAGAGGAAGACAAATGATGAATTGTGAAAGGTGATGGGAATAGAGCCTGTGATTGATGCTGTGAAGAGGAACAGCTTGAGATGGTTTGGTCATGTGTTGAGGAAGGATGAAAGTGACTGGTTGAGAAGAGTGATGGAAATGAATGTAGAAGGAAGTCGAGGATGGGGAAGACCGAGAAAGACTTGGCTAAAGATGGTGGAAGAAGAAATTCGGGCAAGGGGGTTAACAAGGAGAGATGCAGAAAATAGGGCAAAATGGAGAAGATTGTCATGGGGACCGCAAGGCTAACCCCCGCTCTAGTAGGGAAAATGGCCTTAAAATGCATGTTGTTGTTGTGTTGTATATAGTACATGGAGGGCTGCATGGTCCACCAATGTGCAGCATAGCACAACATATAGTACAGCGTGGTGCTGGTCAGTTCATCACAGTACATGGAGGGCTGCATGGCACACCATATAGTACAGCGTGGTGCCGATTAGTACAACATAGAATACAGTGTGGTGCTGATTAGTACAGCGTGGGGCAGGTTAGTGCAGCGTAGTGCATCGAGGCTGCATGGCACACCATTGTGCAGCATAGTACAGGTCACTGCAGTATGGTGCAGGTTAGTACAGTGTGGTGCTGATTAGTGCAGCATGGTGCTGATTAGTGCAGTATATTGATGGTTAGTGTTGTGTGGTGCCAGTTAGTGCAGCGTGGTGCTGATTAGTGCAGCTTGTTGATGGTTAGTGCCGCGTGGTGCCGGTTAGTGTAGCGTGGTGCAGGTTAGTGCAGCATGGTGCTGATTAGTGCAGCGTGTTGATGGTTAGTGTGGTGTGATGCAGGTTAGTGCAGCATGGTGCTGATTAGTGCAGCTTGTTGATGGTTAGTGCCGCGTGGTGCCGGTTAGTGTAGCGTGGTGCAGGTTAGTGCATTGTGGTGCTGATTAGTGCAGTGTCTTGATGGTTGATATAGTGTGGTGCAGGTTAGTGCAGCGTGGTCCTGATTCGCGCAGCATGTTGATGGTCAGTGTAGTGTGTTGATGGTCTGTGTAGCGTGGTGCAGGTTAGTGCAGCGTTGGCGTGCAGGTTAGTGTCTATTACTAGTATTAGTCACCGATGGGCGCAATTGGTTTGTTGACAAAACATTTGGCCCGCCAATATGGCCACCGCTCGGCTTCACGGCTGCTGATGCTGCGCCGCATCTCATTGGCTCTCCAGGTTCCATATATACCTCGGTGGCTAACCTGCGCTCTGGCAGGGAAAATGGCCTTAAAATGCATGTTGTTGTTTTGATGTCGTTTTCCTTAACTCCAAGATGGCCGCCATATTACGTGGCTGATGCAGTCATAGTTCACAAATATATTTGCCACATCAGTAGTTAATCATATGTATGACATTTTGCATTGATCCATCAAGAGGTACTCTGGAATATATTATTACCTTCGAAAATCAAAGATCTTTCAAGTATATTGGTTGGTCTTGTGCATTATTCTGTCTGTCTGTTTGTATGTATGTTAGTCGCCTACAGGTCACATTTTTCAACTGATCTTTGCCAAACTTCACGAAATGGTAGAGTTGGTCATAAGCAAGATGCCCATTGTTTTTGGGGTCAAAAGATCAACATAGGCCAAAGGTCACCAACTTTGTTAAATTTTTAAAATCCTCAATTTTCATCCAATAAACTTGAAATTTGTAGAGGATTTGCATATCTGGTCACAGAATTCAACCCCCAACTTTTTTTGAGGTCTACCTCGGTGAAAAGATCAACAGACGGCCAGATTTCTAAAATCCTCAATTTTCATTCGATTGACTTGAAATTAAGAAAATTTGCAAATCTGGTCAATAAAGTCAACCACAAAGTTTTTTTTGAGGTCAACCTCAGTCAAAAGGCCAACATAGGCCAGATTTCTAAAATCCTCAATTTTTATTCGATCGACTTGAAATTATGAGAGGATTTGCATACTAGGTCAATGAATCCAACCACCAATTATTTTTGAGGTCATCATAGGCCAACTACTTATTTTAGGGATTTTGCAAGTATCGTGCGATGCACAACATACTTTATGTTTAATTTCAAGATGGCGGTCAACCCAAATGACTGATGACATAGTTTGCAAATATTCCCCCCCCCACTGGTATATTAACTTGCATATCAAGTTTTGTATCGATCTGATAAGCAGTTTCGCATAAGTGGTTTTTATAAGTTATATTTTTAATCCAAAACGGCCATTAAATCACATGACCCATGACTTCTTTTTTTTCGCACAAACTTTTATCCCCATGCGCAGGTGATCATATTTTTCAAATTTAGCCTTGACCTTCGGTTCAGTACTTCTGGAGAAGACGTTTAAAGTTTATGACGTAATAGGCAATGGCAGCC